>NC_056744.1:931158921-931266421 GCF_019279795.1 Protopterus annectens
GTTCCATGATGATACGTTCCATGGCCTTGCAGACCAGGCTTGTCAGGCTTATAGGGCAATAGTTCCCTGGATCAGTGGTGGCGCTCCCTTTGTGCAGTGGTAAAACTGTTGCTGTGTGCCATTCAGTAGGCACAAAGCCTGATGTGAGACTATGATTGAATATGGTGCTTAGGTGGAGAGCCAGTTTGTTCTGAAGTTCGTGTAAAACACAGCCTGGGATGTTGTCAGGTCCCATGGATGTTGTGTTTTTGGTTTTAGAGAATGCAGCTTTTACTTGCATAGATGTGATTACAGGGACTTTGCATTTTTCCTGTATAGATATGGACCCTTTAGGGGGTGAGAAGGGGATAAAGTTAGCACTGAACCTATCTGCCAGGATGTTGGCAATATCAGTTGGTTCTGTAATTTTTGTGCCGTTGTGCTGTAACTCAGAGCAGATCTGGGTGTTGCCATTCAGATTCTTGACATAGCTATAGAATGCTTTGTGGTTGCCCTTAGAATCAGTAGTGATTTTGTTTTCATAGATAGCTTTGGAGGATCTTATAAGGGATCTCAGCTTCTTACTGAGGCTGACCAGGGAGGTCCTCCACTCATGGGATTTTACTCTCTTTTGCAGCAGTTTCTTCCTTCTGTTGTAGAGTTTGTTTATGGCAGGGGACCACCACATTGGCTTCCTTTTTTTTTGGAGGATAGCGTCTTAGTTCTGTTTGGGATAGCATGATCCATGTACTCATGTAAGTGCTTATAGAGTGCATTTGTGTAGGATTCAGCAGTCATAACTGTATTGTCCATCTGCATGGGTGTCATGAAGTTCACCACTTCTGTCTTAAGAAGCATGAACTTGGCTTTGGAGAAATGTTTTACCATGGTTTCCTTAAGTGCGGGTGGGGGTAGGATGCGGATATCAAGGGTGATTAGCTTATGGTCGGATCTGACCAACAAGGAGTGGAAGATAGGAACAAACTTCAACCGTAGTTCTAAATCCTCTCTATTTCAGAGCCAATAGTATCCAAAAAAACAAATAGAATAAGAAAAACTCACTTTATTAAAACAACAAAGCTTTCAGGAATGTCCCTTCCTCAGTGTTAATCAAAATAATATTTAAATTTAAGTATATATATATATATATATATATATATATATATATATATATATATATCAAATGAACTAAAACCACCTGACACAGCCATCCTATAAAAACATAACTGGAAACCAGATTAATTAACATTTAAAAACACATACATTCATTAATATTAACAAGGAGTGGAATTCAGGTGTGGAACACTGGTCACTCATGTTGGTAATGACTAGGTCTAGGATATTGTTGCCCCTGGTGGGGATGTGAATAAGTTGATCCAGGGCATTGGAATTTATGAATTCCAGAAAACGTTGAGCAAAGGAGTTGGTACATGATTAATGGTGGGATAGTTGAAATTGCCCATTATTAGTGTGTTTGGTTGAACCCTAATATGTTCCAGTATATCAAGAAAAGAGGAGTGGGAATCCTGGGGCATGGTGGGAAATCTGTAGCACACTACAATTTGGATTGCAGTTTTGCTCAGAGTTAGTTGCACTTGGATAACCTCGGATGCATTATGCTGTGCAACTAGCCTGGAGGTGTGGATATCTTTAATGAATATGGGCACACCTCTGCCTTTGGTTTTCTGGTCCAGGTTAGATGACTGAAAAGTGTGGTATGGGTTATAGCCTGGTAATACAGGGGTGCTCTCTAGAGCCTTGAACCAGGTCTCAGTCACTGCACAGATATCGATGTTCTCCATTTTAAGGAGTGCCTCGAGTGAGTGCATTTTGAGATTTAGACTTCTAGCATTGAGTAGCATTACCCTCAGTTTTGCTTGCCTGCTTCTGTTATGGTGGTGAATTTGCCATTTGAACCTTGCCTAAAAGAGGCACTATAGGGGCATCAAGACCCTTAGCCAGTATCCGGAATCCCATGGGCGACAGGTGCAGGCCATCTCTGGCAAAGCATCGTGGTCTGTCGACCATGTTGTACCAGGCAGACAGATACTGGATCCCCTTAGAATGACACCAGAAGCTTAGCTAATTGCTGAAGTCAATCATTTTGTCCATGTACTGTGGTATCATTCTGGGTGATGGCAGGATGCTACTCAGGGCTTGGGTTATACCTGCCTGGGCTACAAGATCAGAGAGCTCTTCCCTGTCTCTTTTCATATAGTCCAAGGAGGTACATCTCAGTTCATTCATACCAACATGGACAATGGCAGAGTCATATTTGTACTTGTTGTGGAGTGACCTGAGTGCATGGGTTATATGGTGGATCCTGGCACCTGACAGGCAGCTGACAGTAACCTTCTCCTTGTTTAGCCTGGTGAGTGGAACATCAGTGTGCCTGACTATAGAGTCACCTATGACTAGTGTGTTGGGTACATTGTTTTGCCTTATGGGCTGTGGTTTATTGGCACACTGAGTCTGTGGGCTATGTGTCATTTGGGTTGCGTTGGGGGTGTGGAGTTTGCTTGTGTTTCTGCTTTGGAGGTCTCTGTTGCTTGAGCAGATTATTATTGAGAGCCTCTGCGAATATTTTTGTGTTTCTATGTGTGAATTTTGGTGGTGTAGCTTTAGTGGGACTATGTGATGAGTGTGGTGCAAGTGTTTACCTTCTCCTCTTGACTGTCAAGTTCAGTCTTGGTTGGAGAGAGCTTTACCTCCAGTTTGGCTAGATAAGTGCATCTCTCACAGCTTGTGGTGTTGGGTGGTAGGAGGAGAGGGCTGTCTGTGTAAATGAGGCAATTGCCAACATTGCCCCAAGATGCCCAGATTCATCAGATAGACAGGAGAGAACAGTGGGAGCTGACCCTTGGACATGCCTGACTCAAAAAACACTTTCCTCTAGACAAGTGAGGAAATTGAGTATAAGAGCTGATTTTCCTCTAATCAAGTGAGGAAAGTAAGTACAAAAACTATTTTCCTCTATGTAAAGAGGAAGGTTGAGTGTTGTAGCAATTTGTAGCTTATTTAGTGCTAAGAACAAGTGCTGAGCATGAATAAGCAAATTCAAGTACTAAAACTAAGAATCTGTACCTGGATTTTGTGGTAGATAGGCTACCTAGTGCTTACCACTCCCACTGCTAAGCTAGCATGCTTCCCCCAACACAGAAAGGCTTGTGGGGCTCAGAAGCTTACACACAGTCCTGGATAGAGCAAATCTGTATCTGGACTAGACTAGTTACAGGAAAGATGGGAAACAAGCGCAAATGTGGGCTTTTAAACAAGAAAGTTGAAAGAGATGGAAAAACTGCCAGAAACCACTCTTGTGGTAGATAGGCTACCTAGTGCTTACCAATCCCACTGATAAACTAGAAGGCTTCCATCCAACACAGAAAGGCTTGGGTGCTCAGAAGCTTACAAACAGTCCTGAATACAGCAAATTTGTTGCTAGTTAAGGAAAGGTTGGAAACAAGTGCAAACGTGGGCTTTTAAACCAGAAAGTTGAAAGAGATGGAAAAACTGCCCATACAGCCAATAAATTACAATTCCTGGGCCAGAAACCACTCTTCTGGTAGATAGGCTACCTAGTGCTTACCACTCCCATTGATAAGCTAGAAGGCTTCCTTCTAACACAAAAGGCTTTGGGGGCTCAGAAGCTTACAAACAGTCCTGGATACAGCAAATCTGTATCTGGACTGGGCTAGTTACAGGAAAGGCAGGAAATAAGCTTAGAATTTTTTTTTTAAAGTGGAAAAGGAGAAAGAAGGAACAGAAGATAATTCAAAATTAAGGACCTAAGTGGCTTGCCCTTCACAAATATTCTCTCTGTATTAGGTAGAATGAGCTAGTGACACTAGACTAGAATAGAGATGGGATAGAGCTGAACAGATGGGGCTGATAGGAGTGTCTGAAGTCAAAATATGATCTCATTGTACTCGGTTGAATGATCAAATGAGATAGACTGAGGAGTAGTGTTCAAACACAAATTTACAGGAGGGGTGGGCAATTCCAAAGCCACAAAGATTAATACCAAAACAAGAACAGGGAGGGCTGGCAGGAAACTAACTGAAGAGACAGAGAGGCCACAGTATTCTATGAAACAATTAAATAGAAAAATAAATAACTACAGAGAGACACAGACCACAATATTCAATGAAACAAATAGAATGAAAAATAAAATGCAGTACAATCTTTAACATTGCAAGTTTGTACTTAACTCAGCTAGTAATGCAGTTGATTGTAGATATGTAGCAGAAGCCAAACAACTCAGATATTGAGCAGTAATAAAGTCAAAGATATGTGACTAACACTTACAAATACAGAGAAACACTCTAGGCAAAAAGTTTAACACTGAATATCAATGAAGTGAAACACAATAGCCCCCACTCACTGCAGAGATAGAGAGACCACAGTATTCTATGAAACAATTAAATAGAAAAATAAATAACTAAAAAGAGACACAGACCAAAATATTCAATGAAACAATTAAATAGACAAAAAAATAAAATGCAGTACAATCTTTAACACTGCAAGTTTGTATTTAACTCAGCTAGTAATGCAGTTGATTGTATGTATGTAATAGAAGCCAAACAACTCAGATATTGAACAGCAATAAATTCAAAGTTATATGACTAGCACTTATACATACAGAGAAAGCCTCTAGGCTAAGAGATTAACACTGAATATCAATGAAGTGAAACACAGTAGCTGCCACTTACTGCAGAGACAGAGAGAGACCACAGTATTCTATGAAACAATTAAATAGAAAACTAAATAACTATGACTACTGATATATCAGTATATTTCTTGTTTGATATCTACACATTATATTATTTTATATGTACATATATATATATATATATATATATATATATATATATATATATATCGCCTATATGTGTAATTTCATATGTACAGCTACATATATCTGATGTATACACTTTTCATATGCCTCTATCACCATACAAATCTATATTTGTATATTTATATATTATAAACATGCTGGTTCAACAGTGTCTTTTCCATATTATTCTATACCTGTACTGAATGGTATATTTAAAACAAAAAAAATGTTCACTAGTATAGCTCTGATGGTGTAGTGGTACATTGAACTGATTATAGTATACCGGGTCCTGGGTTCAAGACTGGGCAAGGATGATTATGTTGTTGCTGGGCAGAACAAGGGCTGTTGGATACAGAGTGATTAAGGCACTTTTAAGCAGTTGTAAGTGGTTTGCGCAGGTTTGCGTGACAGTAAGCCATACTAACTTCCAGTTAAATATGCTTACAGACAGCCTTAAAAGTGCTTAATCTGTGAAAGCATTGCTTAGTGCTGCACACACAGGCTAAATCATGCTTACTACTGGTTAAAAGAGCTTACTCCCGCTTACCCCACGCTAATTTCTTTAAAAGAAAAGAAAAAAGGGGTGATAGAAAAGTGGTGAAAAAGGGGGCACAAAGAGGGAAAGACAATAGGGAAAGTAGCTAGGGATGTGCAGGACAGGTATAGGGAAGGTCCATAGCTGTCCATTTCTTCTACAGCAAAAGCTGTGCATATATATACTGAATTTGGTGGTATATTTGGACACTCAAACCACTGTGAGAGGGGTGAGGACAACAATAATGTGTTGTGAAGTCAATTAGACCAGATTACATGTGTCCGGTGGACACGTGTGTGAAATGGACAGCTATGTATGGGGTGAAATTTTTTTTTGGAAACAGATTGACCTTTTTTTATTTTTTAAGGTGAGAGTGTGATGTTGGGGAAGGATAGTAGGTATATTTGGGGAGGTAGGTTGAGTAGGATGACAGGCAAGACAGCATATAGGGGTGGCATATGACACATGTGGGGAGTAAAGACCTTGGACGGGAGGGGTAATTGAAAATTGGAAGCCCATGAGCCCACAAATGGAAACAGTGGGACTGAGGTCCCCACCCATGGGCAGTCACAACTGCACCTTCATGACCCCGAAGGTGGCTGTGCTGGGGGCTGAGCAGGAGGGACAAGCTGACCCTCTAATTGCACCACGTGGCCCTCAAGCTGGTGTAGCAGATCTCCAAACTCCTTTCAGAGCTCGCTATACACCAAACCCTAGACCTGGGCTTTGGTGATAGGATCCTCTCCGCGCCCACCCCCAAGGGTGGACAAGTCCCATCCCCTGAGTCGGTTCCACCTAAAGGTGGTGCAGGACCAGCAGATGAGGAGGTCCCGGGGTGGGTCCCAGACATGCTGGGGCCCAGTGCCATGGCCAGATGATGTGGAAGATGTGGGTCCGCTGTGACCAGCCTGCCCAAACGTGCTATGGTGTTACAGTTTTAGAGCATATGTGGGTTAGTAATAGTCAACACAATCTAGGATTAGTTATAACAGCATGCATAGATATTCCCATTAACCCAAAACAACAGATTTGGAACAATTGCATAGCAAACAGAACACATGCATATATATATATAGAACCACAGTGGCCATTACAACAGCATGCAGGTTACATTGATAGCAACAGGCCACCAATGATAGTATTTCAATATGGAACATTAATAGAAAAACATTTCAATATTTGTTAAAGAATAGGACATATGTCCCAACAGTAGGTTTGGTGTAAATATACCCATTGATTTGTGTGTTTAGATTATTGCTGCAGATATGGTAGGGGGGGAGATGTCAATTAACAACTTGTATATCCTTGCAGTACTCACAACTTTAATGATCATTGCTCTAATTATTACTCTACAGGTATTATTGCAATACCCTATGGTCTTGGTTTGGGAAGTGGTATGTTTGTACACAGTGTATACTTCAACTATCTTGCAGCTAAATTCTACTTCTCTTACCTGGTAGACCTGTGGAGGGAATGTTTGTTAACACTACCTGATTGTTTCTACACATATTCCCAGATTGCTAGTTAAAATTATGCACATACCTCTCAATCTCTTAATGCACAACATCTGGACAAAGCTTGACAACATGGGGGTGCAAATAGGGACATATTTTGAATATTGCTCTTATAAACTTTTAGACAGTTGCAAGAGTAACATGATTTGTTTTAATATGCATTTTTCTGAACGATTTGAAGTCTGACACTCTAATGCATGTCATTATTTGGTTACTACAATCCTGAGATCATCCCAGTGATTTGCCAGGGAAAAAAGAGGAATAGGCCAACAATAAGAGCCAATTATCTGGACATTCTGTGGAAATCTGTACAGTAGAAAGGTATGATTATGTATACAACTTACTACCACTCCCAGGATTCAAACCATGGCTATGTGTGCTAAAAATACAACAATTTCTGTTTCATCAGAGTGAGCTATTTAGAAACCACTGTCTGTTCCTTCAGTGTTTTCTGTCTAAGTCTCTCTTGGTTGTACAATCTGACCTTGTAATTACAACAGTATTATACAGACATTCCTAGACATATGTTTATGTAGCACAGTGTGAGAAACAGTGGCTGACACAACAATACTATTCTGATATCAGATCTTGGTGAATGCTACATGTCAGGCCATACAATACCAGAGTAAACACAACCAGTCTAGGATTTAAAACCTTATTGCCAGGCAGTTACAGCTTTCTTATCTGAACGACCGGTGGGGGGGGGGGATGTTTGTTAACACTACCTGACTGTTTCTACACATATTCCCAGATTCCTAGTTAAAATTATGCACATACCTCTCAATATCATAATGCACAAACTCTGAACAAAGCTTGACAACATGGGAGTACAAATAGGGACATATTTCGAATATTGCTCTTATAAACTTAGAGAGTTGCTAGAGTAACAGGATTTGTTTTAATATACATTTTCTGAAGGACTAGAAGTCTGAAATTCAAATGTACGTCATTATTTAGTGACTACAATTCTGAGATCATCCCAGTGATTTGCCAGGGAGAAAGAGGAACAGGCCAAAAATATGAGCCAGTTATCTGGACATTCTGTGAAAATCTGTACAGTTGAGAGGTATGATTATGTGTACAGCTTACTACCACTCCCAGGATTCAAACCATGGCTGTGTGTGCTAAAAATACAACAACTTGTGTTTCATCAGAGTGAGATATTTAGAAACTGCTGTCTGTTCTTTCAGTGTTTTTTGTCTAAGTCTCTCTTGGTTGTACAATCTGACCTTGTACTTACAACAGTCTTATACAGACATTCTGAGACATATTTTATATGTAGCACAGTGTGGGTAACAGTGGTTAACACATTACTATTCGGAGAATGCAACACTAAATGCCATACAATACCAGAGTAAACACAACCAGTCCAGGATTTAGAACTTTATTGCCAGGCAGTTACAGTTTTATTTAAATATCACCTATATGGAACTATTACTGTCATACTGTCTGGTTTATTCAATACAACCCATACACAGTTTTTCTACTGCCAGGTGACATTCTACTACTTTATCTTTATTTGGTATGACTACTACAAGCAGGATTGTTACTCACCAGCCTCGTGACACAGCCTTTGCAACCTACTGGCATGAGCTTCCTGATTCACAGCCAGCTCAGCTGCAGCTGTAAAGGGAATAGAGAAATATTTAGGCATGCCTATCCATCACATACACAGGCTGGACTTTGGTAAACCATTATTGATATGAATACTTACACACTGCTGGGACATCACCCCTCTGTCATGCTTCTTAGACCCACTCATCCAAGAGCTCCCTCTTCCTCCACTTCAAGTCAACATAGTGGACGGGACCTGCTCACCAGTCTGAGGGATACCAGTGGCATTGGTGAGATCATGGGCAAGATGGTCCCAAGCTTCCACTTTATATTGGGAGCCCTGGTACTGGCCCTGCAGCAGTCTCTCATCATGTTTTTTACCAGGAGCCCTACCATGACCTTGGACTCCTGTATGCCCCAGCACTGTGCCTGGAAGTGCATGCCTCGCCAACACCTGCAATACTGCCTACAGTGGGAAGCTGCAACCACTTATGAGCTGTATTCCCACCTGCAGGGTTTGAATACAGCCTATTTCCTGCCCTTTGCCGTGATTGGATGGTTTTGAATATGCTGACCAAGCTAAACTATGGGCAAACCTGCTTAGCTAAGGTTGACAGTGCTTAAAGGGGCAGGCTCAGCACTGCTTACCAATGGGCAAATCCACTTAGCTGGGCTACTCATTGATTAGCAGTCATATTTACACAATGCTTACACCTGGTAAGCAGAGCTGTGCAATACTTAGCATTGCTTATTTTTTATTTTATAAACTATCTGCTGTATGAGATTGATTCATCATTCATTACATATTATACATTTGTTTACTGTTCCTGACATGTTCCAATGTGCTTTCATTACATTTATTCATGTGTGAGTATACTGCATGGGGCACTTGTGTTTATATGGGGGTTTCACAACTTTATTAAACTGGCACCTCACATCTGGACCTACTACAGTACTCTGGTTAACAAATATATGTTATTTAGTAGCTAATTATAAAAAAAATGTTTATGTACTGCTTTCACATGTAAATTGGTTACAGTGAGATCGAAATGGAATGGCTGTTTACAAAGCATATACTCTAACCACTACACTATTACAATGCTGTTTATGCTGGATGTCTCTTGCTGTTTAATTTCTTGTGCTGTTTAAGCTGGACTAAGTGTAGCTAAGCAATGGGCACACCCATGCAGCTACGCTTATACTTTATTGCATGTATAAATAAAATGTATTTGTTGTTTTTTTTTATTTGTACCCTTCAGAATATCTATGCTAATGCTGAACCTGTTATTCTATCAACTTTCTGCTTTGTGGGATGATTGTCCCTCATGGCTTTGTCCACATTCCTTACTCTGACAGTTTGGGAGGTGTGCTCTATGTGCTTATGCTACATCTGTTATTCCATCAACTTTTACCTTGGTAGGGACGATTGTCCCTTATGGCTTTGACCAGATTTCTTATCCTGATGGGTTGGGGGTGTTATGAGCGTTCTCGCTCATTTTAAATTGCCGAATGGCAATTCTGGTGTGCAGGGGGCATGTTTATTGTGAGACCACTGCTCTCAGACACAACCCCTGCACTCATACACAGAATCATGTCCGTTTAACAGCACGGCAGTGTGCCTTCATGAATATGCATGGTGGACTGCCGTGCTGTACGGGAACGGTCCCTTCCATGCAGGAATAAGCTATTCCTGTATGGAAGTTTGCTGAATCCTGGGGTCAGTCTTGACCATATGGAGTTTTGAGTTTCTGAAAACTTGATTTTCTGACATAAACCCAAGTGGCATTAGAGATATCCTAATCCTTGGTAAGTAAGAATGCAAGTAAGAAAGTGTTGAAAGATACTAAAGTGTTTATCAAAGGGAAGGCAGCAAGAATGTAGTCACATACTGTAGTTTTGGAGTTTGTAGGTGACAATCTAGAAGGTGCATTTTACATTATTTCTTGAGTCACATGCAGATGCTCAACACCCTATTGTTCATTTCAAGAGCTGTTCAAACATTATTGCACAATACAGCCTTTGCTCATTTCAATTTATGTACTACATATAGTAATAATGCGTGTGGACATGAAGTATATTATGTTCAATTCAATCTAAAATCACAGTGTCCCAGAGAGAGACTGAGACAGCAAGTCAGTAGTGTCATTGATTTAGTTTTTTTTTTTCCTCTGACTGATTTATCTATAAGTTGCAGTGGTCTCAGAGTGAAAACATACATGCTAATGTGTGTGAGAATAAACCCCCTACATAAGGTATACAATGGAGAATATAACCCTAGAAAAATATTGTTCTGATTTTTACAGCAGCTACAGTTATACAAGACCAACTTTTTATGGTTTAATATGTTTAAGTGGTTTGTGTCCTTGAGATGTCAGTTTCATACAACTCCAGATAATGATTCGATTTAATGACCTGCATTCATCTAGTAGCAGTAACAATTTCTTCCTGTGAGAGTCATAGACTCAAATTAAAAAAAAAACTTTATTGAATGTTAGTTTATTAGCCAGATAGTATGTTGGAACAGTGTTAATGTGGGGGGTATTGGGGGAGTAGATAGTGGGAGGCTGTTAGTAAGGTATATACTGCAATCCTTGATAAGAATCACAGTGCCAAACGGCCATCAATAACAGCTTTTGTTGCAGGTAAACTTTATGTGCAGATCTTCTTATGATTGTTAGTGTGTCATAAGCTAGCAAAGTGTTAATCAGATACACGTGAACAATATCAAATGAAACAGAGTAATGAACAGGTCACTGTACTTTCAAATAAGGTCAAGAACAAACAGATTTAATGTGAGTAACATGTTAAAGGGAAAAGACATGGATGGACCTTATCCAGCGGAATAAGAAGTACTTGGAAGTAGAGCTGTGGCTAAAAACTACAGTGGTGTACAAATTTACTATAGCAGTAGATGGTTAAATAGTTCACTCTTGCAGTATTACTGACCTATAGGACATATCCTGCCAAAGATACTGTATGTCCAGTCAGTCTGCAAAAGCTTAGGCACCTCCTTCTTACACTGTACATCCAACCTATGAACGATGCATGAGACTACATTCTGATACTTAGAGGATGCATGATCACAGAAATCCTCAGAGCTTCCTTTCCCCAGGAAAAAAGTCAGAGTGATTCTCAAAGCAGAAAGACTCAGACAACAGAAGGAATGAAAACAATATGGAAAAAATAAGTGAAAGGTCTATCTCAGTCAATGGAAAAAAGAAATAAAAAAGGAGAAGGATGGTGAGTGCATATACTGCAGATGTGATCTATTTGGGCATATACTGTTATGGTAAGTTCTTACATAACTGTACTGTATTCATCATTAGATCACTGTTTCCGTATTGCTGACTTCTGGGGTGATTCCCAAAGATTTTATGTTGAAAGGGTAGAGTTTTGAGAAACAGAGTTGGAATCCAATAATCTGGAAAGATGGTTTTGGTAAAACTTGTTCTAGCATCTATCTGGTAATGGTTAGTAAAAGTTTAATTGGATGACTTGGTACCTGGTTTTAGAATTGATTTTGAGGTATGACCCTTGAAAAAAAGCTACAGGAGAGGCCATAGTCCTGGTAGAATATGCTCTAATCTGACTCTTTAGTGTTTTACCACAGTAAGAATAAATAGCAAAAAGAAATAAAGAAGGAAAGCCACCTATAAATGGTTTGTTTAGAAACTGAGAGGCTCACCTATTCCATCATACAAAAACATAATGGTCCACAATGAAACTCAGCTGCCCAGAGCAATTGTTACTGGCGCAGGCTATACGACTGATAGATTATGATGCAGATAAACCCATTCTTCACAGACTGATGACAAGAACATTCATAGCACTTTCATGCCTGTATGTCCTTTAAGTACCAGCATGTAATCTCTTGCATATTTTGTAGGTCAGACAAGAGTAAGGTACCCAAGATTTGTAGACTGTCTGCAAATATGGTATCCTTGGTAGGATGAGTCCCACAACTCAGCAATACTGCATTGGTTATCTAAGGATGAGCATCACTAGTTTTTCATTACTCTAGAGAGAAAGACAGTCATGATCATGGACAACATTTTATTAAAAAAGGGGATAAATGAAAAAAGGATAGGGAACAGCAGGTGTCATAAACACAAATTCCATACCTGGAAGGCACCGACCTGATCCTAAGGGAGCATCACTTCCGGATGCAGAGGTGCAGGACAAGTTGCAGCCAAAGGCATTTTACAGGACTAAACATTGATGTACCACATATCAACTGGTGGAAGTCAGCAGTGGAACTAATATACACCTGGATACGATTATCCAAGCCAGGATATTTTGTGTAACTTACAATGTAAATATTTTTGGCTGATATACATTAAAGCTGCAAATGTGGCTGAAGCTGTATGACAATTTGTTAATAGGACAGAAAAAACTCTGTACAAATTGATTTCCCATAAGATTTGTAGAAAAATACCAATTTGTATAATTTCACATAACGTTGCCATTAAATAGGGGCATTCAGTGTTTAAGATTTTATTAAAATATTGACATTTTCATGAATTTAATTTCATATCCCATTATATTACTTATTATGGTCTACTGTTCCACAAAAGGAGATGTTTAATTGTCATAAAACTTATACTTAGGGAACTGGGATGCATTAAATGTATAGGTACAAATAATCCATTACACATCAGCAATTTCAATATGTGCATCATAAATGTCTATCAGTCACAACATAGTGAGAGGCAGATATAAATGGGCACTTATCCTGTAAATGTATATGGCAATATTAAACAGCCTTCCATTTGAAAACCGGGTTTAACAATACACTTCAATAAATCAAATTGTATAACTATGTAAATTTTAAGATTATTCCCTGCTGAACTTATTTTTTATTACTTTCATGTTTTGGAAACTTTTCTCTGAGATGACACTTTAAACAAATTTTCTGTATCTTTACAGAATAGCTATATTCCTATGCTTCTGGACAGCCTCCTCGTATCTTGGGATTAAAGTGAAAATTTGCTTTAACATTTTTATTATTTTACTTGCAATAAAGCATGTTTAAATTAATATCTGTCATTTTATATAAGCTGTCTGCTAGCATGTTAGATTTGCAATGATATAAAGTACACGCAAGCTATGAGTAAAATGAAGAAAATTAAAGATATCACATCCTGACACAGTGTTATTTCAAACATTCTAAAGATGCATGAAGCTTATTTTCACATTCCTAGCCTATAAACCACATATGATAGCTATTGTAACTAGTTTGTTATGTTCTCAGAAAAAAAAACAGAAGATAATAATAATTATAACTTTCTTTGCTGTCTATCAACACTGCATACCATGTTTGCCATTTCCTTTACATGGTGCCGGTTGGTATTACCCCAGCAATGCCAGTCCTTCATCACTGCTTGAGTTGTGTACACCAAGTACACTTGGATCTTTGCTATTACCAAGTGAAACCAAGGACTCATAATCTTCTGTCTCTGCCAAACACCCCAGGTGAGACAGTCTGGGTCATATGGTCCTGACTACTTTGACACACTGGCCCAAACAGGTGGCCGATGAAGACTAGGAGGGTATACAAGA
Organism: Protopterus annectens; assembly: GCF_019279795.1. Taxonomy (NCBI): domain Eukaryota; kingdom Metazoa; phylum Chordata; order Ceratodontiformes; family Protopteridae; genus Protopterus; species Protopterus annectens. The sequence goes on from NC_056744.1 coordinate 931,172,897, forward strand.
GGGCTGATGCCACAACACAACTAAAACCATAGCATAAATCCATCAATTTGAAAGGGAGGAAGAGAGGTGCTTAGCCAAGCAGACCACCAGGTGACAACATTGTCTCCGGGAGAACTTGAACAGCTCCTGGAAACTCCACCCAAGTGTGATTGCACTGCAAATAACAAGATGCTTGCAAGCATCTCTTGGCCCCTTTCCTAAGCCAATAAATCACACACAATAGCCAGTGTGACTAGTTTATTATAATCACAACAAACAGCAGATAATAACTTCTTGTGCTGTATATCAACATTAGATACAATGTTTCTCAAACAAATTACTTTCTATGGTGCCAGTTAGCATTACCCCCACGTTTGCTGAATCTTCAAGGCTGTTTGAGTGGGATATAGAAAGCCGCTTGGATCTTTGTTGTTAACAACATAAACTAAAGACTTGTAACCTTCTGTCCCTTCTAAATGTCCTATGCCATATTGGCTGTAACTGGAGGCCAATGAAGACTAAGGGGGGTACAAGGGTGGTGAGGCCACAATGCAGTCATCCACCAGCATGCCTCCACATGTTGTTCCTCCTCTTTAGCTTCCACCTGATTTGAGAATGAAAATATCCATTATAACCTATTTAAAACAAATGTTATAAACTAATTAATAAGCATGAACCACAACTGAAACATGGATCATACCTATGAACTCAAAAGTCAGTTAAGTTACTTATCTCTAATGATATCTGTATATTGAGTAAATCATAATCTAAGGAATTTAAGTGTATGCTGTCAACAATGTTGTAAAAGTCCTTGTCAGCCTTTGCCAAGTTCACATGCTCTATCATATAATGCCAAATGGTTTTGGCTGATATGGCGATATCTCCTTAATAACTCTACTGCTGCTAGTACAAATCCTGGCACTATAGTAGACCAAAATATTAATAAGTTTGGATTTGATGACCTCAACACAGCTAGGTCAGAAAACATTCTTGCAAACAATATCTTCTTAAGTGGGTCTATATCACAACGTCAAACTAACAAAAGTTTGATCATTGTAATATTGAACCCTAAAGTCCGAAACCCAACAAAATCGAAAACACAGAACAGCGTTTTTTTTTTTTCCCAGGGAAAAAAAATCGCTGTTCTGTGAAAAAAAAAATTAACCTTAAACTTAAACTAAAGTGGGGACTCCACCCCCACACCACCCAATGTGGGGGGCTGTGCCCCCCACATCCCCCTACTTAAATATACCAACTCCAAGATCGCACCACAGTGGAGGAAATAGCAAAGCCCTGAAAACGGCCCACCGATTTTTTTTCCCTGGGAAAAAAGTCGATGTGTTATGGCTTCACTATTTTCAACTTTTGGACTTTAGGGTTCAATACTACAACGTTCTAACTTGTTTTAGTTTGACGTTGTAATATAGACCCTCCATTAGTATGTGAACTAAGTCATTACCACCTAGATGGATGATAACTGTGTGTGGCATGGGCTATTTTGGTAAACAACTAATCCTGAATAGCCCACAAATGAAGCCAAACAGGTTAGTAAAAACAAACCAAAGTACTGACCAGAATGTTGGATCCAAATAATGGTTTGAACAGTTCTCACTAATGGATGCCCTCCTAGCTGCTCTTCAAATAAATGTGTGGCTTATGACCAGCATGACCTTCCTACCTGTTAACTAAAAATAGGGCAATGTAAGTTAAAAAAGAATCAGATGTCCATCTGTCTACCCTTTTTAAAACCTGAACTGAATGGCTTTCCTGCACTAAGTCAGATGTTCTAATAATTCTGAATTAATGTGAGGAAAAACCTGCAGGGAAAATTCCTTGGCTTTTAAGTTCACATCTCCTGTCATAATAAAATGACCTAACAGAAGCTTAAAACTACTTTAACATGTGAGAAATCTAAGGAAAGCCACTATAGCACCCTAATCCAATTCACTTGAACAGCAGCTATATACACCTGAATTGACTACGCAAACTTGTTTGCCTCTGCTACCTTGTTCAGGCTTTGATTTTTTTAACCTAGATTATAACACAGTCCTTGGCCAAAATTATATCCCCCTCCCAAAGATAGTGATTAGATTAATTCACTAGCCTTAAGAAAACCTGCATGTAACCAGGAAAAAGGGTCACCTGCACCACAAAGGTGTGGAAATCACTTGATAAAGTCTACAGCTGTAGCATTCTGGTGTTTAAATGTGATTTACCACTGAGTTTGTGGCATGCGAAACTACATCATTATGGTTCCACCAACCTTTCACAATTCTGCAAACTTCACAATGGTTGATAATATCAGTAAGTTTAAGGGATTTAGCCAGCCACTCTAATGCTGCATGATGAATCTGCAATGTACTGGCTGCTTTGTTTAACAAGTACCTCTGAAGAACAAGTGAACAGCAGTTGTTATGGACCAATATCTATTCTGAACAGGTAGGCCAAGGTAAAATGTCTTAAATGAGCTAAGAAATGCAGACTAGGGTTTCCTAGTGCTCACCACCCAATACCTGGATAAAATGTTGAATGTTTCGTCCTCTCTAATTAACCAAATCTTAGGTGGTACACATGTGGCAAACTGTTGAGCTTCCTGAGTTTCTAAAATCTGGATGTCTGAAAATATGACAGACTGTCAGCAATGCTATGAACTTCCCTGGTATGTATTTAGCTGAGAAAGTTAGCTTTATTTGTATACTTAACAAAACTAGTAACCTTAAGATTGAGTGGACCCATTTAGAGCATGAAGAACAGGGTATAAACTGTGGCTTGATTTTCTTAGAAAATGGTAACTCTACTGTTATTGAAATGTTCTTTCTAAACCAGAGAAGACATGCAAATATGTAAGATATCTAAAAGGGTTAAGTTATGTTTCTATCCTCAGATCAAGACACAGGCCATGCAGTGGAAAACCACCATCCTTGGAAATATCCCTCATACTTGAAACTGATGCATTAGTAAACCATTGAAAAGATTCAGCTGCTGTCCAAGGTTTCTGCAATAAAACCACACCATTGAAATCTGACATAAATGTGTTCCATAGACACATATCTTTCTTGATACTGGCTGTAATATGTACACAGTGATGTTTGGCTTTCACTACTTTTCAAAAAATAACCAGTCTCTAAGAAGTCACCAAAAGAAAGTTTATTATTGAGTCACATTCTTTGAGCAATAGTTTAAGAGGACTTTTATTTTTTTTTGATGAAGTCTGCTTGTATTATATGGATGAAAGCTATCGCTCAATGACTGTGACTTGGTATTAAACTTTCCTTTGGTGCCTTCTTGGAGGCTGCTTATTTTTGAATTACATCTTTGGTTCCTGATCTGTTTCTATACAGAGTTTTGGTTATTTAGCTTTTGGTATGCACATTTTACTGGGAATTCCTTTGGTTTTGTTACTTTCCCTACTTTTAATGTATTTGAAATTGCCCTGATAAATGTCCTACCTGGTGATATTGCTCAACAAGCAAAGTTAAAAAGTCCATGTAATTGCATAACTTCACTAATCCTGACTTTCTTTGTTCTCAAGAGCCCTTTGGTTAATGATTTCAACAATAGTAGCTTGTTCTGGGACAGACTGAAGGCTGACACCTGAATACCAATGTATAAAGCTAGAATGTAAAAACTTGAAATGTACCTTCTACTTTGTCACTGGCCAAGAGGGCACAACTTGAAATGTACCTTCTACTTTATCATTGTCCAAGGGGGCACCCAGGTCATGGCATAAAGACATGAATATTTCCATACCCTATTTAGCTCTAGCTTTCCCCTCATCCATTATGAGATAGTCATTCAAGTAATGAATGGCTGCTTGATTCAGAGCTTGCCTCTGCCAGCCACAATGAAGTGTTGTATTAAATGTCTCAAAAACAGTACAGTCTGCAGAACAACCCATGGGCATAGACTTATCAAAGTAGTATTTCCCATTGTAGTAAAAAAAAAATCAAAATGGGCCAATCCTGTTCCCTCAGCAGGCGTAGCCTAAAGGCAGACTGCATATCCGGTTTACTGAGCCAGGGGTCAGAAAACTCTCTGATAACATAGACAGGCTGATTAAAATGTTTAACAAACCTAAGTGTCTTCTTACTGATGTGTTCATTGACTGATGTGTCTGTTGGACAAGATAAGTGATGAATCCGATGGAATTCTCTTTGCTTCTTTTTTGGGACCAACAAAATTGGGGAGATTTTAAATGATTCCTTTGGGAGGTAAACAAAAGGGTCTGTCAACCTACCCTCAGCCACTTTAGCAAAAATATGTTTTATAACCTCTTCATCCTTCCCGTTCACTGACCATAAGTTGTTGACTGTTTTGCAGTTACTGGGAGCAACTGACCTAAATGAAATGTCATCGTAAAACTCCATACTAAAAATGAGGCTGTTTGCTTTGGTAATCTCATTTTTTTCTCCAAAATACTGACTTTAACTGGTGAATGTGAATTAATATGTGCATGGTTGACCTCAAAAGCCATTATTTCTGCCTTGTCATTAAAATGAACCTTTACCTCTATTCAATGTTTCTTGCTTTTGAAAGAGTTGTCTTTCTGAATTGGGCTGGTTAGTTGTAAAAGGTAGCTGACCAGTTTTTGCCCAGCATCTTACGGATGAATGGTTCCTACTGCAATATGTACAAATATGAACAGTGTGTGCTAAACAGAAAGCTGGCCACATATTCTTGCCAGAACTCGATTTTGCATTGGCCATCTGTCATCATTGAAGTATTGCTTTTCCCAGGCTTGTGTAACATAACACTGAGCCATTTATCGCAGTGGCATTCTTCCCAGTGAAAAGAATTATCATGCTTAGTAAACAAGTAGAATATAAGCCGTGTTATTGACCCACTTAAATAAATGGTTAAATACTCTGCAAGTTAAAAATATTAACAAGAACATTAATAAATATAATTCAATGTAATGGAGGAATGTAGCTAAACAGATAACTGGAAAGTAGTAAGTTGTCTACTAAGAGTATATTATATTTACAGATTATAATCACAGTTCTAACTTTCCAACTCTAAATTGTGAACAATATCTCTCATAATGTGGAACAAATGACAAAAGTGGAACCTCCCTAACCATTTCATAACACCTTAAAATAGGAAGCTAACAGGATGGTAAATACAAATTATTAAATATTTATAAGATATTTCTTTGCTGAATTAATATGCTTCAGCATTATTTAACTTGGATATCAGTTCAATGAAAAATTCTTCAGACCAACTGTCAGGCATAGCCTTTATTATATTAGGCACTTTGAAGCACAGGGATTTAGTAAGAAACAAAATAAAAGATGTTTTTCATAATGCTGCACACTTGAGAGGTATGATCATAAATGCAAATAACTATTTCCACAGTAAAATGCAGACATCAAGTTAAAATGAACAAAATGTCAATAATTAATTTATGTAGTGTTTAATATGCCAAGAGCAGCCTAGCTTGAAAGATGTATTTCTGCTGCAGAGCTTTAGAACTGTCACCCATAACTGAGATATCCACGAGAAACACAAACCTCATTAACTATTTCTCTCTCTCTCTCTCTCAGGTTGTGTGTGAATGGGAACACAACTGTTATCACAGGCAAACATTGAAACTACATCAATAACAAGCAACTCATTAAGAATGTTATGCCCAAACATGTCTCACAAGTCATGATTAGCAAACAGCCACACAAAAGCAACAGACCATGACAGTGATCACCCTAAAGACCATAGAAGAGCCCCACCAGAACCAGGAACCCAGAAAAGTACTGTAGTTAAGACAATGCAATCCTTGATGAAGACAACAGTCATCCCAACTCCCAGCCTACAAGCACTGATATTTATTTTGTAATTATCCCATGTATAACATGGTTAAACAGAGACCGAACAGCCCATACAACTACCCGAGCCACAAAAAAAGAAAACAGATACCCATAAAGACCTTCTCAAACAATAGGACTGCATATGACCACACCAACAAGTCAGATACAGAAGGATGAAAACCAAATGATCTCTGTCAACAAATACTCTGAGTGCAAGCTAAACAATAAATGAACATATAACTTTCCAAAACAATTTACTCAGAACAATAATTCAGTTTATCCCCATAACTATCATAAAATTTTAAACAGCAGCAAAGGCAAACCTGGAGTTCTGCTATCAAAGGTAGCAGCACATCACACAATGGGAAAAACACTGAATTAATTTGTATAACTTTTTCTTTTTTATATACTTTTTCTGTTTTTATATACTTACCACCTTGGTCACTGGCAGAAGGTTCCATTGTGAAGATCATCTGACAGGAGGCAAACACCATACAATGATTGTTCAGCCGAGCCAACAATCTGAGTGACCAAATTGCCTCCAGGAGAGCTTAAACAGCTCCTGGTGACCACACAAAAGTGGTTTAACCCAGCAAGTGAGAAGATGCTTCATTGCAATCAACTCTTCTATGTACAGCATCACATTTGTCTATTAATTTCAGTATTTGAAAAAAGGCCTACCGTGAGACGTCTGAATGTGCTTCTGCTGCATCTTCTTGTACTGTATCCTTCTGCAGTTATATTTAAAGTTCCATATCCTGCAGGAATTTATTCTTTATCTCTGAAAACTTTGAGAGAAATACACACTTGTGAAGTAACCAAGGTTGTGGTGCATTAGTGAATCATCTTTCTCTTAAGGTGCACTGACTTTGGACGCATGGAGAAAAGTCACGATTGGGATTGTGAAAAAAGTTCTGCAACCAGTGGAACCCAACAATATTAAAAGGATTGAGCAAACATTTCATACAATTTGTTTCACACATCATCTACTGTGGTCTCTTAAAGCATTCAGAATTGCTACTGTAAAATTTGTATTTATGCTATCTCAGACATTAGGTTTTGCTACATTTAGATAGTTTACTGTGGTAGCATAACATCAAGGACCATTCCTCTCAACTTCTTTGCTCATAAGTTCTGGACGTAGCCAAAAAGAAGGGCATAGGGTCATACCTCTCAACCTCTTACTGCAAGAAATCTGTACAAAGCATGGCAAAATGGGGGAACAAAGGCCCAAAAATAGGAACAGATTTTAAATATTCCTCTTACAAACTTAGAAAGTTGCTAGAGTAAAAGGGTTTGTGTTAACATACATTCTCTGAGGGATTTGAAGTCTGAAACTCAAATGTATGACATTATTTAGTGACTTCAGTCCTCAGATCATCCCAGTGATTTGCCAGAAAACTACAAATTTTATGAGGAATAGACCAAAAATATGAGGCAAAAATCTGGACATTCTGAGAAAATCTGGACAGCTGAGAGATATGCAAGGGGCTAAAGTGCAAAATCAAGACTATGTTTTAAATATCAGCCTAAATCACTTACAAATGTATTTTCTGAACAATAAAAAGCATAAAACTGTAATGACTGGCAATATGATTCAACCATGTTTTGACTGGCAGATTGCAAGAACAGTTTGATTTGAGCAATAATCTCATGGGCTGGATTCTAGACTTAAGCAATAACCAATGACGTGGTGTGGTATATTGAAGATTTACCCATGGTTGGTGTGGTTTAATCATGAGGGCGAAGCCCGAGTGATTAAATAAAGCCAACCGTGGGTAAATTTCAATATACCACAACCACAGAGTCGGTTATTCTTATTATACAGTGACATTATTTAAGAAAAAAAAACCCTTAATTTTCTTAAATAATGTCTTTGTATACGAAGCATTACTGTTCTTCCTTGGCTTGTGGTACACTGCTGGCTTGTTTTGATGTACTGCGCATGCATATGGGACTTGCATTCCCATGCATAATCATTACATCAGTGCTTTGAAAAGGAAGCAACGGAGAAAAAAAAGTCTCCATTGCTCTGTTTTTGTTTTCTTTTTTTTTTTTTAATTATTAAAAAAAAAAGTTTGGACTACTTTAGGGGTAGGAGAGAGAGAGAGAGAGAGAGACAGAATGGAGGAAATGCAAAGAAAATTAGGTACATGTCTTTAGTTTTAAATAACGCACCTGATTTTCTTTGTATTTCCTCCATGCTGCCTCTCAGGTATGTCCGGCGTACAGACTATAGTTTTTTTTTTTTTAATTTTTGTTGAAAAAAAAAAGTTTTGGAATATACAAATGGAAAGAAGTCCGGGTGACCATACCTTTTTCCATTGGTATATTGTGGGATTTACAACGGTCACAGTGGTTGGGCTGGCCAATCAGCGTGCACATTTTTGAATACTAATGGCCAGTCATTGTATAATTTTTTTTCAATTAATAGAATACAAAGAGTTAGAGTAAATAAAATGTTGTCTGATCAAGTGTATTGTTCAGCTGGAGCTCCACAAGGATGCATACTTTCAGCCCTTTATTCTTTATACAAATATGTATAGGAGTAGCATGGAAATGAAATATGCAGATGATGCTGTTGTAACTAGCTTAAAGGTAATGAGAATAGTCATGGTCAAGTTATTACTGGTTTTGTTAAATAGTGTGACGAGTCTTGTTTTCAGTTAAATGTGTCAAAACTAAAGATATGTTCATTGATTTTAGAAAACATGTACATACACATGATGTAATAGTTATAAGGGGTCAGTTGGTTGAATGTGTACAATCTTATAAACATCTTGGGACAATTATAGATTTAAAGTTAAATTTTGAAAAAAAATGTGAAGCTGTGTGTAGAAAAGGACATCAAAGATTGTTTAGTTAGAGAAAATTGTCGCAATTACACATAGATAAAAAAAAATGACAATCTTATTTTGCCGTGCTTTCATTGAATCAATTCTATCATTTTATTTGGTAGCACGGTATGGATATTTGTCTATGAAAAAATAAGAATTAATCGAATGAGATTGTGAAACAGTCTAGTAAGTTGATTGGAAAACAACAACTGAACCTTACGTCTCTATATTCTAGAAGACCAGAAAAAATAATCGGTTCAATTTTGAAGGATGTTTTACATCCATCATACATTCAATTTATTCCCAGTGTGTAAAACAAAATGGTGTAAGAACAGTTTTATTCCAGTTGCTATTACTCAAATTAATAACAAATGTGTTCAGTTTAAAGAATAATCTGCATTTGTAGCATGTTCGAATCCCAGCTGTTCGTCTGATTGAAAATATCTGTTTTGAAATGCAAAATAGATAATATAATGATGGCACTTTAAATTAGCAAACATGCAATGTAGGATGTAAACTCCTTGTCTTTAAAAATGCTGTCTTTAATTTTTTTTATTTAATGTTTTTGTTAAATGAATGTATGTTATATGTTTCGATGTATGCTTTGTGACCAATGCTAACTCTGTGACCTTAAGCTAAATTAGCCTAAGGGTACAAATAAAGGAACTGAACTGAACTTACTGAATACTGTGATCCTCAGTAACTTGCCAGAAAATCAAAAGCTTTATGATGGACTGAGCAAAAACCAAATGAGGACATTCTGCAACATTCTGGCCAGTTGAAAGATATGTGAGGGAAATTTATATGTGTGAGTATTTTTGGTTAAGGAAGGATGCCACTGACTTCAGTGGACATGAAGAGCACATAGCTATTCAGTTTTATTTGACACCAACACCATGCACTGTACAAGTCCTTCAACATGTTATTTACCTGCTCCTATTTCAGTGATTTCACTGCATTTTCTAACAGACTATCTTCCTTGGAGAGACCTACTTCTCCTATACTTGGAATTGATCAACTGCTAGAATCTTTAGTTTATAGTTAGGAGCTGTGTTAGGACTCCTTGTCTTTCTCTTCCTCCTCAGGGTAAATAATGAGTTTATTTCTTCTGTCCCACTGAGCTGTTTTTTCCAATGTACAGAAGGCTGACTGCTCAAGATTCACATTGTTTTACTCATGAACTGCCATAAAGATACCTCCAAATCTCTTTTACATCTCATAAACAGTACTGCATTTTTTTATTCAGGTGCCTTTGCCAGCATACGATATACTTTACTATATCATTTCTACCAGCTATGGATCTGACAGCTGGTCCCATTACCACCATGCAAGGATGAAGGATGAGTAGTTATTTTCCATGTGTTGCATAATGTTCTTCTCTATTGCATAAAAATGACTGGTTTATCTGTGGCTGGCATGCAGGTATACAGATACCTGTTCTGCTTGGAGGTTTTATCATTTACTGAATCACAGTACACTGACTCACTCAAAATATGGAATATTAATGAATCACTGATGCCACTGCATAAAACATTGTATTAGTGTACAGCACAGTGCATGAAATAGTGCAGCTGAAATAGCTAAAATACACAGACATGCATCCATAAAAAGTCACAACACAAAACGTCATACAGACCTAATAAACATCATTTTAGTGCAGGGGACCCACCCACCTCTCCCAATGTGGAGCACACATCTGAAAGATTTAAAAATATTGCTTGCAGAAATGGCCCTGTGGCATAGAGAGTTACATTCCTCACTCTACCTCAGATGACTTGGATTTGATTAGTGTCTCAGACTCGGAAAACACAATCGCAGGGGAGGGTAAAACAGAGCAACCAAAGCTGGCTCGCTCATCTTGAAAGTAGATAGCTGGTGTGCTCATTGTAGAAGTACTAAGATGTTGCAGGTGGCAGCCATGCAGTAAGGTATCTCACAACAGAAACCAAAATAAGTATATCCTGAGTGGAGGGGGGCCTGTATGGTGTGCTTTTATGGGGTTATTTAGTGAAATCCCTTCAGGTGAATGATAACCTGCCAGCTCCTGTCCCTGATGGGCAGTCTATAGGCTTATGGGGTCTCACTGCATCCAAGGATCAACTGTAAAGTGGCACTCTCTCCTTGCTTGGGGAATGAAAAGGTTGGCTCATACCATGGTCAATAGAGTGTAAGGTAGGCAGCCTTGAATGGCAGTAGTAGGAGAAAATGCTATCTTCAAGGTCACACAAACTTGTAGAAAAATGAAAAGTAATAAAGTAATTCTAGTTATCTGACCTCAGAGGCAGCATTAACATCCATTAGTGACAGTCCTGCAGTCAATGCAACTTTCATCAATATAAGATATTTCAAGTTTATTTAATTGCTTCAACTCTAGCACTGCACAAAGCAAATTCATACAAATGAAAAATGAAAACAAATAATTGGTAAAAACATAAGAAATTAATAAATGAAATACTAAAAATCTAAAACATAACATTAAACGTATAACAGTTAAAATGAAAATAACTAAAATAAGTAAGAAAAAAATGTACTAAACCTGGTAAAATTATGAACAACTGAAGTAACCAAGTAAACAAAGCAAAGATTCTGTCATACTCTAGGTCATATAGGCCTAAAGAGAATACTTAATGACATCCAGTATTGGGGACCCTGATAATCTACAAATTAGGAAATGTAAGAGCTGTGTCTCTTGATGAACTAAGGCCTGTTTTCCACAAGATTTGAGCCATGCCATCAGAACCACTAGCAGGTCTGGAGTAGATGAGTTCTGCAATGGGTTTGGTCTGTGCCATGTTAATATACTCTATAAGTGTGGGTTACTCAGGGCTTGTAGGGATAAATAAACTGGAATAAAAATGGTGTAGATTATTCATTTTCTGACTGGTAGCCAGTGAAATCCAGACAGAATGGGCATAATGCAATGGTATATAGGGTACCTAGGAATTCCAGTATGTAGTCAGGCTGTGGAGATGGGCACAAGTTGCAGATGATCAAGGTTTCAAGCCTATAGCCTTAGGTACAGGACATTAGAATACTTAAAATGGGAGGACTGAAGGGCAAGTACCACATTTGGGAATCCAAAGCTGGAATGAAATTTTTCTTTTCAGTGATGTTCCTAAGACAAAGCAGGATGATCTGACAATAACCTAAGTCTAGTGTCAACTTTCTGTCAGTAATCATCCCCTACCTCAACATAAACTGCATTTTAACTCCACTATAAAAAATGTTGGGAGACAAATGTAGTGAGCAGTCCATAACAGTGGCTTGCCCAGCTTTAACAACCATCTACCAATGGATATAGTCCAAACTACTTTCATGATGGGTAAGTGCTGACAACGACTCTTAGGAGAAGGAGAGGTAAAGCTGTGTCACATTAGCATAGAAATAGCATTACAGACATCTTCTTTGAATGACACATCCCAGTGGGAAAATGTACACAATGAATAACAGCAAACCAAGTATGGAAACCTGTGGAACACCACAGTCTAGTGAAGAATCATAGGAAGTAACTCCATAGACTACTTTCTGAGTACATCTGGAGAGATAGGAGGCAAATAAGTCCTAGGAAGCCCCAAGCTAGTACCACTCTAGTTAATTCAATAGACAAGATAACAAAATACATGATAGTTTAAAGTGTTGATAAAAGAGGGCATGACAAAACAGTGTTTATCCAAAATACAAGTCAATGAAAGTTATGACCATGGATTTAAGTGTATTAAAGAAAGAACTTTGCAGTCAGTGACTTGGGTCTGTTTGGTGTCATAGGGGTTAGAGGGTTGGAAAAGATATGGAAGAAAACCCACCAGACAGAATCATACTGTGTGCACTTTAGTAGAGAAGATCAGAATTTGTAGTTGTGTTATTAATTCCTGTAAAAGAACGTGGAAATATCAGGCCTGCCCTTCACCTGCATTATAGATAATGAACAGACACAATGAAGTAGTCTGCCAGGATTTATATTTAAAACCTGCATTATGTGTTCTTGCAGTTGATTGAGCCTAGTAAGGCAGGTGGATTACTGAATAATTACAGCACTCATGCTTGTGTGCAGTCACTGTCTGGCAAGTCTTGAACTCTACCCCTCTAGTTGAAACCACCTTAGTACCAAGGCACTATGGCATGGATGAACACCTTACCACGACCTAGACAATTTTAGATCTACTAGTGGCTTGAACTCTGAAGAAGCCAGGGAGGGAAGGGTGGGAAAGAAAGTCTTTGCAGGCTCTGCCACTCTGGGAAGGAGTGAGGGCTTTCTGTGCATGCTGAAGATGCATTCTTAGTTATGGAGATGTGTTGTAACTGAAGGCAGATCACTGGTTAAACCTTGGCATTGGGAAGGGTATTCCAAAATATGCCTGATCAAGGAATGTGATGTGTGTGGTGATGTGCGTGATGTCAAAAGCTTAAATTATGAAATGCAATATGCTAAATGATTGAGCCTTGAACACCACCATAAAATATTACTAGCTGTTACAATATTTGCATAACACTGTTTTCATTTTATTGCAAAATGTTAAAATAGATACAAAACACTGAACGTGTGCATTAGTCACAAGGAAACGTACTAGTGCTTATTACCTTGTCATTCTTTCTATAGCTTGTCATCAGTCTAATACATGAGAGTCTGAGTTGGTCAGGTTGGTCATTTCGCGCCACACTCAAAGATGGAAAAGGAAAGGGTTACTAATGGACAGCCCACTTCATTCGGACCCATGGTGCTTTGTAGTGTCCATTGATTCTAACCAGGATGAGCTGCTTTTTTTCAAATTTTTAAGCATAATTTCACAGGTAAATGCTCTAAATTATGAAATTTGGCCTGGGCTCAGCTCTGGACATATCTAAGTGAAAACATGAAAAAGTTTCATTAAAAGGTGCAGTTTTCCTGGAATTTCCTTCCTATACTTCTACCCCAATGTTACATTTACTATAAATATATTACATTTCATGTTAAACTATGTCAGTGAAAAACCACTGTTATATACCTTAGCAAACTATATACTTACTTCTATATTTTATGTTACCATTCTGTATGTATTCATTTCAGTTGTCTAACTGAATTCAACCTGCACCTTTTATCATTATAATTTGCTTATTTTTTTTTTTTTAATCCAAGACAAGTTTATTGAACAATGTCAAACACCAGCAAACAACATTGAACAGCAATATAGTAATCAGTATAACAACTAAAATAAAAAAATAAATGAATAAACTGAACAATAAACATAGTAATATCAAATAATTGAGAAAGTATTAATAAAGCATGCTAACTGCTATAGAGTGGGCAATATTATTTGACAAAAGAAAAGAAACGAGAAGAAAACTTGAAAAGCGTTAATAAATGTAAACACCTAAGCACATACATTGTTGAAAGCTCTATCCTACGTCTTCCAATTTTTTGGTTTGCTTGTCTCTTGCAGAAAGGTTGTCAATCAAGCTAAATTATTTCCTTCTGCAAAGCCAACAGGTCTGCTGTGATTAGTGGTCCCTTCACTTTCCAAGATATTATAATTTTATACCCCACAATTATAAGATGCAATGAAATTAAGTTTGCCCATAGGCAGATGAAATGTAGAATCAAGGCCAATAAGGAAAAAAGGGCAATCAAAGTAAATTACAAATTCTTCAAATCTCAGATTTCGATCAAGCTAACTTTAAACAGTCCCCGAATATATGTTTGTTTACTTTTTGTCTTTTTTTAGAACCTCGCCTGGAAGTGATAACGGACTCTTGGAATCACTGCCCTCTCTAGATGAGCACATTTACTTTAATAATTAAATAAATATAAAAGATGTGCTAACTCAGGCCTGCTAGAAGTGCAGAGATGTATACGCTCACCTTTGGTTCTTTAACTATCATCCATCTTTGAAGGGTTTGGCAAGCTACATTCATTTCTGATATTACAACAAATTTTCTAAGGACTGAGTGATATTTTCACTTCTGCAATTTCATTAGCTGATTAGGAGGCAAAGATGCCAAAAGATATTGGAAAGGGGGGGGGGTTATTCACCTAAAAGGGGTGATTAAAAAAAGCTATTGACTGCAATAACAAAATATTTACATGATGAAAGCTAAGTTGCTTTTAGAGTGACTACACAGAAAAGTCATGCAAAATTACAAATTAAGCCAGTATTGAACATGGTTGACCATAACCTAACATATCATTCTTTACTATCCTCTGCTTTAGCCTCTTTCAAAGGCCATGAAATATGTACAATTTCACTGGAATGCATGTTTTGCATCATTTGTAAAAAGGTTCTTTTAGGTAAGAATGGGGATGACTACAAGAAACTGTGATGAGGAATTGGTTGGCATCAAGAGTCAAATGGTTGACCATAAGAAACTAAGGGCAATGCTGCTCAACGTCAGAAGTCTAAACTTCAAGATGCATGCACTCGAGGCTCTCCTCAGAATGGAGAATATCGATATCTGTGCAGTAACAGAAACCTGGTTCAAGGCTCCCGAGAGCACCCTAGCACTACCAGGTTATACCTCATACCATGCTTTTCGGCCCCAAAACTCGGACCGAACCACAAAAGGAGGGGGAATATCCATATTCATCAAAGATACCCACACCTCCAGGTTAGTGGCACTGCATGAAGCATCGGAGACCATCCATGTGCAACTAACAGTGGGCAAAACTGCCTTTCAGTTTGTAGCCTGCTACAGACCACCCTCCCAAACTCAGAGACCCCACTCGGCTTTCCTGAGAACACTGGAGAATATGAAGGTTTCTCCAAACACCATCATATTGTGTGACTTCAACTACCCAAACATAGACTGGGAGCACTACTCAAGCCCCAACACCCTCGCCCAACGGTTTCTAGAATTTATAAACTCAAATGCTATGGAACAACTGGTCACCACTCCCACAAGAGGGGAAACCATATTGAACCTGATCATCACCAACATGGGGACTCTATGTTCCATACCAGAGGTATACCCCTCATTGGTAAGATCTGACCATAAATTCATCTCACTGGACATCCATATCCCATGCCCGCCCCCAGCCAAGGAAACCACGGTGAAGAACTTCTCAAAAGCAAACTTCACACTTCTCAAAACTCAGGTGGAATCCTTCAAAGCCCCCGGGCCAGTGCAAAATATGGCCCAAACCGCAGAATCCTTTACAAACGCATTCTATGGACATCTACAGGAATGCATGGATTGTGCTATCCCAAATAAAACCAAGACTCACTCCTCCAAAGGCAGGAGACCTGTCTGGTGGACCCCAGCCATAAATAAGCTATACAACAGAAGGAGGAAGCTACTACATGATAGAGCAAAATCCCAAAAAGGGAAGGCATCTCTGATCAGTACTAGCAAGAAACTACAATCCCTCATAAAATCATCTAAGGCCAGCTTCGAAAGAAAAATTGCACAAGACGCTAAAGAAAATCACAAGGCCTTCTTTAGCTATGTCAGGAACCTGGGTGGCAACTCCCAGATATGCTCTGAGTTAGTGCAAAATGACAAAAAATACACTGAATCCACAGACATTGCCAAAATCCTGGCAGACAGGTTCAGTGCAAACTTCTCCCTCCTTCCCCCCCAAAAGAGCAAATGTCTATCCCAACAGAGTGTAGCCTCCCTGACATCACAGATGCACAGGTGAGAGCTGCCCTCTCCAAAGCAAAAAACACAGCATCAATGGGACCAGACGGTGTCCCGGGCTGCGTCTTACATGAGCTCCAAGAAGAACTGAACCCTCACATAAAGTCACTGTTCAATCTCAGCCTTACTACACGATATGTACCCAAGGAATGGTGTACAGCAACAGTGGTCCCACTCCACAAAGGTGGTGCCACAACGGACCCCGGAAACTATCACCCTATAAGCCTGACTAGCCTGGTCTGCAAAGCTATGGAGCATATCATCATGGAACTCATAAACAAAGACATTGGGAACCTCGAAACACTGGATCCTACCCAATTGAGCTTTGTTAAGGGCAGATCTTGCTTCTTGAACCTGGTCAACTTCCTTGAAACAGTCACCAAGGCCATAGATGAAGGGAAGGTAGTCCACACAGCCTACCTGGACCTTGCAAAAGCCTTCGACACAATACCCCACTCGGGCATCATAAATAAGCTCACCAGCTTAAATATCAACCCCTATGTCACATGATGGGTTGCAAACTGGCTCAGGGATAGAACCCACATGGTCAGAATTGCAGGTGCCATGTCAGACTCTAAACCAGTTACAAGTGGCATCGCACAAGGCTCAGTTCTGGGACCTCTCTTGTTCGGTATATATTTCTCTGAGGTACAGGCTAACATGGGAGGACTATTGCTGACCAAGTTCACAGATGACTGCAAACTGGGTGCCATAATTGACTCACCGACTGACACAAGCATCCTCCAAAAGGGTCTTACAGAGATGGATAACTGGTGCCAGAACCATGGCCTAAAGCTAAATGCCAAAAAGTGCATAGTCATCCCCTTTGGGAAAATCAAAGTGCCCACAAATTACCACATAGGTGGTAATCCATTAATTACGGAAGAAGTAATTAGGGATTTGGGGACCCAAGTAGATAGCAATCTCTCCTTTGACAATCACGTTGCCAAAGTGGTTAGAAAGACCTTCTATATATAGCCCACCTTATCACGAAAGGGTTCACATCTAGATCAAGAGAGGTCATTGGGCCCCTCTACTCATCACTCATCAGGCCCATAATTGAATACAATGCCCCATTTGGGATGTACCTTACCCGAAACCTGCAGCTACTGGAAAGACCCCAAAAGTACCTCACCAAGAGGATCAAGGGACTCAAACAGATGCCATACGCAGTTAGGCTAAAGAAACTCCAGCTTTACTCAGTTGCTTACCGCCTACTCAGAGGCGATCTGTGCCTGACGTATAAAGCCATGTCCAAACCAGAATTAATGGACATGCTCTACCTCTGAAAATCCAAATCCCTTAGAGCTACACACTCCAGGGACTTAAACCTCAGCACAGAAATAAATAGGACATGCTGGAGGGACAGATTCATATCCCAGAGGCTCCCCTCACTCTGGAACAAAATCCCAATCCATGTTAGGCAGAGCCCCTCAATGACCCTCTTCAAGAGAAATCTTGACAAGTGGATGGGAGATTGTAGGTTTACCCCTGGGATCTCTTCTGTGTCCCTACTAGACAGAGGCACAGTAAACTAACCTTAAAAGGGCTATCTTCTGTGACCTACTATACAGAGGCACAGTCAACTAATCTAAAAGGGTGGTGAAAGCCAAACACACTCTGGCTAGGCTTATAAATGCCCTAGGGCAGATAGCCTAGTATCAACCTATGAACCTATAAATAATTTTACTGCTTTCTGATATTTAATTACTACAATACTTGCCCTACATAGAGAAAACAATTGTAACAGCTTTGAAATCAGGGAATCAGTGAATCTATTACTGAATATAGTCCTGACAGCATACTATACACTTTGTACTGCGCCATTAGAAATAACACATGTTGTAGTACTTCTAAAGCTTGGGTATTTTCAGTTTCCCCATAAAATGTACAGTGGCGTTTATTGACTATAGTGAGAAATACACAAACCATAAAGCCCCCCCATGCTGGTTTCTAAATACACAAACCATAAAGTTCCCCCAATGCTGGTTTCTAAGTTTGAAAGAACACACACACACACACACACACACACACACACACACACACACACACACACACACACACACACACACACACACACACACAGGTTAAAATAGCACTGTCCAAGACCAAGAATTCAGCTTCTATGGGACCTAACAATATCCCTGGCTGTGTTCTACATGAACTACAGAGTGAACTGGCACCTCACCTGTGGGCCCTGTTCAATCACAGCCTCACCTCAGGCTTTGTCCCTACCAAATGGCTCTGCTACAGTCATCCCTCTCCACAAAGGAGGAGCGACTACAGACCCTGGGAACTATTGCCCCATTAGCCTGATGAGTTTGATATGCAAAGCTATGGAATGTGTCATCATCGACCTAACAAACAAGGATATAGGGAATCTCCAAACTCTAAATCCCACACAGTTTGGTTTTGTGAAGGGTAGATCATGCCTGCTCAATCTGGTCGACTTCTTTGAGTCAGTCACCAGAGCTGTGGATGAAGGCAAAGTGGTTCATACAGCCTACCTTGATCTGGCCAAGGCCTTTGATACCATTCCACACTCAGGAATCATAGAAAAACTCACTAAGCTAAGCATCAACCCCTATATCACTAGGTGGAGTGCAAATTGGATCATGGATGGAACCCACAGTGTGAAAGTAGCTGACTCCAAGTCAGACTGTTGACCAATCACGAGTGGAGCCCCACAGAGTTTGGTCCTGGGTCTTCACCTGTTTGGTATCTACTTCTCTGAAGTACAAGCCAACACAAAGGGACTCTGGCTGACAAAGTTTGCAGATGATTGCAAGTTGGGAACTATTATTAACTTTGCATGTGATGTTGACATCCTACAGAAAGGCCTCACTGAGACCAACGACTGGTGTCAGAACCATGGCCTTAAGCTCAATGCCAGAAAAAAATGTGTCATCATCCCCCTTGGGAAAAATCCAGTTCCCATGAATTACTACATTGATGGTAGTCCACTGAAAACAGAAGGCGTTATAAGGAGTCTATATTAGAACACCAAACATTTAAAATGTTGAGTGTTCTAACATCGAACCCTAGCAATCGAAATAAAAAACATTGAACATTTGGAACAGCAAATTTTTTCCTAGGGAAAAAAATCGCTGTTTTAAAACACATACACACAACACAAGCACACCAAACAAACAGCAATCCACACACATACACCTAAACTCTAACACCTAACCCTACACTAAACTATACAAACACCACTAACTATCCACCTACCTTAACCCAAACCCTAACCCTAAGGTCCATCACTATCACACAGTTACCTCACCAGCGCCCTAACCCTAACTCACCTAACCCGCCCTAACCCACACGTCCACGCAATCGCACACTTACCTGACCCATGCCCTAATGCTAACTCACTTAACCCGCCCTAACCCACACGTCCACACAATCGCACACTTACCTTAACCCGACCTGTAACTTTTCACCAGAGCACTGAAAATACTGAAGCAACAGAAACAGACAACCAAATTCTTTCCCTAAGAAAGAATTTGGTTTCCTGTTACTTCGATATTTTCAGCGTTCACTGAAAACGGGTCGATATTAGAACACGCAACATTTCAAATGTTTGGTGTTCTAGTATAGACACGTTATAAGAGATCTGGGAACACAGGGTGACAGCAACCTCTCTTTTGACCACCACATTGCCACTGTGGTCAGAAAGCCCTTCTATGTGGCACATCTCATTACTAAGGGTTTTGAATCCAGGAAAAAAGAGGTCATTGTCTCCCCCTACTCTTCCCTCATTAGGCCAATCATCGAGTACAATGCCCCATTTGGCATGTATCTCACTAGACACCTGCAACAACTGGAGAGGCCACAAAAGTACCTCACAAAGAGGATCCTGGGCCTTAAACACTTGCCCTATATGGACAGACTCAAAAAACTCCAACTATTCTCTGTCTCATATCGCCTACTTAGAGGCGATCTCTGCTTGACTTACAAAGCCATGTCTAACCCAGCTCCGTTAGAAATGCTGCATCTAAAGAAATCCCTCCACACCACATGCTCCAGAGACCTCAACATCATTTCCACAATCAACAGAACAAGCTGGAGGGACAGGTTCATAACCCAGCGACTGCCCATTCTATGGAATAGACTTTCCATACATGTCAAGTGGAGCTCCTCACTGGCCCTCTTCAAGAGAAATCTTGATGAGTGGATGGGAAATAGAAAATTTACCCGGGGTCACTCCAGTGACTCTACTTGACAGATGCACTGGAAACTAAGGTCGGGTGGCACAATGCCAGGGTAATCCTATAGGCTAGGCTTGTAAAGCCTCTAGGGCCATTAGTCTAGTACACACCTATGAACCTATGAACTGTTTGATGATCCCATCATTAGTACATTACACAAAGCAGTCTTTTTGGCCTAAGCACATTAGGTACTGATGAAGGCCTTGTGGTGAAACCAGTTTATCTATGAGACTATGGACCACAAATGAAATAAACTGCACTGTATTTGAGTGTTGTGTGTGTACTTTTGTGATAGGTTGCATATTGGAGTCATCAGCTAGGACAACAGAACATATGTGGCAACATCTGTAACATACAATTACAATATATGTGGCCTACTTCCTGCATGCATAGTACATATGTATAGGCCTGTCTGTTAACATGTGAGTATCTTCCAACCAGTTGACCTTGTGAGACATCCCCTCATAGGAATCACTGCTATAGGTTGGATGTGTGAAAAATATGTGAATTATGAGAGCTGCCAAAGAGTCATGCATATGCATTATATATAATATCCCAGGTATTACAGACCACCTGGCAGTTAAGGGAGTAGAATCCCTTTTGTTAAAAGTTCTCATGACCTCTGGATGTAGTGGAGCCTTCATAGCAATGTGGGTGCAATGTATGGCTCCAATGACATCAAAAACCTCATTTGTCATAAAAGACATGCACATAATGTTGGATCTCTCTGATCTGCTGTCCTGGAGATCCAGATATGCTCATCTTCCCTATGCTGTAGCACAATCTTGTGGAATTCCTTCAGGATTTACAAAGCTGTTGCCTGCAGTATCCCTAACATGTCCCTTATAAATCGCTGGAAGGTCCCTGTAGGACAGTTAATGCTAGCCATACCTTGGTGTCCACAGAGCTGAGCATGCCACTCATCCACCTTGATTCCAGCTGTGGGTGTTATAGCTCAGCTAGGTCCCTCGCAGTATCCCTGTCCACTCAGAAATGGCCTGGGATGACATGCTGGACAAGCCACGCTGTTTCGCAAGGGACGACTTGCACCTGTCACCCCTGGGCTTCCGGATATTGGCAAAGGCTCTTGCCACCCCCATAGTGCCTTTTTTAGGCAAAGCTCAAATTCTAAACCTACCACCCTAGAACATAAAAAAGGAAAAAAAACTAAGGGTAATGCTGCTCAATGCCAGAAGTCTCAGTCTCAAGATGCACGCACTCGAGGCCCTTCTCAGTATGGAGAACATCGATGTTTGTGCTGTGACAGAAACCTGGTACAAGGCTCCTGAGAGCACCCCAGCACTATCAGGTTTCACCTCATATCATGCGTTCCGGCCCCAAAATCCGGACAACACCAAGAAAGGAGGGGGGGTGTCCATATTCATAAAGGACACACACACCTCAAGGTTGGTGGCAACGCACGATGCATCGGAGACCATCCAGGTGCAATTAACCATAGGCAAGACTGCTCTGCAATTTGTAGCATGTTACAGGTCACCCTCTCAAACTCAGGAACCTCACATGGCCTTCCTGAAAACACTGGAGGGGATAAATGTATCTCCAAATACCATCATACTAGGTGATTTCAACTACCCTAATATAGACTGGGAACACTATTCAAGCCCAAACACTCTAGCCCAAAGGTTCCTGGAGTTCATAAACTCAAATGCCATGGAACAACTAGTCACCATCCCCACAAGAGGAGAAAACATACTTGATCTCATCATCACGAACATGGGATCACAATGTTCAACACCGGAAGTATACCCCTCACTGGTAAGATCAGATCATAAACTAATCTCGCTGGAGGTCCTCATCCCGCCCCCACCTGAAATAAAAAGACCACAGTGAAAAACTTCTCAAAAGCCAACTTCACACTTCTAAAAACTAGTGTGGTCTCCTTTAAGGCCCCAGAGCCAGTGGTAAACATTACTCAAACCACTGAATCACTTACAAATGCCTTCTACCAGCACCTACAGGACTGCATGGATCAGGCAATCCCAAACAAAACTAAGACTCTTTGTACCAAAGGCAAGCGTCCAGTCTGGTGGACCCCAGCCATAAACAAGCTCTACAACAAAAGGAGGAAGCTACTACAAGATAGAGCAAAATCTTTGAAAGGTAAGACACCTTTGATCATTATAAGTAAAAAACTAAGAGCTCTCATAAAATCATCCAAGGCAAATTTTGAGAGAAAAATCGCCAAGGACTCAAAAGACAATCATAAGGCCTTCTTTAGCTATGTTAGAAACCTAGGAGGAAACTCCCAGATATGCTCTGAATTAGTTCAAAATGATGTGAAGATTACTGAACCTACACACATTGCCAACATACTGGCTGACAGGTTCAGTGCAAACTTCTCCCCTCCCCCCCAAAAGGAGAGATACCTATACCAGAGGATTGTAGCCCCCCCAAACATCTCCAACGCCCAGGTGAGAACTGCTCTCTCCAAGGCAAAAAACACAGCATCCATGGGACTGGATGGTGTCCCCGGCTGTGTGCTCCACGAACTCAATGAGGAATTAAACCCGCAGTTAGGACAGCTGTTTAATCTTAGCCTCACCTCAGGATACGTACCCAAGGAGTGCCGCACGGCGACTGTGGTCCCACTTCATAAGGGCGGTGCCTCCACCGACCCTGGAAATTACCGTCCCATTAGCTTGACAAGCCTTATCTGCAAAGCCATGGAGAGGATCATAATGGAACTCATAAATAAAAACATAGGGAACTTGCAGACTTTGGATCCATCCCAGTTTGGCTTTGTCAAAGGCAGATCATGCCTCTTAAACTTGGTTGACTTTTTCAAAACAGTCACCAAGGCCATTGATGAGGGCAAGGCAGTTCATACAGCCTACCTCGACCTGGCAAAGGCCTTCGACACAATACCCCACTCAGGTATCATTGAAAAACTCATCGGCTTAAATGTAAACCCATACATCACAAGATGGGTTGCAAACTGGCTAAGTGACAGAACCCACAGGGTCAGAGTTGCTGGCGCCATGTCAGACTCAAAGCCTGTCACAAGTGGTGTCCCACAGGGCTCAGTCCTGGGACCACTCTTGTTCAGCATCTACTTTTCTGAAGTACAAGCAAACACAGGAGGGTTATGGCTGACAAAGTTTGCAGATGACTGCAAACTGGGCGCCATAGTCGAAAACACATCTGACACAGATATCCTTCAGAAGGGCCTCACAGAAATGGATAACTGGTGCCAGAGCCATGGCCTAAAGTTAAACGCCAAGAAATGCATAGTCATACCCTTCGGGAAAAACAATGTTACCCCTAGCTACCATATAGGTGGCAATCCACTGAGCACAGAAGAAGTCATCAGGGATCTGGGGACCCAGGTTGACAGTAACCTTTCGTTTGACACTCATGTTGCCAAAGTAGTTAGGAAAACCTTCTACATTGCCCACCTGATCATGAAAGGATTCACATCTAAATCTAGGGAGGTCATCGTCCCCCTGTACTCATCACTCATTAGACCTATGATTGAGTACAATGCCCCATTCGGAATGTATCTGACCCGACACCTGCAGCAGCTGGAAAGGCCCCAAAAGTTCCTCACCAAAAGGATAAAGGGTCTCAAAAATATGCCTTATGCTGCCAGACTGAAAGAACTCCAGCTTTATTCAGTCGCATACCGCTTGCTCAGAGGTGACCTGTGCCTGACATATAAGGCCATGTCAAACCCAGATTTGATGAATATGCTTCACCTCAAAAAATCTAGATCCCTCAGAACCACAAGGGCGGGAGACTTAAACCTGGACATGGTTATTAATAGAACGTGCTGGAGGGACAGATTCATCACCCAGAGACTCCCTATGCTGTGGAACAAAATCCCGGTACATGTGAGGCAGAGCACCTCGCTGGCCTTGTTCAAGAGGAATCTTGACCAATGGATGGGGGATCGCAGATATACCCCAGGGATTACTTCAGTGTCACTGCTTGACAGAGGCACAACAAAATAATAAGGCATAGTTTTCTTCAAACTAAAGGGGTGGCAAAAGCCACATAACTATGGGCTAGGCTTATAAATGCCCTTGGGCAGATAGCCTACTATGAACCTATGAACCTATGAACCTATGAACAATGTAGTGATCTACCAGGTGGTGACACAACAAGTACTGTCCCTATCTCTCCTATTGGTGTGGATGGCCACAACACAGAACATTGTCAGCACTCACGCTGACTGTGGCTCCCAATACATTCCGCTGTGCCTGTGCTGTTACTCTTCGTTTGGCTCTCATTATATACATCACAAATATTGTCAAGCAAAAGGGCCACCATTTTATACATTTCTAACTCAATCCTCCATTTTGGCTTCATTCACTTACATAATCTGAGTGGCTCTATTTGCATGGGGTTCTCCATTTAAATGTCATTGTGGATTTATCAGAATGCCCTACGTATCATACTAGTGTGAGCATTGTGTGGTCACACTATTTGTGTCTTGGCATCACCCACACCCTGCACATTGCTGCTACCTTGCTATTTAGTACTGTGCAATGCTCTGTCTGTAAGAATTAGTTAATTCCATCATAGACAACTTGAATTCTATTGTGAAATACAGAAAAGGTAATCAATCAATTTTCTTCAAATATTAGTATTACCAGCAGCCTAAAATCTTTATTAATTGATTTCTGCCCTTTCATTTTTCATAAATAAGGATTAAAGTTTACTTAAAAGCTCTACTAACAATGTGTTAGAGAAATAACATTACTGTACTTTCCACAGACATTTCCTAACTAATATTTGCCATCATTCGCTACTGCACTTGACTTATTAGATGCAGTAAGAAAAGAATACAATTACAGTGATATACATTTGAGACTGAAGTGTTTTATTCTGTCATACAAGACCTGAGGTACCAATAACAGTGTATATCTATTGCAGGAAAAAACATGCTTTGTTGCAGACATAAAGATGAAATGAGAATGCTGGCATTCACCACAGATCTTTAAAGCCTTTAAATATACTGCATTTTAAAATTACTTTTATATCTCTTTATACATTTCTTCTTTCTCATTTCCTTGAAACATAAAAGAATATAGTCTACTAACATAATTTGCAATATGTTCATCCAGCATACAGGTATGCACATTGTTTTAGGCACACACTTTGTTGTTTGACAACATGTAAGGATCATCATGCACATAGAAGCTGTAATGTGTAATACTCCTGAGTGATACAACAGATAAATTTGCATTGTGTATTTCAGAACATCGTTTAAAAGTCTGAAAATGACAATATTTCAATATACTTAAAAATATCACAGCTCTTACATACGATACACCATCTGGCATTTCTTTCCTGCAAGCACATGGAACTGCATTTTAAATATTTACACATTTTTAAAACTGTTAAGTTAAAAGCAACCAACACAATAACAGACCAAGCTTTCCTGGTTCTACATCACCAGTATGACATTATGAGTAATGTTAATTTTCCATCTATCTCCAAATCACATCATAAAATATTATGTCATTGTCATGTTTAAGGAGTTTAAGCAATGCCACACGTCATAACTCCAGATCATTTATTGTTATCCTTCCTGATTTTTTTATAGTTTTAACTGGTATCCTTTGTATAGTACAATGTCTGTGAAACAGCTCCCACGTCCACTTACACCATGTATAGTACAAGATATTTATGTCCAGTCTTTCTGGGCAATTACTTACGCATTCATTCATTCATTCATTCATTCATTCATTTATTTATTCATTCATTTGCTTCTCAGTTGTAGAAGTGGTAGAGACATACATTTCTGCCATGACCTGAGCCATAATACAAATCACTTAAGAATTTAGTTATATATTGGTTAGAATTTGTTTGTCCTGCATAGAAAGCGCTACTTCTTAAACTGAAACCCTGTTCTTCTTCAGTAGATAATTTCCCAGCAGAATACCTCAAGCTGGCTGCAAGTTCCACAGCCTATACTGTGTCTCTTCTAACTAACAGATCTACCAAGGAATCATATGTTCCTTCTCTGTGGGAAAGATTCTTCATCACCCCTTCATAAAGGAGGACCCTCATCTGATATAACCAATTTAAGACCTATCGCCATGCTATCCCCTTTGTCAAAAAGTCTGGAGAAGTACATTCACAAGCAACTCCTTCAACATATTCTACAGGAAAAGCTCTTGACCTCCACATAGCATGGTCTTAGCACTACCACAGTCTTATTAACATTGACAGATACTTTTAACAAAGCCAGAGACAAAGGTAAATTTGTTTCCTCAGAATTCTTTGAGCTCTAAAGCTTTTAATCTTCCCTTACGCTATCACAACCCACACTAGTATGGCTTAATAACTACTTAACCAGTAAATGCCAGTCTGTTAAATGGCTTTCCACTTTTTTCCTCCCTCCTTTTCTTACAGTCAGTATCGGTGTACCACAGAGACCCAGTCTTGGCCCTCTACTCTTTAATATACTCACCAATAATTTACATAAATCCTCTCAGCAAGCTTCCGTTATACAATATGCTGATGATTGTACCCGAATATGCATTTCTAACAACCTAATACATCTTCAGAGAATTACTTAAGAAGCCTTTAACTCTGTTTTGAAAGTTGTCTAGGGGATTATCACCTGCTACTAAATCCCACCCCCCCCCCCAAAAAAAAATACTTCTCTTTTTCCAAAATCCCATTTCTATGAAAAAAATTACTTTAAAATTTCTTCCTTAATTATCAACATGATTGAAGTTACCCTACATACAAAATTACTTGGCATAACAATCAACGACAATGTTAAATTTGATTTACATATCCACAACAGCATCAAGAAACCCCATCAAAACTTGACACCTTACATAGAGTAAAGAAATTTCTTACAGACTGGCATGTTAATTTTAATTAAAACTTACTTCTTATCCTCTTTCTTATATGGAGCCCCTATCATGACCAACCTACAAGTCTCACTTAGTTGTAAACAGTGCTATAACAAGGTTACCAGATTTTCTTGCAATAAACCTCACCAGACTCATCACTGTTTAGCACTAAAACCACTTAATTTGCTCAAGCCTTCTCAACATATATCTTATACTCAGCTCACCTTAACACCTAAAATCATCCATATGCCATCTGTTTGGCCATTTGCAAAGATATTACTCTTTCTTGAGGCAATCTGACCAGGGAGATGGTGGTGTCTAGATCTGCTCCTATAAAGGAAATATACTGCGACGGCAATAAAGCAGATTTTTCGAAATTTAAGGTTATGCCCAACCTGGAACACAGGTTGATAGTGTAATCTCTGGTGCGAATGAGTTGATGCCTGGTGGTAGCGGTGAGGAGCCAGTCATCCAGATATGGAAACACCTGGAATCCTAAATGTCTCAGGTGAGCCGTGACCACTGCCATACATTTGTTGAACACACTGGGGGCTGTGGTGAGACCAAAGGGCACAGCTCGGAATTGGTAGTGACTGGCCCCCAGCCAGAAACACAAGTGATCTCTGGATGGACTGGCCATTTTGATGTGTTAGTATGCATCCTTGAGATCTATAGAGCACATCCAATCGCCCGTTTCGAGAAACGGAAGTATCGATTGAAGCGTGACCATCCGGAACTTTTCCTTTTTGGCAAAGGTGTTTAGTTTGCTGAGGTCTAAGATGGGTCTCCAGTTCCCTGTTTTCTTTGGAACTAAAAAAGAAACTGGAGTAAGTTCCGGATCCTATCTGGTCCACCTGGGACTGGCTGGATGACTCTTTTTTTCTAGCAGCCTTTGAATTTCTATGGTTGCTAGATTCCACAGACTGGGTGGAACATCTGGGATTCTTGTACGAATGGAAGGGGATTCTGAAAAGGGAATGACATAACCTATGGTAATTATGCTTTTTACCCAAGAATCTGATGTAATTCCTAACCAGGCGTCTGGGTGCAATTAGACCCCTACTCTAATACTATCTTCCAAATAGTCCCCTTTGGTCATATAAGAAACAGCTGTTTACCAGCTACAAACCACAAAAGGCTGTTGGGGTCAGTCTCTATTCCAATACTGTAGCTAGAGCTTGGAATAAAATTCCTACAGCAATCAGGTCTATCACACAACTCCATCTTTTCAGACCATTACTAAAAGACTTCCTCTCTGCCTCCTGGTTTTGTCCCTGCTCCACATCTGGGACATAGCTCTCTAACACCCTTCCTCACTTTCTTATACCTCCCTTTAAAGCACAAAATCACTTAACCTGCTTATTGTCTTGTAATATCTTATTTTATTGTACTTCTTAAACTACTAAACCTACTTCTAATTAGCACAACCATATTACTATTCCATTACTACTTCTCTGTTAACACTTTAACTTGCTTATCTCCTCTAATACCTCACTCTATTGTATTTCTTAAATTACTCCTACCTGTCTTATACACCACTCTTCTATCTGTAAAGTCACAGTGCAAGGCTTGTAAATGTAATGTATTTGAATATCAATGCAAATTTTATTATGCTTACTATAACTATGTATTCATTTAAACTGCATTATAATTTTTTTTTGTAAATACTGATTGCACTAACTATTAAAAGCTTAGAGCTTTTCTCCCTGGGTCTCTGCCCAGTCAGATTTTGCCTGTAAACAAATGTCAATAAATAAATAAATAAATAAATGGTAATACATATCCCCCCAGATTCAGCAAGCAGCCTTGCAGGAATAAGTTATTCCTGTTTGGCAGGCACCGTTCCTGTGCTGCATGGCAGTGCGCCATGCATATGTATGAAGGCGGACTGCCGTGCTGTAAAACGGACATGGTTCCGTGTATAAGCAGAGGGGGTGTGTCTGAGAGCAT
Organism: Protopterus annectens; assembly: GCF_019279795.1. NCBI lineage: Eukaryota > Metazoa > Chordata > Ceratodontiformes > Protopteridae > Protopterus > Protopterus annectens. Next base: position 931,202,119 of record NC_056744.1, read on the forward strand.
ACCTCTCACAATATACATACCCCCTGCACTCCAGAATTGTCTTTCAGCAATTTAAAATGAGCGGGAACACTCGTAAGACCCCCAACCCATCAGGGTAAGAAATCTGGGCAAAGCCATAAAGGAAAAGCGTTCCTAACAAGGCAAAAGTGGATAGAATAACACATGTTGCATAAGCACATGGTGCACATCTCCCAACCCATCAGAGTAAGGAATGTGGACAAAGTCAAAAGGGACAATCATCCCACAAAGCAGAAAGATGATAGAAAGGTTCAGCATTAGCAGGGATATTCTGAAGGGAACAAATAAAAAAACACAACAAATACATTTTTTTTATAAATGAGATAAAGTTTAAGTGTAGCTGCGTGGGTGTGCCCATTGCTTAGCTATGTTTAGTCCAGCTTAAACAGTGCAAGAAGTTAAATAGCAAGAGATATCCAACTTAAGTGGTACTGCAATAGGGTAGTGGTTATAGTATATGCTTTACAAACAGACATTCCCGAATTGATCCCTACTATAACCAATTCATATTTTACATGTGAAAGCAGTACATAAACATTTGTTTTATAATTAGCTACAAAATAACATATATTTGTTAACCAGAGTACTGTAGTAAGTCCAGATGTGAGGTGTCAGTGTAATAAAGTTGTGAAACCCCCATATAAACACGTGCCCCCTACAGTACAGTCACACATGAATAAATGTAATGAAAGCACATTGGGGGATGTCAGGGACAGTAAACAAATTTATAATATGTAATGAATGATGAATCAATCTCATACAGCAGATAGTCTATAAAATAAAAAATAAGCAATGCTAAGCATTGCACAGCTCTGCTTGCCAGGTGTAAGCATTTTGTAAATATGACTGCTAAGCAATGAGTAGCCCAGCTAAGTGGATTTGCCCATTGGTAAGCAATGCTGAACATGCCCCTTTAAGCACTGCCAACCTTAGCTAAGCAGGTTTGCCCATAGCTTAGCTTATCTCAGCATATTCAAAACTGTCCAATCATGGCAAAGGGCAGGAACTTGGCCGTTTATAAACCCCACAGTTAGGAATATAGTCCATAACTGGTTGCAGCTTCCCACTGTAGGCAGTATGGCAGCTGTTCCTGAGGGAATGTGCTTCTTGGTGCAGCTCTGGGGCATACAGGAGTCTAAGGTCATGGTAGGACTCCTGGTAAATAACCATGATGAGAGACTGCAGTATCAGAGCTCCCAATGTAAGGCAGAAGCCTGGGACTTTCTCACCCATGATCTCACCAGTGCCACTGGTATCCCTCAGTCTGGTGAGCAGGTCAGGCACCACTATGCTAACTTGAAGCAGAGGAAGAGGGAGCTCTTGGATGAGTGGGTCTAAGAAGCAAGGCAGAGGGGTGATGTCCCAGCAGTGTGTAAGTATTTATATCAATAACTGTTTACCAAAGTCCTGTGTATGTGATGGATAGGTATGCTTAAATATTTCTCTATTCCCTTTACAGCTGCAGCTGAGCAGGCTGTGAATCAGGAAGCCCATGCCAGTAGGTTGCAAAGGCTGCAACACAAGGCTGGTGAGTAACAATTCTGCTTGTAGTAGTCATACCTAATAAATATAAAGTAGTAGAAAGTCACCTGGCAGTATAAAAACTGTGTATGGATTGTACTAAATAAACCAGAAAATATGACACTAAAAGTCCCATATATGTGATATTTCAATAAAACAGTAACTGCCTGTCAATAAAGTTCTAAATCCTGTTATTGTTGCAGCCTACACGGAAACCATAGCACTAGCCACCAAATAAACTCAAACCTCCCCTAGTACTTTATTAAGTGGCAGCAATAGGATACTGGAAAGGTGTTTTACAGTGCTTATTTATTTTTATAATGTGTCTCACTTACCCAGATCATCCTGCACAACTGTTATCCCCTGTCCAACCCAAACAAATTGGATCTGCTGTAGACTGTGGTCAGGCAGGACCCACTCCATTCACCTTGCTCCGCTCAGCTCACTCCGCTCCCCTATCCTACACCAAATTCCCACCCACCCCCACTACATCTACATTTATTCAACCCCACTGTCACCTGATCCCAGCCCCAACCAATTACCTACCTGCCATCACACCTCCAATTTAAATCCCTAACCAGCACCCAATAACACATCTTGCGACCACACCCCATCAATCTCTGCAATCAAACATTACACATATTGTTTTTAACCACTGCTCATAATGCTAGTCTTCCTCCCAGTACTCTTTCTAACCCTTACAGCCTTAACCTATAACACATCAATTAACACCACCATACACATACATGCTACAATTTACCACACCACACATGCTATATAACACATAAGGAAACTCATGCTAACTACACCATTTGCTCCACATTACTTAAGGAAAGCATTATTCCACACTCCAATAGGACCTATATTCCTAACCTTCACACCTGTAAGACATCATATATATCTCTAATAAATCTTTCTCACATAATCAAACACATTTTGTACATTACCACTACACTCTTGATCTCAGGAGACACACATTCTTATCCAGGCCCATTTCACAACATATTTGCTAATAAAGCAAAATCTGATTTACTCATCATAAATATAAATACCAGAAGTATATATAACAAACTTGCTGACCTACATGCCTTCATTAGTCATTAGTCTCCTGGCATACTTGCCATAACTGAAACCTGGCTAAAACCCACCACTCTTAATGATGACATCCTCCCACCAGGTTACAATATTTTACGACTAGACAGATCAGACAGAAAAGGAGGTGGTGTTGCTATTCTTTTTAAGAGTACACTGAACTTTAAACCCCTTCTTAATCCTATTCCCATATTTCAAAATGCTGACACCTTAGGTTCTGTCCTGGCCCTAAACAAAGAAAAAAAACATCAACATTCTTTGTAGCTACATCCCTCCAGGTAATAACTCCTCTGCTATAGAAGAAATGCTACAATGGCTCAACGATAACCTACCACAAGAAACTATCCTATTAGGGGACCTAAATACAGACTGGCTAGCCTGTAAGTCCATTAACTGCTCTAACCAGTCAACCTTTACGGTTTCTCTCAAATTATTCAAGAACCCACCAGAATAGACAATAAATCCCATAAACAATCTATACTTGATTGGACACTAGTAAATAACCCCAGACAAAACTACCTAACAGGATGCCTTCCAGATGGACTAAGTGACCATCACCCCACCTTCCTTCTGAGGAAACGTACTATTAACTCGAACCCCATCATTTAAAGACAGGTCAGGGATGTCCACAAGGTAAACCAAAATTACTTAAATGACATATTAACACAATATAATTGGAAACCACTAAAAACCCTAGGCCTAGACAATCCAGTTGACTATTTCAACAACAGATTTATCAGCATTCTCAACTGTGTAACTCCTATCAGGAAAATAAAAGCTAAAGCTAATTATGCACCATGGCCTCACAGGGATATTAGAATGCTACTTAAATCTAGAGATAAGGCCTGAAAGGCATGGGAAAAAGACAGCTCTAACCAAGCCAGGCAAAACTATAAACAGCTTAGGAATCTAGCCAAAAAAACAGGCCAAACTAGACAAACAAAACTACTTCTTACATCTCCAAAACAAATACTCACACTCCCAAAGTTCTGGCACTCTATCAACTCTCGCTTAAAACCTGATAAAACAACTACCCCTAGCCCCACCTCCCCTTATAATAATAAGTATGACATTGCTTCCCAATTTAACCATCATTTCATAAACTCAATCCAGACTTTGTCCACCCATTAACTTAAAAATACCCTTGCACCTACAACTACAAATGTGAACTCTCCAAGTAAAACTACCACTACACCAAATAACATACCCCTTCAATCTCTCACCTGTCCCAATGACTAAAATCAAAAAAATCTCCTGTTAAATCTGAAACCTACTACTCTAGCTGAAGATGGTTTACCTGCTACCTTTCTAAAAATGGCAGTTGACTCTCTGGCTTATCCAGTTTTAATTCTCATCAACTGGTCCATTCAGGAAGGCTACATCCCTCAAATATGGAAAATAACTTACATCATACCCCTACATAAAGGTGGCCACTCCTACGACTACTCCAACTACTGCCCAATAGCCATACTTCCACCATTATCTAAGCTCCTTGAAAAATGTATTCATTTTAAAGTCATGAAACATCTGAACACATATAATCTTGTCTCCTCCACCCAACATGGTTTTTGTCCACATCACAGTAGAACTGTACTGTACTGTACTTCTCTCTTTCACAAATCAAATCAATCAACATAGGAACAATACCAACTTTGTATCTGCTACTCTCCTTGACCTGTCCAAGGCATTTGATATGGTATCACACCCAAAACTAATAGACTCCCTCACATCCCTATCCTTTGCTTCCCCTACCATATCCTGGTTTAACAGTTACCTCAGTGATAGACAGCAGTCTGTCCAATGGCAAAAAGGACTATCTCCACTACTTCCCAATTCCATAGGAGTACCACAAGGCTCAATACTGGGTCCTCTGCTCTTCTCCATGTTCACAAACAACCTGCACACTGCTACAGAACATGCCACCCTTGTACAGTACACTGATGACTCAACACTCATCTGCACAGCCCAATCACTCTCTACCCTACAGCAACTGGCCCAATAATCTTTCTCCACTGTTGAAAACTGGATAACTGGTATCCAACTTATCCTCAACCCTAGCAAGACTAAATTACTTTTATTCACGCCAAACAAAACCAAATCCATTCCCCTAACATGCTCTATCTCGTCCAGAAATGGCACTCCAATCACTCCCTCCACCCATACTAAACTCCTTGGGGTTGAAATACATAAAAATCTGTAATTTGATGTTCATATAGCCCAAACTATCCAAAAGGTTTACAAAAAATGGGTACTCTCTATTGGCACAAGAACTCTCTCACTGATAAAGCAAGAATTACTTTAGCCCAAACTCACCTTCTTTCTACACTCACATACTCAGCTCCAATACTTACCCACATTAGAAAAAACAATCTTGACAAAACTGAGTCATGCTACAACAAAATTTGCCAATAAGTCCACATTCAGAACCCATCACTGCCAAGTAATAAGACACGTTAAATGGCTTGAATTACCCCAGTACTCACCTACAAACAGCTAACTACTGCATTCAACATCCTTAGCCTTGAAAAAACACCTTCCCTGCAACAGCTGCTCACCCACTACTCTACTACTCATCTCCTCTGCTCTACCAACAAATCTCTTCTCTGTACTACAAGGACAAATAACAATGTGGGAAAATCTCTCTACTCTCACATCATAGCTAAGGCCTGGAACAACCTCCCCACTCCTGTTACCTCTACCACAAATCTTATTCAATTCAAAACACTACTTAAATCATACATACTGGAAACTTGGATCTGCCCATGTATAACTTAATTCACTTTCTCCTGGACTTCTCTAACCATAACAAACCTTTTTCTCAACATAGGCTTAGACCGTCTTACACCTTATCTACTTTGTACTTGCTTAGTCCATTAACCACATTAGCTAACTATGACATGGCCATCATAGGTTCATAGGTTCATAGGTAGGTACTAGGCTATCAGCACAAGGGCCTACGTAAGCCTAGCCAACAAGGTTCCCTGGCTTACGCCACCCAAGAAAGTTATTTTCCTGTGCCACTGTCGAGGAGAGACACAGAAGTGATCCCCGGGGTGTATTTCCTATTTCCCATCCACTCATCAAGATTTTTCTTGAAGAGTGCTAATGAAGAACCTTGCTTGACATAGATGGGTAGCCTGTTCCAGAGTATGGGAAATCTCTGGGACAGGAATCTATCCCTCCAGCATGTCCTGTTTATTGTGGTGACAAGGTTTAGGTCCCTAGAGCATGTAATTAAGAGGGATTGGGATTTCTTTAGGTGTAGCATGTCCAACAGCTCTGGGTTTGACATAGCTTTATATGAAAGGCAGAGATCATCTCAGAGTAGGCGATATGCTATGGTGTAAAGCTGGAGTTTTTTGAGGCGGTCAATGTAGGGCATTTGTTTGAGGTCAGTAATCCTCTTTGTAAGGTACTTCTGTGGCCTTTCCAGCTGCTGCAGATGTCTTGTGAGGGACATTCCAAAAGGGGCGTTGTACTCTATAATGGGTCTAATGATTGTCAAGTAGAGGGGAATAATGACCTCTTTTTTCCTGGATGAGAACCCTTTTATGATGAGGTGTGCCATGTAGAAGGACTTCCTGACTACTGTGGCGATGTGACTATCAAAGGAGAGACTACTGTCCACCTGGGTCCCAAGGTCTCATCACACATTCGGTGTTAAGCAGATTGCTGCCTATGTGGTAGTTCATGGGTACAGAATTTTTACCAAAGGGGATGACACTGCATTTTTTGGCACTGAGCTTAAGGTCATGGCTCTGACACCAGGTATCTGTCTCAGCGAGGCCCTTCTGTAGGATGTCCATATCATTTGAGGAATTGACTATGGCTCCTAGTTTGCAGTCATCTGCGAACTTCATTAGCCAGAGGTCTCCTATGTTAGCTTGTACTTCAGAGAAGTAGATACCAAACAGGAGAGGTCCCAGGACAAAACCCTGTGGTACTCCACTTGTAACTGCTTTGAGGTCAGATTTAGAGTCTGCAACTTATACAGTGTGGGTTCTGTCAGTGAGCCAGTTGGCAACCCATCCTGTGACGTAGGGATTTATACCTAGTTGAGTGAGTTTAGCTATAATTCCAGAATGGGGTATGGTGTTGAAAGCCTTGGCAAGGTCAAGATAGGCTGTGTGAACCACCTTACCCTCATCTACAGCTTTTGTGACTGCCTCAAAGAAGTCGACCAGGTTCAGGAGGCATGATCTGCCTTTCACAAACCCGAACTGGGTGGGTTCCAGAGTTTGGAGGTTACCAATGTCTTTGTTTATGAGTTCCGTGGCCTTGCAGACCAGGCTCATCAGGCTAATAGATCGATAGTTCCCGGTATCAATGGTGGCTCCCCCTTTGTGGAGTGGGATAAATGTTGCTGTACGCCATTCAGTGAGCACAAAGCCTGATGCAAGGTTATTATTGAACATGGTGCTTAAGTCGGGAGCCAGTTGGTTCTGAAGTTCATGTAAAACGCAGCCTGGGATGTTGTCCGGTCCCATGGATGCTGTGTTTTTGGCTTTAGAGAGTGCAGCTTTTACCTGCATAGTTGTGATTACAGGGACTCTGTATTCTTCCTGTATAGATATGGGCCCATTAGGGGGTGAGGGGGAGGTAAAGTTAGCACTGAACCTATCTGCCAGGATGTTGGTAATATAAGTTGGTTCTGTAATTTTCGTGCCTTTGTGCTGTAACTCAGAGCAGATCTGGGTGTTGCCATCGAGATTCTTGACATAGCTATAGAATGCTTTGTGGTTGTTCTTAGATCTAGTGGCAATTTTGTTTTCGTAACTAGCTTTGGAGGGTCTTATAAGGGATCTCAGCTTCTTACTGATGCTGACCAGGGAGCTCCTCCACTCATGGGATTTTACTCTCTTTTGCAACAGTGTCTTCCTTCTGTCGTACAGTTTTTACAGTTTACATATCATGTAAATTCTTGGACAAGATCTTTCAAAGCAATTAATTATTAATCATCTTAACTGTACTCTATTCTGGAAAAGTGACTCTCATGAAAATATTACTGCTTTCACGTACTATTTGTAATTTTTTATTGTAATTTGTTTATTGTCATATAATTTTTCTCCCTGGGCATCCACTGAAAATGGACCCAGTCCAGGTGGATTTTCCCCGGTTAACAAATGTAAAATAAAAATAAATAAAATAAATAATAAATAAGTGAGAGGTTCAGAGTGTGGATCCAATGTCCGAATACACTCTATATATATATATATATATATATATATATATATATATATATATATATATATATATACATTTTCCCTATTGTTGAATGACTGTGCTGCATGATATGTTTGAGAAAACATCACACATATCTGAAGCTCATATGGCTTAGAGGTAACTTGCTATGGTGTGGAGAGTCCTTAGTTTGAGACTTGCAAGTGCTGATTATTTTGTGGCTGAGCAGAATAAAGGCTGTTGGATACAAAGTGATTAAGGCACTTTTAAGCAGTTGTAACTGGGTTTGCGCAGGTTTGTGCAATGGTAAGCAATGTTAACTGCTGGTTAAATATGTTAACAGACAGACAGAAAAGTGTTTAATCTGTGTAAGCATAGCTTAGCACAGCACAAACAGGGTTAATCCCACTTACTACTGCTTAAAAGAGCTTACTCCCACTTACCCCCACACTAATTTATTTAAAAGAAAAGAAAAAAGGGGTGATAGGAAAATGAGGAAAAAGGGGTCACAAAGAGGGAAAGACAATAGGGAAAGTAGCTAAGGATGTGCAGGATGGGTGTAGGGAAGGTCCATAGCTTTCCATTTCTTGTACAGCAACAGCTGTGCATATATACTGAATTTGGAGGTATATTTGGACACTGAAACCCCTTAGAGAGGGGTGAGGACAACAATAATGTGTTGTGAAGCCAATTGGACCAGATTGCTTGTGTCCAGTGGACACATGTGAAAAATGGACAGTTATGCATAGGGCAAAATATTTTCTTGGGAACAGATTGCCCTTTTTCTTTTTAAGGTGAGAGTGGGATGTTGGGGAACGATAGTAAGTATATTTGGGGAGGACACATTGTAAGCCCATAAGCCCCCAAATGGAAACAGTGAGACTGAGGTCCCCACCCATGGGCAGTCACCACTGCACCTTCACAGCCAAAAGATGGCTGTGCTGGGGGCAAAGCAGGAGAGGCAGGCTGACCCTCTAATTTTGCCATGTCGCCCTCAAGCTGACATAGCAGATCTCCAAACTCCCTTCGGAGCTTGCTATGCACCAATCCTCAGACCTGATTTTGGGTGACAGTATCCTGTCCACACATGCTCCCTGGGGGGGACGAGTACCATCCACTGAGGTGGTTCCACCCGAAGGTGATACAGGACCAGTGGATGAAGAGGCCCCAGGGTGGGTCCCAGATGTGCTAGGGCCCGGTGCCATGACCAGATGAGGTGGGAGAGGTGTGTCAGGTGGGACTGGCCTTCCTAAACATGCTATGGTGTTGCAGTTTTAGAACGTGTGGGTTAGTAATAGTCAACACAATCCAGGATTAGTTATAACAGCTTGCATAGATATTCCCATTAACTCAAGACAACAGATTTGGAACAGTTGCATAGCAAACAGAATGCATGCATATATGAAACCACAGTGGCCATTACAACAGCATACAGGTTACATCAATAGCAACAGGGCACCAATTATAGCGTTTCAATATGGAACATTAATAGAAACACATTTCAATATTTGTTGAACAATAGGACATATGTCCCAGCAGTAGGTTTGGTGTAAACATACCCATTGATTTGTGTGTTTAGATTATTGTTGCAGATATGGTGGGGGGGTGTCAATTAACAACTTATATATCCTTGTAATATGAGGTCTTCTGACCTTTTTTCCTGTTTATGTCTTCCAGGTACAATGTCCCAGGAATGTCTCCCTGCATATACACCCCTGGAAAAAGATGTAATAATGCAGTTCCTCATAGTCCATCATGCCATCCTCTTTGGGCGCACCGCCCTGTGGAATGAGCTCATCCACAGGGTAAATGATGTCGGCCTGCAAAACCACAACTATGACCAGGTGCGGCATTGCTGCACAGAACTGATCCGCCACACCTGTCTGCGTGCTGCTGAAGTTAGGATAGACCAACTAGCCACAGCTGGGGGTCATGCCATCCAGCCCCCACTGGCACATGCTGAGGAGCTCATTGCCAGCTTTGGGGTACCCACATGCCAGCCAAGCCAGTAAGTGGAAGACAGCATTGTGGAGGTAGGTGCCACCGATATAATGGACAAGGAGCATGCAGGTAAGGCCCCAAGGCATATTAGTAAATGACTGTTGCTTATCCATCTTCATCTGTAAAGTATCTACATGCATATGTCAGATAAGATCGTCTGTTGCCGCAGTGTAGTAATGAACAGATGTGCATAATCTCTAGTATTGTGGGTTTGTACTATTGATGTGCTGAAATGCTGCTTCCACCCTGTACCAATGCCACAGGTGTGGCTACTGATATTATGTTTCTCACACAACTATTTAGGTCCCTCTGATATACAACTGGGGCAGTAGCCTGTAGCTGGTGAGTATGGAGTTGTTTTGTTCAGGTTTGCCAATACACCGGCCATGTTATGGCCATGCCATTTACCATGTACACATTTAACACATCTAACCATAATGCATAGTGTACATGTATCATAGTGGTCACCATGGTGGCATATCTGAAGGGTATGTAAGAGGCCTGCAGTATACCTTGCAACCTGTCAGTGCAAGATGTGTGGACAGAGATGAACATAATGGAGGGGAAAAAGGGCCTACAGTAGGGACGTGTCTGAAAAATTACCCTTATACAGTGGCTACAGCAGTGTATACACCACTATTACAATGGCAACTGCTCCTGAGCTAAACAATGGCGAATCACAATACCACATTCCACTCCTTTTACAACCTGTAATGTGATCCTAACATGAGCAATGAATGTGTAATATGGAATCCTATGTTAGGACAACAAATATGGGGAATGCATACCTTAACGAACACTGGAAGCATATGTGTGCACAAAATCCAAATAACATAGTGTTGAAGCAGCTTGTGAGGTACTGACAGGATTCACTCTTCTTGAGTACACACCTTCCATCAAGTACAGGGCTTCAATGTCACACTAAGTAATGGTCTGCTCTCCAAGAAGTATGTCCATGACATTTGCCCACTCATCTGCAACAAAGGCAGCCATGGCTTGCACAAATCTTACAAACCATGGAATGGATCCCATATCTGAAAGGTTACACTCAGGAGTGGAAAAATTACCCTTACGTCACCATTGCATATATCATGGCAAACAGTGCAGACAGTCATGTATGTGTGTATGAAGTATAGGTCAACATTCATGTAGAAAATAAATAGATGCCCATCCAAGACAGATGACAACACATGTTTCAAACTGGTTGTGGAGGCTGCCCAGAAACCTGCAGCAACACTGAGGGACTTGCAGCCACTCCTGTAGTGGCAGTACCAGCACCAGCACTGCAGGAGGGGTGCTGTCCACACCTCAATGCAGCAGGTCATGTGGATGTGGTCCTGGCCAGTATCCAACAGGACTTGGATCCAGTGGACAATTGTCATCATCAGGGGAGAGTAACATATCTGGGCTTCTGCCTGGTGGTGCCCATGGAACCCCTGGCAGGCACAGTTCCAGTGTCCGTGGCCAGACACGGTGAACTGTACACCCTGCCATGTACTGTCTGCAGCTGTCCATCAAACTCCTGTATAGGGAAGCCACATAGCAGAACTGTGTGCATACATACACACACATCACCAACACAGCTAGGGCACCTTCATACCTACACACACCATATCTGCTCAGCCCATTTGATAAACAACCCACTAACACACACACATGATGTCAACTAAACAGCTTAGCCTAAGCCTCTGGTAAACCCATAACACACCCTCTGCATATGATGATACCTGTGCCACATCCCTGTCATCCATACCATTGATGCAGTGACATGCTAATATGGTTCTGATGTATAGGGTGGATGTACTAAGGTTTAGCAATATAATGCTGTTTAACGTGTTTTCAGCTGAAATGTTTAATGCTTACATGTCAGGGTGTGTAGCTGTCCAGCCATGATGCATTATAGCTGTTATTAACACTGACTGTGGTCTCCATAATGTATTCTGTTTGTTTTGTAGGTGTCTATGTGTCAGCAGGATGTTGGTCTGCTGTCTTTTCCTACAAGGGGAATGGCACTGTGGTGACACATTGACTGTGTCATATCCCAGGTACAGATGAACACAAGTAGCAGGTCTCTATAACAGTTACTGCATGTGCTACATGGCTGATAGGTGTGAGGGGTGTATACAGGTGAGTGCATTGTGGCTGATGTAAGCAGCTCTTCTACAGTGGACAAATTAAGTGTACTGGGTGGCACACACCAAATGTTTGTGAATAACACACACACACACACACACACACACACACACACACACACACACACACACACACACACACACACACACACACAGAGGCTTTGGTGTTGATGCAATACACAGAGAATACTGTACACATGGATGTACTTCATTTTGCAGTGAACTCATTTTGGCCTATGTAATTCCACCAAGACAAAATAGCCAAAATGTCACATCAATAAATAATCAGTCTGCCAATTTAATGTCATTGACGATGGTACTGAAAGGGTATATGTCCTCTTCCCCAATGTAGTGCAATCCTGGAGTTGGTAAACATAGGTGTGCTGGTGTGGGTGGCACAACCCCCCACTTTGGAGGGTGTGGGGTGGCGTAGAACTACACATAGTGTGATTAACAACTAATTAACCTGTTAACATAAACTATGCAGTATAACAGCACACTAAGCGGGGGGATGTGCACAACAATAACCCAAATGTGGGTGCCTGTGCCCACAACAACCACACTCAACTATATATACCAACTCAAGTATCTCTGTACAGCTGTACAATGGGGAAGAGGGCATTTACACATCCATTACAAGTTTTGATGGGATGTATTTCCTCAAGAGGATTGCTTTGAAATGTTACCTTTTGCCAGTTAGTTCTCAGACAAATGGTCTCCTGGGACATATATTTTCTGCAAACTGACGTAGATCCCGTCACATACACACACAATTTCTTGGCAACACTGTGAGTAGAACCCCTACCTAGCTACTTATTGCTACTAATATGTTTGGCCTTAATTGCACACACCACAGAGCTTTTAGGATGAGGTGTGTCCCAAGTTTCCTGTTCATAGGTTCTTAGGTTCATAGGTAGGTACTAGGCTATTGGCCCTAGGGCTTATATAAGCCTAGCCAAAAAGGTATCCTGGCTTTTGCCACCCAAGAAAATTATTTTCCTGTGCCCCTGTCAAGTAGAGCCACAGAAGTGATCCCCGGGGTGAATTTCCTATCTCCCATCCAATCATCAAGATTTTTCTTGAAGAGTGCTAATGAGGAGCTTTGTTTGATATAGATAGGAAGTTTGTTCCAGAGTATGGGAAGTCTCTGGAACAGGAATCTATCCCTCCAGCATGTTTTGTTTATTGTGGTGACAAGATTTAGGTCCCTAGAGCATGTATCTCAGAGGGATTGGGATTTCTTTAAGTGTAGCATGCCCAACAGCTCTGGGTTTAACATTGTTAGGCAGAGATCACCTCTGAGTAGGCGATATGCAATGGAGTAAAGCTGGAGTTTTTTGAGATGGTCTGCACAGGGCATCTGTTTGAGGCCAGTAATCCTCTTTGTGAGGCATTTCTGCAACCTTTCTAGTTGTTGTAGATGTCTTGTGAGGTACATACCAACAGGGGCATCATACTCTATAATGGGTCTAATGAGTGACGACTAGAGGGGAACAATGACCTCTTTTTTCCTGGATGAGAAACCTTTTGTGATGAGGTGTGCCACGTAGAAGGATTTCCTGACTAATGTGGCGATGTGATTATCAAAGGAGAGACTTCTGTCCACCTGTGTCCCAAGGTTTCTTATCACACTTTCGGTGTTAAGTAGACTACCACCTATGTGGCAGTTCATGGGTACAGAGTTTTTACCAAAAGGGATGACAATGCACTTTCTGGCATGGAGCTTGAGGCCATGGCTTTGACACCAGGCATCTGTCTCAGTGAGGCCCTTTTGTAGGATGTCCACATTGTTAGGAGTTTTAATTATGTTAAGTGAAGAACATCACCAGGCCTTGTACAGTATGGCAATGGAGGATGTACTGGGTGTTAATGAACAATACATAGTATGACATACTGTCACATGCACATTGAGAAACACATACAGTCATAGACACATTTGAGAGACCTGGCTTTAGCAGTGCTAACTACCTTGTCAGTGAGTCCATACTGTTATGGAGTTTTTGCACACAGCACATGCATTATTGGGCTGGATAGTATAATCAGTTGCCTGTGTGGTTGATGGTGACAGGGGTCCTCATACAGTGGACCTCGGAACATGTACTAGGGATACCATGGTGTAAAGGCAGTATACCCAACACCCACACCCCACCTTGGATATTATACTCACTGAAACCCATGATAATGCTCTGACATACCCACAATCACACATTGACCACTACTGCAATACCAACCTTTGTCTATCTAATCAGTGCTACGGCAGGGATATGCATTTATTGCACATGCCACAAGGATAGTAGGGTGAGGGTTTGTCTTGGCTCTCCTAATGTCAGCAACATCACCATTCCTTATAATGTATGGAAAGGTTTATTGTATTTGGAGAATGTGGCCTCAGAATGCTGTCTCCTACAAATATGCACACTCACACACAATTGCACACACATATACACACGCATACTCACATTTGGCAGGACTCAGAGGGTAACCCATGCCTATCTACCCATTTGTAGAACAGTGTTATGCTGGCACTGCAAGCTCCATGTAGCCCATAAGGTGTAGAATGTAACAAGGTACATTTAATGTCAATTACAGCAGCAGCCATTTCTAAGTATAGCAATGGGGGGTAGTGGGTGAGAAGGCCCTCAGAGTATTTTCAACTACAAGTTTACAAACACAGACACTGTTATTCTCAGAGGTCCATAGGTGCAGGTTTTCCTAGGTGTGTACCAGACTAATGTCCATGGAGAGATGAGAAGAGTAGGGCATGTGGGTACACTGGTATCATGCTACCTGACATTTGTCAGCAGGCCAGCTATCAACTGATGCCACTTGAGCGATTCCCAGGGTGACAGTTAAATTCAACAGCCAATCATCTAGTCTTCTCTTGTGGAGGGACAGTGAGGTGCTCCAATTGACATGTATGCAACATATATTGCATAACATGGCCAGTGTCTGGGTTAGAGACCTGTACCCAAGCATGTTCTGTTGACTGTGGTATTCTGGTTAAGGTATCCATGGCATGTGGTGCATACAGGGCGGGGTTTCCTAGCTATGGCATTCATAACACAGCTGGGCAGACATGTCAGTGTCAGTCAATCAGAGATTGCCTGTAAGCAGCCAAGATGGATACCTGACATCTGCACATGTGTACAGAGGGCAGACAGAAATTAGCTAGCCAACAGATTATGCATTAGGATGAATGTTTTGACAGATGTCTGACACTGATAGGTATGCCATTACTACATAAAAGCAGTCCTCAATGACATGTCCTAAACACATAGTAGTCTACAGTTAATATCAACATACCAGATCAATATCCAATAGGAGATACTTAAAAGCATACAGCTCACACACCAAGAATATGATAGTCAGTACTCAGAGTCCATCTTTGCATGCAGGGGTGTATGGTTCCAATACTGTAATCTGCAATCTACTCTTATTTGGAAAAGCATTGTTAAAAGTAGTAAGGTAATGATACAATACATGCAAGTGTGACTGCATATAACCTGGGATACTACCTATGTATGAAACACATACAAACAGAAAAGATTGTGGTACTAGCCATGTATATTCAGGTGTCCCATACAGTATACTCACATCACTTGCTACTGTAATGACAGCACATAGAAGCATGTTATGTACATGGCATTAAATACACTTATTAATGATGTCATTACTCTGCTATTTTATCAGACTGGAATGTGATCACTGGTTACCTGGTATGAGCTATATCTAGCAGGTATTAGCACTGCTTAAATGCAAATGCTAAGCAGATTTGTGCAGTGGTAAGCAAAGCCTACATGGTGTAAATGCCTATTTGTTTAACTGTATGTTAGCACCACTTACCATCAGGCAAACCCACTCAAACACTCTTAAAGCTGCTCAAAACTGCCTTAACTACTCTGTATCCAACAGTCCTTGTTCAGCCTAGCAATAAAATAAGCAGCCCTCATACGTCTTGAACCCAGGACCCTGTACACTATAGTCACAGCAGTTAACCACTAAGCCATCGGAGCTGTGAAGATGTCTGTTGTTTTTCAAATATATCATTCAGTACACATACTGAATAGTAGTGAACAACTGCTTTGACTACTACAATTGTTCAGTACTTGTAAGAGAAAATGGTGTTGAATCAGTCATGCTCTTATATGTAAATATACACATAGATTAATATGGTGGGATGCATCTGAGAAGGTATATACAACACTCATTTTTACACATAAAAGGATATAGATATATGTTTATATATATATATATATATATATATATATATATATATATATATATATATATATGTGTGTACAGTCATACACACACACACACACACACACACACACACACACACAAATATAATTGTATATATTTTTCTCTCTCTCTCTCTAGTCATACCTCAGCACCATAACTCTCAACCTGTTAGTGCAAGGGAACGTAATGTATGTATTGCAGTCATAAATGTAGAATGTTGGTACAGTGACGGTTTGTGTCAATACACATGTTGTGAAGAAAGGCTCTTCTGAAACTGACATGTATGACATCAGTTACTGACAAACATCATAATATCATCATAGTGAAGTACCACACAAACCACAGTAATGATCTTATGGAATACAGAAGCAACATGAGCAAAAAACATGGACAGTCTTAAACAACTTGGTCAGTCAGGAGGTATACACAGAATGCCTTAGTGAAAGAAATGTGGAACAAGCCTGACAAAGGGAATGTTTAAAAACATAAAAATGGGGATATATCAGAAATACTGGACTAGATAAGCTCACACAGTTGATGCATTCACACCCTCCTGTCCATCCTAACACATATTAACTGGAGGAGCAGAGATCCTAAGCCACATACTTCACACTAGTTAATGACATACATCTTCACACCAGCCCACTGCCTTGTCAGAAATACACAATCGACATGCTGGCCAGGCAACAGTACATCTGACAAATATCTGGACATAACATCACACTAGGGTAAATACACTGCGCTGCTAGGCATGTCACCAAGCACTGTCAACACTGCAGGCAGACTGCCACAACACTAACCCAATTTACCTATGGGGGAATACACATGTAATTGCAAATATAGCAGGCACTACAGGCATGTAACAACATGGAGTAACAGCAATGGTGTAAAAGTGCATACTCACAACCGATCTCAACACAGTCACATAATGGTAAGCCTATGTAATAGTACAGTCTATTGCCTGTATGAACAAAAGTCATCATCATGTTTGCCACTCACACACTAACCCTACATATACTGGCCCAGTTCACAGCATAGTCTGATGCCTGACTGTGGTATGGGACATGTCTCAGTCTGGCCCTACAAACATATAGGCTGATATGGTATCAGAAACTGGAGTAGCATGCATTGTCAGAACAGGGCCAACAACACTGACATCTACCCCAGTCTGTACACAGGCCAAATAACATTATCACAATACATTGCTACTTAATACAGACACTCTGTCAACAATCACCATAAGTACACAGACCTCACTACTGTACATAGTGCCACAGAATATCCAGATTTTGTCCTCAACTATTAGGCCTCCTATACATTACATGTCCGGCTTGATATCAGGAATTATGTCAGTAAATAATGGTATGCTGTACATATCCACAACTTACTGCATGTCATATGAACAAAGGGTGACAGACATGGGGGACAGAGGCACAAACACAGGGCCAATATTGGCATATTGCAGTTATAAACTGAGAACATTGCTGGTGTAACCGGGTTTGTTGTGACATATCTCTTTTGAGGGATATGAAGTCAGTAACACACATGGATGTTATCATTTCCTGAGTGCAATCATCAGAGTATGCTACTGCATTTATGAAGACAGAAAATATGTGAGTAACACACCAAATCTCAAGCTCCAAACTCTGGCCAGTTTGCAGATAGCCCTACAGGTGAGAGTTTTCTCAACCACATAACACTGTCATGCCAGACTTTAAGTCATGCAGAACAGCCATATCCACGCAAACCCTGTTAAACCAACATTACTTCAAATGTAGAACGGCAATACTTACATTCTGCCCCCATGTCTGGAATATCCCCCTCCAGTTTTTTGGCCTGTCTCCACAGTGTTTGTTGTAAGAGGTATTTCCAACTACCCTTTGTGATGCCATTTGTCACACACCCACATGAAGTCCTGCTCACAGTGAGGGAGAAGGGCCAACACCCACTTGCACTGCTTCCTTATAGGAGTGTGTTTCCATGCAACTGGCTATAGGAATGATACCACAGGTGTTCCACATGCAATTATCAAGTGGAGGACTCCAATTCATGCACAGGCCATCAGCTGATCATGTGCATTACCTACCAAAGGCAAGCTGCTGCCTATGCAAGACAGATGCGTTTTTTCACATCTACCAGAGGGGGGGAGAGACAGAGGGAAAGAAAGAAAGGAAGAGAGAAAGAGCCAAGCATGTTTGTGTTTGATCCGTGGGTAGAGAGAGGTCTCCGGGTATTATAATGGTTGCCTATATATAAATGTATGGCTGTGTATAGTCTACAACAACCTCTATGCTGTTTGGCAGCTGTTGGCCTTGTAATGTGACATTGGGACATATGGGTCCTCAATATGAAAATGTAGCAAAACCCAAGCTACAATGGCTCTTTTTATTTACACCATCGCCCCAACACCCACACGGGATACTGATGATCCATACACACACATTTGCCAGTATTGAGTTTCAAACCCCTACCTAGCTATGTATTGGTACTATAGTGTTACGCAATTATCACAAGCGCCACAGTGGTTATATGTTGGAGAGCTATCCAAAGGTATCTTTGAAGGTGAGTGACATCAGTTGCAGTGCTAAAGGAGGGGTGAGGGAAGTGCAGTAAGTGTGAATGATGACAAAAGCAGGTGTTAACAAAGACTCACACACACATTTTCACAGATGTCAGGATAAGGATTTGAACTCCTACCTAAGTAGTTTGCTACACTATGGTAGAATGCAGTTACCACAAGTGCCACAGCAGTTATGTGTTAGAGAGCTGTCCAAAGGCATCTTTGAAGGTGGTGTCATTAGCTGAGAAGCTGAAGGAGGGGTGAGGGAAGTGCAGTGTGAATGACCACAAAAGCAGGTGTCAACAAAGACTCACACACTCTCACAAACAAACACACACATTTTCACAGTTGCCAGGGCCAAGGTTAAAACTCCTACCTAACTAGTTTGGTACACTATGGTATTACACAGTTATTGCAAGCATCACAGAGCTTATAGGAGTAAGATTTGTCGAAAGGGTTATTTCAAGGTGACCGACATCAGAAGGAGTGCTAAGATGGACAATCAGAAGTGCAGTGTATGTGAATGGGTCATAAATCATTCCTCTGGAAACACACACACACACACACACACACACACACACACACACACACACACACACACACACACACACATACTCAGTCACACAATTTGACAGGACTGAGTATACAAATGCTGCATGAATAGTGTGTTTTACTATTGTGTTACACAGTTATCACAAGCACCACAGACACTATAGGGTTGAGGGCTACCAAAAAGAATGTCGACAGTGATTGACATCAACACATCATGCAATATCAGCCAATTGGATGTGTAGTGAGTGGGACAGGCCTTATAATGGAATTTTATCTGTCACTGTCTGTCTCTCTCTTCCCCACATCTGTGTGTGTGTATGTTTGACATGTTATAGTGTGTTGGCCTTGGATATGTGTGAGTATTCAAATCCAATGTGTGTGTTAAGCATAAATGGTGTACCATTTGGTGTGTGTGCACAGACATCTGCAAATGACAGATATGTATAGCTCACTGTGTTGTCAGACATGGGATTCATTTCTCTAAGTGTAAGAGCATGCCCAGTATGACCTTCTGTATTGAGTGTGTGAATCCATTCCAGGTAGGGTTGTATTCCAGTGCAGGGTTTGGTGTTCTCAGCTTACAGATAGCAACCTGTTTCTGCAGGATATCTGTAGATAAATTGACAATATGGAGTCACAATGGGTGACAGATATGGGGATACTGTAACTATTGCTGTCTGTGCTGCTTGTATTACATGGTTGGTGCTAGCAAAGATATTCAGACATATGTACTGTTTTACATTGTGATGTATTATGTCATTGACTTCTGACAGATATAATTAGTTGCTCACAGTTATTTACTGGAAAATACAAGATGAATGAAGCTGAGTCCAGTATTGTGGTCTGCAGCCTACACATTCTTGTACACTCCTGCAATTCTGGAGGGGTAGCTACAGACACTTGCTGATGGGTCTGTGTAAATGGTCCAGCACCTTGGTATTATAGTGGCTGAGGATCACCTTGGTGTACATATATCAACTTAACAGAATGGCCATATCCTGCTGTGGCCATACCTCTCAGCAGTACAGATTCACCCAGGTTACCCAGAGGCAGGGCTCATTTATTTGGTCAGTTCCCCTTCACATTGTGGTTTACGAGCAGGTTTGTAGCCACCCATTACTGGGTTTGCAGGCAGGGGTAGTATGGGCACACATCAGAGTTTCAGACTTTACACACTCCATGACGTCCATGCATCTGCATGCCCCAATCTGTTATTCTATCCTTGTCCTAACATTATGCGAGCAATATCTGGGACATATCCCTATAGTTGGCCCTTCATCCAGCAATATTTATGGATTGGCTCCCAGTCATGCAGTAGGACATGGGAGGCATGCTACTGGGATTTGTCAATATGGCCTTGCATTTATGTTCGGTTGACTGTGTTAATTTGTTATTTGGGACCCCAAGAGATACCATACATAGGTACTACGGTTGAGGCACAGGACTTTGACAGAGGACTGTAGGCCATTTGGTAGTGATGCAAGCCATCTGTAGCAGGCCAGTGCATTCTGTCACTCCTAAATTCCCAGGCTGTGAGCCAGTGGATTCCCCTGGGGTAACAGAGTAAGTGTGCAAAGTGTTAATGGCAATAGTTCCTGTACATATTGATCCATTGGTCCAGATGCATGCATGGTGCTGCTTACAGCTAGGGACACACCTGCATAGGACAGCTCTTCAGCATGCTGCATTCTGTGGGTATTCCCATACAGAAGTGGGTATACTGTACTCATTCCCAACAGCAAGGATATGACCTGTGATAAACCTGTGGCGGATGGTGGGGTGAGCTGAGTGCATGTGTGATATGGAAGCTACTTGCAACTGACTCACAGATATACCTGGGACATTCCCCTTATGCTGCCTGGACATAGGTAGTCTCTCATTACTTCATAACTGTGCCTTTTGTGGTTTGCCAGTGGTTGTCCAGACTACATCAGTATTCCATGCTACACAGACAAATAATGTGCTGCTAACATGAGTACAATTCCAAATTTGTGTGCAGTTGACAGTTACATTTTATGCACTCTGTCTAGGGTACTTCCACCTGTGTACTGTGTGTATATATGGGACCACATTCATTGCATGTCCATCTTTCAGACAGTGACAGATATTGACATCTGGGCAGTGAGTATGGATGACTGCTGACATCGCTATTGCTGAGATCATTGTGGTTGGCACTGCATTTGTCAGAACATGGCCCTGTCATCCACAGTACTGTCCATAGGCCACTGAGACACAGCCCTCCATGCCTACATGCTGACCACTTCTACACAGTATTGAACACATGACAACCTAACACATGGACCCCTGCATATTGTACACATGCAACAATCTATCCTGTAAATTGGGCCAGCTCAGGTAATCTGTGCTCCACTGTTTTTACACCTCACACTTACATGTTACTGCATTTCTACATGGGATTGTGACACACCTGATGACTTTAAACATTTGCTATGACTGTACTGATATGTCAGGTGCTCTGTTGGCTTACATTTCATTTTGTATTCTGACCTATCATGCAGACTGGAGGCATATCAGCAGTGTACAGATCTTAGGTTTTATTGACCTACATTTCAATTTCAGACTTCTTACCCTTCAGAACTGACTTACAACTGCCAGACCTGTTGTAGTCTGTCTGTGTAGGTCAGGAGGAGGGCTGTTAACCATTGCCATCAATTGGAGGATTTAGCCCAGCCTTTCTTTATGGTCATCTACACCTGTCCTACTGGCTGAGGCTGGTGGTGGGTTTGTGAGCCACATTGACAAGCATGTGTGTGTCCTATGGACACACATTTGGGCCACCCCATGTACTGCAGTGGGATTCATCACCTTGTCTAGTACTGCCTAGTATGTTGACCACAGTATTTGCTGTGGATTTCATGCTGTCCCGGATGCACATAGTACACTCCTTATACATGGTAAAGCACAGGTAGTGTCATGTTTGGCATCCCTTTTACTGTATGTGTGAGTCAGAGAGAGGTGTCATTCCCTGGGTTCCTACCATGTCAGTGTATATGCTATGCGCTGTCTCTTTGCCAAGGCCTGAGCATACTGGGCATGCCTCCTTCAGCCTACATAGGCAGGCTCAGGTAGTTCCTCCTCTGAGTCCCTCTGTGCCTGTGATGGCCTTGGCAATGGTGGGGGGGGCTGTGCGGTCTTGCCCTGTGCTGTTCTTGCTGCAGCTATTTCCACAGGATCATATGGTGTAGCATGGCACATACTATGAACATTTGTATACATGTAGCTGGAGAGTACTCCAAGGCTCCACCAGATATGTCCAGGCAACGGAACCGTGAATTGAGCATCCCAAACACATGCTCTATTATGATTCTGGTTTGTGCGTGTGCCTCATTATGGATTTCTTGTTCGGGTGTGTGTGCATTTCTGAGGGGTGTCATCAGCCACAGCTCCAGTGCGTAACCAGCATTCCCCACTAGGTAACCATATGGGATGTCCTCACTGCCAAATGACTGGTACAGCTGTGTCATATGCCAGATGTAGGAATCATGATAGCTTTCAGGGCTGCCAGCACACACATTCAAGTTAATGCCCTGGGCATCACACACAACCTGGCAGTTGATGGAGGGGAAACCCTTGCGGTTTATGTAGACCCTACCCCACTCACCAGGTGGTGTTTTGATGTGTATGTACATGCAGTCAATAGCATCCAATACCTCAGGCTATTCTGCTATTTAGTGGAAGAGATGCATATTGCTGGTCAACGCCTCATGGGTATTGAGGAAAAATATGTGCTCACCAGCATGTGCTGACATGGCATCCAGGCACTGGCGGAGTACCCTGGATGCTGATGCCTGTGAGATCCCCATGATATCCCCAGTTGTCCTTTGGAAGGTGTATTCTTAAGCCTACACATACCTTGGTATCCACTGGGATGGGTTCCCCTCTGTTGGTTCTGTGCATGATGCATGGCTGGCACAGCTCAAATATTTGCTGTAGAATGTCCCTGTCCACCCTATAGCTCTCCACTATTTTCAGCTCTTGTAGCCCCTGGTAGGTTAGTCTGGGTCTGTACACTCTTTTCCTTCTCCTCACTGTGGGTTGGATATCAGCATTCACATCCTCACCACCCTCAGCCTCTTGCACATATTGATGTATGAGAGCAACAGCAGCCCCTAACCTTTTGTTAGTTCTGTCAGGTAAAATTGCCCCGTCTGTGTACACTGGCAGTGTAGAGTTTGTGAGAAAAAACACACGGGAAGGTTTTTGCATAGTTTATAGTAGTGTGCTAGGCTGTTCCACATGTAATTGGCTGATTCTGATACATTTCACCTGCCAGCTATGCTAGTTCTCCTTGACTGCCTTCCTACTGCTATTTTCTATTCCCATTGCCTTCCCATTTAAGCACAGAGGCGTAGTGAACATACCCAGTGCTCAGATGTGAACAGAGCTGCTATTTCCTGTTTTTTTTTTTTTGGTTTAAAACTCGGTGCGTACACCCATTTAGACAATGTAAACACTGCTAGGCAGCCTCAGACACACCCCCTTCCTTAGCTGTGCTTAGCTAAGGGCAAACACGGGCCACAGAGCTCCAATAAGCTTACCGCATGCATGACACTCCCCCCTTATGAGGTCATCTACCTCTTATACCTATCCCATGGTGTTGCTGCACCTGCACGGTTGGGTGCAAGCTAACACTGACAGGAAATCTGTGATTCAGTATCAATCCCCTCATTTGCATAAAATAGAATGCTAATTTATACTTACCACACTCACACTGAGCCTTCCCCCTTAGCAACTACTATTCCCTGGTATTGTTGTCTTATGCATGCCATTGACTATCATGGCAAAATTCTGATTTGGGTTTAAAAGCTTATTTCCAACTTTTTTTCTTATTTTCCCTTTTGCGCACCACTGCCCTACCCTTAAATGGCCGAAATCAGCCAAAAAAAAAAAAGTTATTTTTTTATAATTTTGCAACTATTTCTCATGTCAATAGCCATATATTTGGCCATTGGCATACCTACTACATTGAACACATGCTTTCTTTGGAGCTGTCATCACTCCATTTTGTAATTTGCAGAAATGTATTCGGTTAGTAACCAAATACATTTTAGCAGGTTATGCTATTCCTGCACAGACACCTGCCTGCTTCCTGGATCTCTAATTCACCTAATTTGCATGGATTTCACATGCAAATGGGGTAATTAGCATATAGCAGAGGTGTCCACGCAGGAATTGTGTAGGAGCCCTTGTGCACGTCCCGGGTGCTCATCCCTGGATCGCTCATCAGCCATATTGCGTGCAGCAGCTCTTGCACTATTCCTGCACTCCTTGCAGAGCTTGCTGAATCCAGGGGATTGTTTGCATTACTGAAAAAGTATTAAAGTGCATTAAGATTCCTAATCTTATTACATATCTGAGTTATTTGGTTATATGGCTCACAGACATTATTGAAAAAGTGTAAAAGCACGTTAAGATTCCTAGGTTATTATACATTGATATAACTTTGTCACATGTCTCACAGACCTTGCCATCAACTTGTTTATAATTTCTCATTACTTGAATTGATTTACCAAATATGCAGGCTAATAAAGTTGGCACAAAGCAGTGTCAAATCTTATCCATCTCTCACTGCACCATAAACAATTACAATCCTATACCTTAACGTTAATCTTATTAGACATAGCCTCAGAGTCATAAAACCAATAGTCATACCTTACTAGTGGAACTTAAGAATCAGTTATACAGTTGGAATAGCTAACACTGCCCTACTGGTTATCATAATGCTGATATTAAAATAATGGTATTGCTCAGAATACTGTGTAATCATGAGCACCCTTCTCAGCTCCTGACTACTCAATGACAATACAAAAACCTGTGCTTGATTTCTAATGAGATTTGCACCTTAAAAAAAACTTACAATCTGAATGTATTGCATTACTGTAGACAACATTCACTAAGAACCAAAACAAATACATTTTGAAAAAACTCTCCAGGAAATTGAACTTTAATAAAGGATTAACTATTCTTTGGAAAACAAAGACAGACTTGGGTGATATTTGTTAATCCTCCAATGTATATACTTGCCAGTTCTGATGAAGTCTCTGAATCTGAAGAGATGAAAGCTCTTAATCCCTTTAAAAGTTTTGTTTCCTTCAGCATGGTTTCATTATTTCTGTTGTTTTGGGGCTTGTACCTTCCCAGGCTTACTAGGAAAATATTTACACTACCTGACTAGTGAACATGTTTTGTGGGTTCTATACTTCCTTTTCTGCAGTACTGCATTTTATCTGAAATAAGTAGTCAATTTTAGGAGAAAAGCAAAATATGTTACCACCTAATGATGTTGGAAAACAGCAGTAGCAGGGTCCAAGGTTTTTGTGATCCCAAAGGGATATAAAGATAAATACTACAAAATGTTCTGTAAGCATGTCAAAGAAAATATGGCCTAGAGCTTTTTAGGAAGAGTATGACTAAGTAATGCAAAATAGATTGGCAAGTCCTCAATATGTTGACATTACTGGGTAGATTTTTTTGGATAGCCCCATGTAAGGGGAAATCAAGGCAGTTTAGAAAATAAGAGGAAATCCAGAAGAGCAACAGAGACAGCCCTTTATGTAGAGGGCAATACTTTTTTTTTAAATTTTTTATTGTATTTATTTATCCATTTGTTGATCAGGTTAGTTTCAGTGGCATTTTTTTTCGGGGAAGACCCAAGGTGGAATTTATACTTCTAGGAGAAAATTTGGCCAAGGCATCAATGAAATTACTCTTACTCTTTTCAATAGTTGCCATGGAATCTTTTATATCCATCTAAGCTACTACCAGCTCAAACAGATGGGGCCTCAGTTTAATGTCTCATCCAAAGGACAACACACTCAGGAGTGTAGCACCCCCCCTCCATTATGCTGCATTGCAGTATCAGCAATCTGGCTACCTGCTGTGGGAATAGAAACCACAGCCTTCTGCACCAAAGGCAAGTGTATTACATGTTGCACCACTGACATTGCAACTGTAATGGCCAACTACATTTGCAGTGTTAAGTTTGATAAATGATCCATCATAGTAACCTACTGGCAGAATGTGTACTGCATTATTTCGGCATAGAGGGTATTCCCAAAAGTCTACTGCATCTAATCTATACAAAGATTTTGCATCAGTAGTAGTACTCCCTTTCAGTGGTGGATTTACCAGGGGGACTAGCTCCCCATTAGCAGTATCAGCAGCCAGACATTTACCTTATGATTTTACTACTCTTGGCAGTATGGTGAATAGAGATTTTGAGTATTGACTTGGCTGCAGCTGAATCAAGATTAAAACTCAGTACATTACCATACCATCAAAGCTGTTCCATGTCAAGCTACAGCCTAAAGCTGTGTTCCAAACCGCATAGAATTGGAAGGGGTTTGGACTGCGACATCCGCAGGCATGTACATGACGTGCTTGGGCTAAATGCTGCTGATTGGTTGTCGCTCTCTTCCCGGGCTTTATGTGCTGGGAAAAGAGCGAGAATCAAACAGTTTCAGTTGTGGATGGAATGATTCGTAATCGTGACTGTCAATCACATAGGGAAGGTCTTTTATTCAGTCTTTTCCAATGTAGAGTGCATAAATGCTCCATTTTACAACTTTTCAGTTTGACCTCTGTTGTCACTATCTAAAAGGAGTGGCCATCAGCATTACAAAATATAGTGCCTAACTCCATTCTGCTTCACCATTTCTGCTGTTCAGACTGTTCCCCCTCATGTCTCTTGGTATCATGTCATCTTTTAATATCACATCATATTGGCAATTGCTAAGATTCATTCTGATTGATGCTCAGTTGACAATATGAAATGTACAGACTTGATCATTTCAACTTTTCTGCATTTGAACAAATCATAAAGATATATGAAAGCAATGCCGTCAGATTCCTACCAATAAATTGAGTTTGAGTCCACATAGTTCTTAGTTGAGGACATTAAGTTACTCATGGCAATGGGGAAGTGTTTTGAAAGAGAATATTTCAGCTGCAAAGTATAACATTGTCTGCTGGTTGATATTTAAGTAACCACACAGGCATCGTGCATCACTTCGTATAAACTACATACAAAGGTCTTCACTGTTTCTCTTGTCATGAATGCAACATTTTTTTTCTCTTTGTTATTGAAAAGTGTGCATGAGAGTCAGGAAGATGACAAGTTTTTAGACAAAAAGGTGATTGGAGGTCAAAGATTTAAATTAACAGACAGGAAACAAGCAGGATTGACTCTTTCTCATGTTCCAGATTGCAGGAAGTAAATTATTATTTTTTTATAAATCCTGTCATGTCAGAGTCAAGCCAGATACTGTAGGTAGGCACAGGGTATAGGTTTTTGTGTTTGAGTTTGAAATGATTGGTCATTCTGTTTGCTGTTTTAATTATGGTTTAGGAGGATTAATGTATATTTGGGGGTGAAGTAAGCTGGAATCCAATCTGTAAGTTCTTAGTGCATTAAATAAATGAATGTAATGCAGTAATGTTGTTTGAACATTAAAAAAATATCCTGTGGGCATGAAGGCACAATTACAGAGGTTAGGTTCTTCATATTAATTAAACTAGGCTGTAAATGATTTTTTTTTATTCTGGCAGGGTCAAACCAGATACTTTAAGTAGTTATTTGATTTGGGGACTGATTTTCCTTGCTGTTGTAATTCCGTCTTTGTACAAATAATGTGCACTTGGGGGAAAGTTAGATAGAAAACCATATGTGACTACTCTTTTGTTAAACAAAAATATATTAACACAGCTATTATTTATTTATTTTTTGACTGACAGGGTCAAAGCAGATACTTTGGATATATAGTGGGAATGGGGGGTTTCTGTGGATGAAATGGCTGATCATGCAGTTGTAATTCTGGTTTGGGATAACCAATGTATACTTGGGGTGAAGCAAGCTGGAATTCAAGCTGTGGCTACTTTTTCTGTAAAACAAAACCATGTTAATGTAACCATTAATTTTATCCTGGCAGTGTCAAATCAGATACTGAGGATAGGACTAGGTATAGAGACTGATAGCAGATAAAGCAATTTGTCGTTGTATTTCTTCCTTTGCAGGACTAATATGTATTTGTGTAAACAAACTGGTATACAAATTGTGACAGCCATTTCTCTGCAACAAAATACATTTGTTTAAGATTATAAAGCTTTTTTTTTTGTATACTTCCAGTTAACACCCAGAACTCCTCATGACATCCAGACATTTTTTGGGGTATGGCTGGATTAACTAAGTGATTTACCAGCTAATGATATTCAACATTAGAAAGGCCAAGGAGATATTAACAAGATTACACTAAGACTGTTAAACTAGGATATCCTCCTAGAAAAAAACAATCACTGTTTGCCACATATTATTCATGTTTTCATATTTATGTTCATATTTTCATAAATGAGAGCCCTGCATGTTGTTGAGGAATATGGTATAAAATGCCATGGTGGGAAACTGCATTGTCAATGTCCATTTATATCACATTATATCGGAGAAATTGTTAGTTGTCTCTTATATGAAAATAAGCAATATTTCCACATGTGCGTAATGCTTCAAAAAAAAGTGACTTACAAAATATTACATGGAAATCATGTTAAACCTTAAAAGTTGTTGAAAAACAACTGTCTTTGATATTTGCTATGTAACTTGCACATCTTGAGAGATATTCAGGGTTAAACATATTTGTTTTCACAATTTTGCAAACATCTCAGTAAAAATGCATTCAGGTAGAAATTTCTTGCTATATTGTGAAGCCTTATGTCTGGTTAACAAAAGTGTTCTAAAATATATGTCCAGGGTGTACAGTTTCCAAGATATGAAAATTTGTTTGTAAAACTTTAGCAAGACATAGAATTATGGGCTTGTCTGCATGATAATATAGCAATAACCCATGCCTGGGTGTGGGTAATGCAGGATTTACCCACAGTTGGCGTGGTTCGCCCTCTGGACCAAACAAAGACAACCGTAGGTAAATCCCGCATTACCCACACCCAGAAGTGGGTTATTGCTATTATACTATGACATTATTTAAGAAAATAAATAATTACTTTTCTTAAATAATGGCATTGTATAATGCCTCTTTGCTGCCCTTCCGCAGCTGTCTGGTATCCGCGGCAGTTCTGATGTACTGCGCATGCCTACGCAGTACATCAGAGCTGTGGCCAAAAGCAATGGAGAAAGAAAGATCTCCAATGCTTTTTACTGTTTCACTATGTTAAATGGGTTTAACATAGTGAGACAGCTTTAAAATAAGCAACAGAGATGTCCGTTGCTTATTTTAAAGCTGTCTCGCTATGTTAAACCCATTTAACATAGCGAAACAGAAAAAAGCAACGGAGATCTTGCTTTCTCCGTTGCTTTTTTTTTTAAACCTGTCTTGCTGTGTTAAATGGGTTCAACATAGCGAGACAGCTTTAAAATAAGCAATGGAGATCTCCGTTGCTTATTTTAAAGCTGTCTCACTATGTTAAACCCATTTAACATAGCGAGACAGGTTTAAAAAAAAAGCAATGGAGAAAGCAAGATCTCCGTTGCTTTTTACACACTGTGTCGCTAGGTTAAAGGAGTTTAACATAGCGAGACAGCTTTAAAAAAAGCAACGGAGATCTCTGTTGCTTTTTTTAAACCTGTGTCGCTATGTTAAACTCTTTTAACATAGCGAGACAGTGTTTTAAAAGAGACTTATACTAATGGAAAAAGTCTGGGCGACCGGACCTTTTTCCATTAGTATAAGTCGATTTACAATGTGCACGCTGGCCAATCAGCGTGCACGTTTTGGAATATTAATGGGGGGTCATGGTATAATATATTATAATATTTAGGAAAAGAAAAGACTATAAGTGTGCTATTATCTCTGATATTTGTACAGTTTTAATAGCTTGTGTTGTTCACAAGATATTAGTATACCTTATGCTTTTAAGTTGACTTTTCTGAAAACGCTCTGGAATGCCCAGATGTATGTAAGCTGCTAGAGGCATGGCATTCTATACCACATAGTTGTTAATAAGTTAATGTAACCATTATCTTTAACACAATTAGACATCTGAGGTCCACACAGTCAACAAGGTAGTTATAGCTACTTCTTTGGGCAGGCTGTCTGTGAATAAAAACAAACTGCTGTTGTTCGCCCAATACATATAGTCATAAAGTTACAGCTTTATAAAACTAATATGTCTGTTTGTAAGAAGCAAGTTAGATTTTTTTTATTGTGGCTACTGTTTTGAGTAAAATAGTGTTATGTTCAGAACACTCATCTGTCTTGGATCTTCTTATGTTCAGAACACTCATCTGTCTTGGATCTTGTAGAGTATTACTGTTTTTGTCACACATTTTAATTTGTTTCTTGTAAAAATCGTGGTTTTCTGGTAAATTGTTGAGGACTACAGTCACTAAATATTGAGTTTCAGGTTTCATATCCTTTAAAATTGTACAGAATAAATGGTTATCTTAGGAGGTCTGGACAGGATGTATGTGAGAGCAACCAGTCATTGACACTGTGTTGCCATGTCACAGCATTTGGTTAACTAGTAATGTTTTTGGCAGTGGCTCCTTCTGTATGAAGTCTGCATGTCCTTCCTGTCCATGTGTGGGTTTTATCTAGGTGTTCTGGTTTCTAACAACACTCCAAAGACATGCCATAAGTGAATTTCTGTTCCTCCAATTGTCCTGTAAGTAAGCATGTAATGGATGTGTGTGTGTGTGTGTGTGTGTGCGTGTGTGTGTGTGTGTGTGTGTGTGTGTGTGTGTGTGTGTGTGTGTGTGTGTGTGTGTGTGTGTGTGTGTGTGTGTGTGTGTGTGTGTGTGCGCGTGTGTGTGTGTGTGTGTGTGTGTGTGTGCGCAAGTGCATGCGTCTCTCTCTCTCTCTCTCTCTCTCTCTCTCCCTCTCTCTATATATATATTCTGAAGTGGTTGCAGTTCATAAGAGTGAATACTCAAAACAAAGGATCAAACATTCCTTTCTCTTGATTCTCTGGCTGCTAGACCTTTCTGTGTCTGAGATCATGGTACACTGGGGTCTTAGAATTTGTCCTTTCCCCATTGTTGTGCCATCTCATTGTTTATATATATATATATATATATATATATATATATATATATATATATATGAAATTAACAGGGGTGGGATGCAGTATTTTCTTTTCTCATCATTTTGTGTTATAATTTAAAAAGATCAATCTTTTTGGTTCTCTCTTTTGAGCATTCTCAGTTTCATGAAAGAATTCCTGCAGATTATCCATCATTTCTCCATGGCACTCTGACTGGATGCCTGGCCTTTGCACTACTGGGAAATCTTCCCCTTGTGTAAGCATCATGTATTTCCAACCTATATCTCATTTTATAGCAAATAAGCCAGTCTCAACTGTGTAGCCTTAAAATACTTTGTCAGTCAGGAACTTCTAACCCCCTTCTGCCCTCCCTTGGGAGGATCATTTTGTCCCAGCCAACCATCAGTATTTTATTATTCAAAATAAACTTTTTACTTCTTTTTCAATACAGCCTAATAGCCTTCCTCCCATGTCATATAATGTATTTATTTATTTATTTATTTGCAGTTGGTTTACCAGGATAGTCCACTGGGCCAAAATGAACCCGTTTTCAATGGAGTCCTGGGGAGAAAAGCTCCATAACAATCTCAGTGCAGTAGGTTATTAATGATAGTTATACAATGCAAAAAGTTCAAGCAAATAATTACAAAAAAGTTCAGCATACATTAGAAATTCTGTATACTTATGATGGATCATATAGATGATACAGACTAACAAAGTAACATTACAAAGTAATACTGGAAGTAAATTCATATTTCATATTTCTTTTTATATTTCATATAAAAAGGTCTGTCCAGCATAGATTACTAGGGGAAACTCCAAACATTTTAAGTCCTTGGATTTGGTTGTCTAGATCCAAAAAAAAAAAACAATCTTCCAATTCTCAATAAAGGTAAATAATTTTCTCCTAATCTCTGACCATGTCTTTTTTGGTGAGTCAGAACTACTCCTGGTGAGCTGCACACCTATTTATCTGATTCTATAATGTCCATATACTTAGGGGTATTGTTGCATTACTTTTTCAGTAGGGGCATAAATTGTTTGAAGGCTAACAGTTTTGTTCTCATAAACAATGTAACCAAATATTTTTGCAAAGTCATGTAGAGAGAGTAAAGTAGGGATAGCCTTCTCCTGGTCAGTCAGGTATAATATATTGTCAGCAAATAATGTTATCATTTCTTGTCTATTGCCCTGAAGAAATCATAGAATGCTGCTCTGTCTGGTTCTAGATATAAGATAGGAAGCATTGCAGACAGGGGGCACCACTGATTTCACCATCTTCAGAGAGAAAAGGGACATGTGAGCTCTCATTAACCTTTAATACTGGGGTGGCCCCTTGATATTGCTGGAACAATATCTCATGAAAACTTTCATGGACACCACATCATCGCTTGACTCCCCATAAGTAATCCCAATGAACACTATCCAGCGCCTTTTCAGTGCTGAGGATCACCAAGAGAAGCATAATAGTTTTTAATTTCTGATTCTTTGTGTATCATATATGTTCTCATAATGATATCATAGGATCAGAGGATCATAGGAGGTTACTAGGCTAATAGCCAGAGGGCCCTTAAAGCCTAGCCAAGTTCAACCTGTGTTTTCAAGGGTGTCTGGTTCAAACAGACACTAAAATCAGCACATATTGCCCTGTCCAAGAAGGATACAGGTGGAATCCCTAGAGTGAATTTCCAGTTCCCATCCAGTCATCCAAATTACGCTTAAATAGAGCCAATGAGGGGCTTTGTTTAACATGAATAGAAAGCTTGTTCCAAAGATCGGGCAACCTCTGTGAGACAAATCTGTCTCTCCAGCAAGTTCTGTTGATGTCACATACTAGGTTAAGGTCGTTTAAGCAAGTGACCCATGTGCAATTTGACTTGCGAATGTGCAGCCTTTCCATTACAGCTGGGTCAGAGATCACTCTATATGCAAGGCAAAGGTCACCTCTGAGCAGTCTGTATGACAATAAAGTGACAATGATTTCGGTCTGTTTGCATAAGACAGATCTTGAAGACCCTGAATTTTCTTTGTAAGAATCCTTTGTGGTGTCTCCAATTGCTGTAGGTGTTTGGCAAAGAACATACCAAAGGGAGCATTGTGCTCTATTATTGGCCTGATGAGAGAAGATTTGTTCCTGGAAATCTTCACTGCTATGGATTTATAAGCCTACCTGCCACCTTGGCTATTCCAGTAGCCAAAATTGACATTGACTTTACAATCCCATTCATATCAGTATCGATATTGGCTGGTAAGATCCAGCCATCTTATTGTCCTCCCCCTCCATCAAAGGTAATATTTAATACAGCCTCTCTGCAGTATTCCGGTATAGAGTTGTCTTGCAAGACCATGTTAAGCAAGATCAGCTAGATCTGTACTAACTTCTCTCCTCATTTCTTCCAAAATTTTGTAAGAAGTCCATCTGATTCATGAGATTTGCCTGTAAGTAAAGTGTTTTTTTTTTTTTTTTTTTTTAATTTTTTTTTCTCTCTTGTGGTGTAATCGGCTTCAATGAGAATTTCCTCTCTTCATTATCTAAACTTTATAAATTAAGGTCCAACATAAATCCCCCTACTTTGCAACCCCAGTCATCCTGTAGTATTTGCCTACTATACAAATGCAGGTTATAGGAGGGATTCATATGCATGAGCCTTGGGATCACATTCCTTTCTCATATAACACCCCCCCCCCCCACCATATGACATCTAATCTTACATGGTAACAGTTTCTACATCTTTGAGATGTTCTCAAAAAAGAAATGATTAATGAAGCATTTATGAATTCATATATCTTGTACAAGTATTCATCCAACCTTGCCATCAATCTGTTCATTAGTACCATATCTGTTTGACCCCAAACCCTTTTTTTCCTCTGGAGGCTCTTTAATCTATCCAGATTCATTCTGTAATTCCTGTCTTGTCAAGGTGTTCTCTCTATTCCGTAGATTATTTTGCATCCCCTCTGTATTTGTTATCATTCCTGCATGATCACATCAGTCCTACCAGTCATATTTCTTAGCAGACTGTGCAGCAGGAACCTAGTATACTGCTCAAGATTCTGAGATTAGGCAATGTTTAACCATGACCTCATCATTTTGAAGTGCTGCATGATCCAGTGCTTAACCATGACCATATCATTTTGAAGTGCTGCATGATCCAATAACATAACTTGATGTGTTCTAAACTCTCTAACTACATGCACATGCTCTTAGAAACATAGAACCTGTCCAGTCTTTCCCATGCTGAAAATCTATGCAGTAAAAAGGTATTTTTCCCTATCCGACCTCTGCCTAGCAACACCTCTTAGGCTGTATATTTTGTAGGACTTTAAAAATCTCATTTCTTTCATGGATTCCCCAACTTCATGGCCTGATCATCAGTCCCTGTCATTATATTCTAATCCCCAGCCATTATTAACATTCTCTTTTAGAAACCCAAAATTTCATTCAATATAGTATTTATAGCATTTAGCTCTTTTTTTCGGGGGGGGTATATATACAGGCTAGGGTTATGATTTTTCCATTGCTAAAATCCCATAACAGCTGTATATTTCTATCCAGGATCAATTATTTCCTCATCTATTTGTATGGTGCAACAGTTTCAGTAAAAATTCCCACTCTTTTCTTGTTTGACCCTAAAGCTCAACTGCATAACCCTCCTTGAAGACCTGTTACACTAACAGATGATGTTCTGATATGTTCAGGCATGCCTTTTGTAGCATGGCTGTCTGCAGTTTAAAAATTTAATGTTGGTTAGTTCTGCCTTGCCTTGTTTTTATCTGTCAAACCATTTATAATCCAAGACTAACTGGTCAGACTCATGATAGCACCACATCACAAAACCTTTCCAAAGGCCCTTTAAGTGTACCTTTCCTTTTGCCTTGAAACCAGATTTATAATTCCCTAGTATCTCTGATAAGCTGCAGTAAACAAAATCCTTTTTTTATTAACTATAGCAAACCCTAGGCTGCTCCAGCTGCACAGAGGGACAAAGTCCTTGCTATGGTCCAGCCAACGCAAGTTCAATTAGTGGCATGGGAGACTGATGGATCAGCAGGCAAAGAGATGGACATACCTATCCTGGGGTTTGGGGGTACAACAATCCTTGGTGGAGGCTGGGGAGATCATTTGAAGTAGGCAGTGTTGACAAAGAGTGGAAGGTGGGCCTGGCTGAGCTGCTGTAGAGGTGGGACAATATGCTGCTCACTCACACTGCAGTACCACCCAGGCCATGCGATGATATCACATGGGACTGGCCTTAAAACTAGGCCCTGTTTTACTGACAAATACAGGACTCGAACCCAAAATGTTATAAATATCAGGGTTTACTCTAAACATGCTAGAATGACCTCTGAGTATGATGATGTATGTGTGGAGATGGAATTCATAGGTAGAATGTTTATGGAAAGAGGGTATCCATTTGAACTTATAAAGGAAATGAAAGAATTTGTGCTTTCAGAATGGGGGTATTATTATAAACCACTCTTGGGGTATCAATTTAATACCCAAAAGGAAAGGAAAGGGTTAAAACAGGAGAATATGAAAGAGCGGTTATTTTACAGTATGGTATACAACAAGGGAATGTTAAGGATGTTTTCAAAAAACACTGGAATATGTTTAGAGTAAACCTCGATATTTGTAACATTTTGGGTTCGAGTCCTGTATTCGTCAGTTAAACAGAGCCTAATTTTAAGGCCAATTTTGAGAGAGGTAAAGTAATGTAATCGAGAAATATATATATAATTTATATAAAGATAAAATGACCACTAAATGTGGGTACTGTAACCAATGTTTATATATATTAGAATTAGAAGGAATTATATTGGAATTATATTGGACAATGTAAACAAAACTAATGTATATTTTAAAAGTGGAATTTGTCAGAGTAAGAGGGTGGTATATCTGGCCAAATGTCAGAAATCTCATGTATTTTATGTCGGTAAAACAGAAAGGGTGTTAAGATGCCAGATATATGAGCATATGGTTTCACTTTACAATCCTGAAATACTGAAATATCGAAATTCAGTATCTCAAGACTGCAAAGCCGAAAACTGTAAAACCTGAAATCCCAAAGGTTTAAAATTCAAATTCGTGACTACCCATATAAACACTACACACACAAACAAGAACACACACACCTTCCTCCCTACACTATAAACCAACAAGCCATACACAAACACAACCAAACAAACATAACCGCTAACCCTACATATAAGCAGGGGGGCAAGCCACCCTGCACCCCCCCCCATGTGGAGGGCTGTGCCTCCCACTCACCCCCACTTATATATACTAACTCTGAGGTCACACTAAAAACATAAACACACAAAAACCACCACTGCACACTCTACACTCCCCTTGCACAAACACACATCACATATGTACAAATACCACCACTCGCAACACTTACACACTCACAATCTTACCTACCTACCCCAACCCACACCTCAAAACTCCAAACACACTCACACTCACTAAAATCCCTACCCAAAACCCCTAGGAAAACATCACTTAATTGAATCTCCAGCTACATCCACACTGTAGATTCGGCATTTCCGCATTCATCATTTCTGTACTCTGTATTCTGCACTTTCCCGCAAGTGTAGTTTCAACATTTCGGTCTCAAGCTACTGAAGTCTGATATTTCAGTAGCTCGAGATTCTGAAGTGTAACCGAGCATATATATGACATCAATGGGAAAAATGAGAACAATGCACTATACAGACATTTGGCATCACATATTTCATGCTCCAAGTTTTATTTTGACATTTTAGATCATATTTACATCAACCCTATGGGGGGTGATGACAAAACTTTGTTGGAAGAAAGGGAATCAAAGTGCAATTACAACTGAATGCGTCTAAGTTTCCTGGTATTAATGACCATATATCCATATTGCCTATGCTTAAAAAAAGGTCTCAGATGGTTTGAAAAAAAAATAAGTTTATGTTTTTATTTTTATTTAATTTTAGACTTACTAAGGTGTGATTTTTATACAGTTTTTAAAGATTTTAAACATGTTATTTAGTATTTGTATGTCATTGTGCTTTAAATTATTTGTATAAGTTAATTGTGCTGTTTATTTGCATAGTTAGTATGATTGCTTATATAATTGGTTAATTGATAAGATTATATAAGCTTGAGGGAAGGTTAACCATTTGTTCTGAAGAAGTTCACTATGACTGTGGATGAAAGCACTAAATAAAATCTTATTTTAAACTGACACTTTTTTTACAGCTTGGTGGTACTTTATTGGAGTTGTATACATTTTGGGCAGTACCACACCATTCGTTTGGATTTCTTCTATAGGACTTTATCCCACTTGCTCAATGTATGATCCAAGTTCAGAAAGGTCATGGCACCATTTAGGAAAAACTTTTAAACCTGCTGGTATACCAGTTTCAAACCCGCATTGTGGTACTCCATAAGTGCAGAGATAAATGTGCTTGTTTTCAGTCCTGTAATGTAGGAGAAATCATTATCCACATAAACTTTGATGCCATCCAACTGTAATATGCAGTCTGTTCCCCCATGCTCAAAGCTAGGTGAGCATTACTTGTTTAATTGGTATGTTTGACACATAACCACAATGTCACCACACCTCCAGCCCCATTAGGAGCAAATTCCCTATTAACCCTGTCCAAAAAATGTCCATTTCCTGCACAACAGTCAAAACTCTAATCAAAGACTTCATAAAATCCAAGCAATTCCTTTTTTCTTTTCAAAATATTTTTGAGAGCCTCAGATTTTCTATCCTGGCTCTGTTTTCTGTCTTCACCAGCTTATCCTGCATTTCCCCGGCAAAGAATTTGCTTCAACATATCTATTGTAGTGTTGGTGATGCTTTTTATCCAGCTCTGATATGCACCTTTTATGTCACTTGAGAGCCTCTTCCATCCTCTGCAATCTTTTATCATTTGACTTAACATTGAGAGGGTACCAGTCAGTTAAATTACCTTCTAATACATTTTATCAGTTTTGACATTCATAGTTACTATTACTTCTAAGTTTGACATTTCAGCCATCTCACAAAGCTCATTGGGTGTTTGATTTCTATGGTAAATGTACTCCTGCTAGGACACTTCTTAAAATCAACATGTACAGAATTCTGTTGTTTTGGGATTATAAAGCCAAAAGTTCTGTCATCAGACATAAGGTGTAAATTTCAAAGACCACATTCAGTAGAGCATAGAGTGATAATGTTAGTTAAATGCCTGCAGAGCTATCTTTACAGGAGTTTGTGTGCAGCATGACATGTAAACATGGAAAGCAGTTTTGCAGTGCGGGTCAGCTCAGAGCAACAAAACAGTAATGCACAAAGCAGGCAGCTCCAGTCCCAGCCTTAGTTCTTAAGTTTCAAGCAACTTTCATCATGGGAGATCATTTATAAGAAGAAAACTGAAACTTATCCCTAAAAATAAATCGATCAGGAGCAGAAGCATGGATTAGGTGACTGTTAAGCATGCCCTGGGTGACTGTTTGACGATTCACTTGAACAATGCAGTTTTTAGCCCATGAAGTATATCTACTTCCTTCTTATTATTTTAAAAATTGTGATTGATATACATCCTTCTTATTATTGTAAAAATTGTGATCAGTATGATAAGTATAAGTCGTGGTATGCTCCATATGAAGCTCCAGTGTTCTGTATGTTGAGTCCACGTCTTTCATTCCTCACCAAATGCGTGAAACAAATATCTCTCTGAAACAAGTTTATGTTACCAGATAAGGCAGATGAATGAAGTTATTGCTTCAGATATTATAGTTCAACAAGGCCAAACTATTGGTGATTGAGAATTTTTGCAACCACAGGAAGTGAGTATATGAGGGCTTTGTTAAGACATTTTTCTCAATGTTGCTGTAGAGCTTTGCAAAATACAGTGGAGAGCAAAGGGTTGACTATTTTTGATCCAGTAGATGAGACCCAAACCACATCAATTGTCATTAATACTAAATGCTTTAAAGAGATAATCTTCTTGGCACTGATGTTTTCCCCATTTGTTAAGGCCAACGCCATAAATGCATTGAGAATTTAGTTAGGTCTATTGCCAGTTTAGAGGGTATGCTTGGATTAAGAAATGAAACATGGAGCTGTACAGATAAAATTAGGAGTGATGAAGAACCACTTCTCCAGCACTGGGGCTAAGAAGCCAAGGGTAGTGTTGGCAGAACTTATTTGTCCTGTGATGGAACCATTCCTGGCAATCAATGTCACTGTGGCACCTGCCAAAGTTAAAGACCTGCACTTTTTGTAAATAAAGCAGTTACAGCATCTGTGGCTACTTCAGTGCATTTACTCAGTAAGCCTTCACTGGAAGGTGAATCTAGGCAATTCAATCTATGCAGAACCTTCTAAGTTTTATCCGTTGACACTGAAACATTTTGTATCAGAAAGATCTAGCTGAAATGATTTAATGGATGTGCAAAAAGGGAAGGGTATGCAATATATGGCACAGGGAAGGAAGCCCCCTGTAGTGGCCTATCAGCACAGGAGTTAAAACTTTCATTTATTTATTTATTTATTTATTTATTTATTTATTAGGGGGTATGGCTGTGTCCCCTTATCAGGTAATAATCTCAATCCCATAACTGGCTGGAGTTGAAAAGTTTGTGAGTTCAAGCTGCTAAATGAATTAGTTACTCAGATGATAGTAGGATTATGGGACAGAGATATCGCCACCTTGTGGAGTAGTCCTGCCTCTGACAAGTGTGAGACATCTTGTTTTTGGAAAGAAAAGCATGTATTTATGTCACACTACTTTGACTCACATTCTCCACAGAAAAGCATGCCAGAACTTCTTTATTGAATTATCACTTATGACTTAGGTAATCATAAATTTGTATATTTATATAAATGAAAATAAACCATATTGACATATTTTCATTTCAACCGTTATACATTACATATAATCCTCTATACAATCCTTGCCAATCAATCATTACGTAGTTCATTCTATTCCTGCTTTCCCTTAAACCTCATTCATATTATTCTCTATGTAAGGTTCACTTAAGTCCCATTTTTTTTCTATGCAATGTGCTTATTTAACTAGCAAGTTGACATAAAATCAGGGATATATGACTGCACTTAAATTGTGACTGTTGTACTATGACAGTAGCACAATTCCAGATCAGGAATAATCTTTAGAATCTAAATTTGTCTGTATTATCCCACTTATGTAAACGCTCCTCATGGTGTTTGCTTTCTATCCATCATTGATATCGACTAAGACATAGGTAGCTAATCAGTAGTCTCTTCAGTCAAACCAGCTGTAAGTAGTTTGTTCTTTTTTTTTGTATTCATCTAGTGTTGTCCTTCATTCAACTGTCAAAGTAATATTCTGAATAGGTCATAATCCCTTCTGCTCTTACATTATCACATTACCAAGCTCAGTGTGATGCTAGGCTCAGTCAGCCATTTCAGCTTTACAGCGTTCTGTCCTTTGTGGTAGCTTTTGTTATAATGGGTTGAAATGATAGAAGAAAACTAGATGAACTATAGTGTAACCCTGATACAAAATTACGAGAGCACGTGTGTTACACAAGGAACAGTTTAAATATCTTCATTTTGATCTCCTGATGGGTTTCTATTTCTATACAGCAATGAAAGAATATTTCTTTTTCACTTATTTTCTTGTCTGTCTTAAATAATATTACAGATCTGCATTCTGTACTGTTAATATAGAAAGGCTCAATCTGGCCTTGAACTTACTTCTAGATTTTTGAGCCTTGTCTGCATAGTTTTGCATTTCATTACTCACTGAACTAAATCTGTTGAAGTGTCAAAAAATTCTCTTCTTTTCTGGTAACATTTCTGTTAACTGAAGGTCTTGCTTGTCTGATTCAAAAATGTTGAAAAGTACCTTCAAA
Source organism: Protopterus annectens (assembly GCF_019279795.1). Classification (NCBI taxonomy): domain Eukaryota; kingdom Metazoa; phylum Chordata; order Ceratodontiformes; family Protopteridae; genus Protopterus; species Protopterus annectens. The sequence goes on from NC_056744.1 coordinate 931,243,286, forward strand.
ATGTGGAAAAAGCAGCCTGAGTGTGAAATAATTGATAGCATCTTTAACAAGGAAAATCAAAGCATGGGTAACGTGTCACTTTATACTTACAAAGTTTCTGTTTTTGGAATGATATGATTCCTTGTCATGTATCAGTGCCTTTTCCCCTAAAATTATAGATGTGAAAAAATCTCTTTCCGTTGGTATCACAGAATTTCAATGCCTTCCGTGTCCCATAATGTGACACAGTCATTGGCAAATTACATTTAACTATAACGGTCTTAGCACAGACACTTTCATGCCTTTGAGTAGCTGATCTTGCTAATGAGATTGCAAATAATACATCTAAATGAGGCTTCATTGTCCACTACAACACTGAAGCAAACCCAAACAAACAAATACAATTGTTAAACTGGTATGCACATTTTTGTAAAAGTGTGATGGCTTTGGTTTTTGGAATTCAAATAGAACTTCCATGACATTTATTATAGAAATATGAGACTACATTAATCTGTAGGACCTACATTTGGTTTTACTTATAACATTACATCATAGGGGAGATAGTACACTTTCCCTGTCCTCAAAGCAGATTCCTATATTGAAAGGAAGACCAGTCAGGTTTATCAGTAATTGTCTCAGTTCTTTTAAAATCATCAGGTATGTGCAGTCATACACAAGTGATTTGCCTGTTCAAAACCCTGCTAATCCTCCTGGCTCCTCTTCTTTTAAAATGTGGCTAGTGATTTATTCCCACTCACTTAATTATTCAAATTCACTGGTACCAGCCATTGTAAGAACAACACGCAGTATAGACAGTGTCGCATTTGCACTACTAACCAAAGCATTACCCAGACATAGAGAAACACGCCAGTTGTCCAGCCCTCAGTGTGCTCTAGAATAAAACAAATGGCACCTGAAACCGTAGCATGGTGTATCATTCATAATGACAGCACACTGTACCCAGTGGTTGCATTACACAGTTCGGGTGGCACTGTACAACACAGAGATACTATAGAAACAGCACCCTCAGAGTGAAAATACGGAGATGAAATGTGTTCAGCACATCAGAATATTACCACAGGTACTCTGCAGTTAGTACAGTGAATGTAGCACAGATATGTGTTTGTGCATGTGTGAGTTTGTCTGTCTGTAGCTCATGAAAGTGAGGAGGTTATGTAAAGACACAACACAACGTTATTGTATAATCTTCTACAATGACACAGTAGGCCAATGCACAGTGTATAACTATGTGCTGAATAACTCACAACAGCAAAGTATGTTCAGAAATGGGTATCACATTGCTGGCTCCATGGTATGATGAAATAAAGCCTTGACGTAGAGTCTGGTGATGCAGTTTCAATTAATAACCTGGGTAATGTAGAGGCACGTGACAAAAAGTGGGACCAAGCACCCATCTTGATAGAGGCAGGTGGTGTGCTTTGCTGTTTTCCTGTCCTCAAATGGATGCTAGAAAAAGTATGGTAGCATTAAGGACTAGTAATGGCCAACCCACTTCAACAAAGGAGAAGGAGTGAAGAAGTGACTAATGGCATGGAAATTATGATGAAGGACTGAGATGAGAGTATAAATGGATTAAAAAAACAAGAAGAAATGGGTGTTAGATCATGTACATAATAGTGCACGTTATGGGAATATAGCTGCATCGTATAAATTCAGGAAGAGAGAAGTAGTCAGTGTAGATAGTTGTGACTGTTAATATTCCTCCCAATCTCTTAGCACAAGAAATATGGACAAAACATAAAATAATGGAAGGACAAAGACTCAAAAAGTATGGGCAGATTTTAAATATTGGTCTTATAAACTTAGAAAGTTGCTAGTATAACAGGATTTGTGTTAGCATGTATTTTTCGTGAAGTAAGAAACTCAAATGTATATTCAGAAGAAGGAAAATACTTCTGTAGCACCAGAAAATACAACTTTATTCAGTTGAGCGCTTTCATCTTTGTATTAACAAAACTTCATCAGAACATTGAATTAAAACACCACACTTCCTTTTATACTCAGTTAAGAAACAATTAAGTAATTAATCACACAGTTAAAATTTAAAGCAACTCATACTAAAACAAAGGCAATAATGAAAAAATTGTGCAATATGCTGCCTAAATCAAAATTACAAGAAACAACCATACTGTTTAATTTTTAAAATATTTGAAATGCTGGTACATTCATTCAAACCTGGATATTCTGTAGCATTAAGCCTCAACTGCCAACGTAATTCATAGGCTTTTAACTGCTCAGGGACCACCTTCCCTTGTAAATCACTAGTAATCTGTTCTGCTACCAAAAATCTAAAGGTGTGGTCTTTAAACCTCACAATATGTCTGCTTAATGTAATAGTTTTAACTGCTCTCGAAATATCCAATGTGTGTTCATATATTCTATTTCTGAACAACCTAGCCGTCTTGCCCACATAGAATGTGAGACAAGACAAACATTTAGCAATGTAGATTACACTCTTAGAAAAACAGTTAAAGTGTGAATTTATGCTAATTTTGAAATTATTTAACAGAAAAATATTGCTGGTCTCCATAATATGTGAACATTGGGTGCACCTTCCACATTTAAAATTTCCTAGTCTAAAATTGGACTGATTTTGATTACCACTATTCTGCCCTCTTTCAAATAAATCTTCAAAATGTAGGTCTCTTCTAAACACAAAATTTGAGGTGTTACCAAATAATTGTAATAAGTCATAATCAGAAGTTAACAATCTCCAATTTTTCCTGACAATGGCACAAATGTTTGCATTATTACAGTTGTATGTGCAAATAAAGGCAAAGTAACCATCAGCCAAGTTTTTATTCTTAGTATTAGTGAATATGCCAGGGTTACCATTCCTGCCATTTTCCGCATCTAAAATGGGTAAATAAACCTTACTTTGTCCTTTTGCTATAATCTCATCTCTCAAAGTTGATAATAAGTGATCAGGGTAACCTCTAACTCTAAACATTTGTAAAATGAAAGCAACTTCTTCAATAAAATCTGATTCCCTAGTCACCATCCTAGCCGCCCTCACCAGCTGACCTTTAACAACTGCCCTTTTTTGAAAAGGGGGTGGCAGCTAGAATATTCAAGGTATGAATTTGAAAAAGTGGATTTCCTAAACATCTTAGACACCAAGGATTTGTTATCACGGTCAAAAATAATCTCCACATCAAGATAATGAATAGTATCAGTGCTATATTGGTAGGTGAGTTTTAGGAAATCAACCATGTTGTTAATATACTCAAACAATTCCTGAACCTTTTCTGGGGTACCCCGCCAAACCAAAAAAAAGTCATCCATGTATCTTGTGTAGTTAGAAATGAAATCAAAATATTCGTTCTGAAATACAAAATCGGTCTCCCGAAAGGACATCACTATATTAGCAAAAATGGGGGAGTAAGCTGCCCCCATTGCCACTCCAACCTTTTGCCTGAACATTTGTCCTTCAAAGAAAATGAAATTGCTATTAAGTACTGCCTCCATTAAGGTCACTAGAGTAGTAATCATATGTCCTTCAAACTTATTACAAATGACCAACGCCTCTCCAGCCAACTTAACGTATAACACTGAAGAGGTTAAAGATGCCAATAGTGACAAAGTAAAAAACACCCATTGTACCAACCCTGTTCAAATTAGACAAAAGAAATGCCAGGGGTCTCTGCATATGTATGGAAATACCTGCAGGACCCCCTTCAATTCTTCATCTAAAAATCTAGAAATGAAGAAAGTTTTGGATCTTTTGGCATCTATAATAGGCCTAAATGGTGGCCTGCCAGCCAGACTAATACAGCTGTCTTAAACAATGATGAAGTTACCAGCTTACTTCAACAAGTGAGTTCTCAACTTTCTTTACATTCAGTTCAACTTCAGAATTCCATGAGAGTGGGGTCACAAGAATTTGGAAGTTTAGGTGTTCCTTTAACCCAGGTTATACCAAATACTGAAGACAGCACCCACACTTCTATTATATCTGAATTAAAAACAACTTGGAAAACTAATGATTTTAATTTTAACACAGATCCTGGTGTTGGAAGGATACATACTGGTGAAGCTCTTAACTTAAGTCAATGAATTAAAGTGTTTGAAAATACACTTCTTCAATAGAAAAAGTTACAATTGGAGAACAGATATTTGGAAAGGAATTTGGAATTAAATCAAGTCCCTAAGGGACTAAGGCTCTGGCAATTACCAAATGGAGCCTTTATGTTTAATACAGCAGGACTTGATTTATTAAAGCTTATGGTTAAGTACAACAATATCAAAATGGACACTCTGTCTGGTAAGCTAGATGATCATATTCAGTTCATTACAAATGACTTGCTGTATACCCAAATGAAAGGGCAGTTTGACAATGCCTTTTCTAATGTGGAAAGTGTTTGTAAAAACATATTTACTTGCAAGTGCAATAAATTGCAAAGGGACTTGGATGAATACGCTAATGGTAAGGCGTATCCCAAGCTAAATGTGTCCCTAAGCAACCGGAGATGTCAAATCAAACAATTTGAAGTGACGGCCGATAATGCAATGACACATGACTTGAGGGATTATGAGCGGCCCTCTTCTGAGGTTCATGCAGTGAGACGGTCGGAGTGTTTACAGAATAGGGCACAGCAGGAACATTTTTCCTATCAATGCACTCAGAACAACACATATCAGGAGAGGGAACAACAGAATGACTACCAGGCAAAGGGAGCTCATCCCAAGAAGTGGAACACCACTTACAAGAACCGGAAGAGGCAATAATTTCATCTTTTGTCTCACCAGGTAACTGTTCTTCTCCCATTATTATGGGTTCAGACTCAAACATCTTGGCTGTTTCATTGGGTATGGCTGCATCTTTTGACTTTGACAAACAGCTTGATTCATTAGACAGTTCTATCTTAACTCTGCATTCATTCATTAACCTTCAGTAGCACAATATTATAGACATTGTTGACATTTCACAGAATGAGTCTGCTGATAGTGATTTATGTGTGTTGGACAGTTTGTTGCTTGATGATAATAGTTTAAATAGGAATTTTATGGAAGCTGCACTTCCTATTATTGTGTACAATTCAGAAGGAGATTTTAAGTTGTTTAACTACTCTGTGAAGGATATTTTACCTTCATATGTTGATGTAAATTCTAAGGGCTTTTCTTTTGTGCCAGCCAGGAAATGCAATATTGTTGATTTACTTATGGATTTCAAGCTCTATTTATGAAAATTAAATTTGCGTTTGTGGTTTAACAATGGAAATGCTGGGAATGCCTTGGTAACAACCTCCTTAAGGAAACCAAGTATTTTTATTCCACCACTAAACAATAAGTTATGTATTTTTGACAAAACGTGTGAATTGGATTTCAGGCAGTGTTTAGGTAGTACATCTGCAGAATGTTATGACAATTTAACACAAAAAGAAAAAAGGTTGTTAGAGGATATAGTATGTGACAAAAATACGTGTAATGAAGCCAGATAAACGTAATGGAATAGCAGTCATGGATCAAGTAAATTATGTGTGCGCTATTAATGTAATTCTTGCTGATGGAATGTATGAAGAAATTTTACAGAATTAAATTAATATTGCACTCAACAAAACAGACCTACTGTTAGATGACATGCTGTATCAAGGCAACATTACATTAGAGGAACATTCTTATATGAAAAATGAACATCCAGTTATTGGGAGTAGCTTTGGTATTCCCAAAATACACAAGACCCTAGTTAACCCACCATTTAGGCCTCTTATAGATGTCAAAAGATCCAACACGTTCTTCATTTCTAGACTTTTAGATGAACAATTGAAGGGGGTCCTACAGGTATTTCCATACATATACAGAGACGCCTGGCATTTTTTTGTCTAATTTGAACAGGGTCAATACAACAGGTGTTTTTTTACTTTGCCACTATTGACGTCTGTAACCTCTTCAGTGTTATGCCCCATGAACTGGAGTTAAGTTGGTTGGAGAGGCAGTTGGTCATTTCTGATAAGTTTGAAGGGCATAGGATTACTACTCTAGTGACCTCAATGGAGGTAGTACTTAATAACAATTCCATTTTCTTTGAAGGACAAATGTTTGGGCAAAAGGTTGGAGTGGCAATGGGGCTGGCTTGTGCCCCCATTTTTGCTAATATAGTGATGTCCTTTTGGGAGACCAATTTTGTATTTCAGAGTGAGTATTTTGATTTAATTTCTAACTATACAAGATATCTAGATGACATTTTTTTTGGTTTGGCGGGGTATCCTAAAGAAATTACAGGATTTTTTCATTATATTAACAACACTATGATTTCCTAGAATTCACCTACCAATATAGCACTGATACTATTCATTATCTTGATGTGGAGATTATTTCTGACCGTGATAAAAAATCCTTGGTGTCTAGGATCTTTAGGAGATCCACTTTTTCAAATTCTTAGGTTCATAGGTAGGTACTAGGCTATCGGCCCTAGGGCCTATATAAGCCTAGCCAAAATGTTTCCTGGTTTTCGTCACCCAAGAAAGTTATTTTCCTGCACCCCTATTGAGCAGACCCTCAGCAGTGATTCCGGGGGTGAATTTCCTATTTCCCATCCAATTGTCTAGATTCCTCTTAAAGAGGGATAATGAGGAGCTTTGCTTGACATGAATGGGCAGCCTATTCCAGAGCAGGGGAAGTCTCTGGGACAGGAATCTATCCCTCCAGCATGTTCTGTTTATTGTGGTGGCAAGGTTCAGGTCCCTGAAGCGTGTGGCAAGGAGAGATTGGGGTTTCTTTAAGTGTAGCATGTCCATCAGAATTGGGTTTGACATGACCTTGTATGTTAGGCAGATGTCACCTCTGAGTAGGCGATAAGTGACGGAGTAGAGCTGGAGTTATTTTGAGGCAGTCTGTGTATTTCATCTGTTTGAGGCCAGTATTCCTCTTAGTGAGGTATTTCTGTGGACTTTCCAGTTGTTGCAGATGTCTTGCAAGGTACATGCCAATTGGGGCATTGTACTCTATGATGGGTCTGATGAGGGCAGAGTAGAGAGGAACAATGACCTTTTTTTTTCCTGGAGGAGAACACTTTAGTGATGAGGTGTGCCACGTAGAAGGATTTTCTGACTACTGTGGTGATGTGATTGTCAGAGGAGAGACTAGTGTCCACCTGTGTTCCCAGGTCTCTTATCGCACTTTCATACCTTGAATATTCTAGCTTCCACCCCCCATTTCAAAAAAGAGCAGTTGTTAAAGGTCAACTGGTGATGGCAGCTAGGATGGTGACTAGGGAATCAGATTTTATTGAAGAAGTTGCTTTCATTTTTCAAATGTTTAGAGTTAGAGGTTACCCTGATCACTTATTATCAACTTTGAGAGATGAGATTATAGCAAAAGGACAAAGAAAGGTTTATTTACCCATTTTAGATGGGGAAAATGGCAGGAATGGTAACCCTGGCATATTCACTAATACTAAGAATAAAAACTTGGCTGATGGCTACTTTGCCTTTATGTGCACATGCAACTGTAATACCGCAAACATTTGTGCCATTGTCAGGAAAAATTGGAGATTGTTAACTTCTGATTATGACTTATTATAATTATTTGGTAACACCTCAAATTTTGTGTTTAGGAGAGACCTACATTTTAAAGATTTATTTAAAAGAGGGCAGAATAGTGGTAATCAAAATCAGTCCAATCTTAGACTAGGAAATTTCAAGTGTGGTAGGTGCACCCAATGTTCACATATTATGGATACCAGCAATATTTTTGTGTTAAATAATTTCAAAATCAACATACATTCACACTTTAACTGTTTTTCTAAGAGTGTAAACTACATTGCTAAATGTTTCTCTTGTCCCACATTCTATGTATAAGTGGATGCAAGATAAGAACAACTACTCACACTCTGTGATTGTGGATTTCTTGGTGCTGCGGTAGCGTTGTCGCCTCACAGCAAGACGTTGTCCTGCTCAATTCTCAGCTACAGCGTCTTCTGTGTGGAGGCATGCGTGAATGAGCGTGCCTTCGTTGAAGGTTGTGCGTCACGGCTGGTAACTAGGCACGTAAAAATCCACTACTAAACATTAGCAGACCGGAGTTCCACTGTGGCGACCCCTAACCGGGATAAGCCGAAAGACACAACAACAACATACTTTAAGTGGCAATGACAAGTTAGCTTCAGTAAATATTTTCTGGAAAGGAACTAAGGCCACTGCACTCCTTTCAGGGAGTTGCCCTTTGTACCTTATATTTAACTATTTCTTCTGGTCTGCATACTTCAGATGTGAGTGGTGTCACTCCACCACCCATTCAGAATCTCAGGCTAATAGAAGGCCCATTTGTGCCCAAGGACTTGTGAACAGGTGTATAATTCCTATTGGTAAATCAGTGGTCCTCAGATAATTTCCATCCATAGCACAATCCACTCTGGTCAGTTCCAGGTTCATTACTCTAATTTACAGGTCTATATATATATATATATATATATATATATATATATATATATATATTTACTGGTTGCTTGAGTCTTAAAAAAATTATATTTAGGACATATCTGGAGTTTGGTAGAGACAGAAATCTGGTTTATCCTGATTTTATTAGGACAGTCAAAATCACCCACAACATTCAAAACCATTTTTACTGTTCTGGCAACCACCTTTTTTGTCTTTGTCATCTGGTTGTACAGGTAGCCTTTGGCACAACTGATGGACTATTTTGCTGTTGTTCAAATATTTGCTGTCACAATAAACAGTTACATGCTTATTCTGTGTTCCTGCTGTACATTTCATTGGATTTTATACCATGTGAAAAAAGAGTCCCCCTACCTGTCTATTCCTTCTTGTCCCTTGACCTTTAAACAGTTCGAGTCCCCCTACCTGTCTATTCCTTCTTGTCCCTTGACTTTTAAACAGTTCGAGTCCCCCTACCTGTCTATTCCTTCTTGTCCCTTGACTTTTAAACAGTTCGAGTCCCCCTACCTGTCTATTCCTTCTTGTCCCTTGACTTTTAAACAGTTCGAGTCCCCCTACCTGTCTATTCCTTCTTGTCCCTTGACTTTTAAACAGTTCATATCTTCGTACCTTAGCTCTCACCATGCTTAGAATGAGAGCCAACTTATGGAATAAGCTACCATTATCAGCCTGTCTGTACTATCAGCATTCCACTGTTACTTACTTTGACATGCTAAAAGTAGTATTATTGTGCATTCTCCTCCACTATTGTACTGGTCTCTTAAATACCATCTCTGCTGCCTTCACACAAATTCTTTAATATCCAATAACCTACTTGCATTATACAAGTGATCTCTTAATGCAGACAGCAGAATATAAGAGTAGACTGTCTGCACCACCTGATGCAGAGAAAGTCCCGCACATCCTCATTTACCAAGTTAACCTTCTTACTGTTACATCATCCAGCCTTCATGAAAAAAATGACTTGTCATGCTTGGACTAATTTAGTTTGTCTAGACACTTGTTTTCACATTCAGCCATCACTCCAGATGATACAATCTATGGCATGTATTATTTTTACAGTAATCATTTTTCCAGTTTCTGGTCTCTGGCTAGTTTCAGTAGTAGTGTTTCAGAAATTATTACAAAATGACTTTCTTCTCTTAAAAATATACCACTTCCTTTAAGGGCATCATTTCACTTTTCACAGATTTTCAACATTCCCTATAATTTCCATAGGCTCTATGAGAAGTACAAATATACTCCCCTCTTTGTGCTCTTTGGAATGATGACAGTAAGGATTAACCTCGCTCCTTCAGTTTGGGCGGCGTCTATTATATGCACTTCAAACACCTTTTCTATATTATTTATTGATTTGCTATTGGCAGGTGGAATGGCCTCACAGACTTTTTTCAACCACAACCTGAGTTTATATGAACTAAAAGATAAAGTACATAACTAACAGAAAGCATTGCAAAAAAACAACACTGCAATGCTAGAAAACATTAATGCAATCTATAGCCTGGCAAAAAGATCCACTATCACACATTATAAACTGAGTTAACTATTACTGCTATATACAAAATATGTAAATGGGGAAAACTGTTAGGGTGATCTGAACAATTATAAAAATATTGTAAAAAAATACTGATCATTACAAAAAGTGTGAATTTAGATAGAAAGCTTATATAAGATCTTTTAAGATAAACTTGATGCCATACTTTGTGTAGATATTCAATTTACCATTATACCATTATCTGTGAAATATTTGCAACTGTTTTTTTTTTTTAAGATGCTCTTTTAATTTAATTTTGAATACATTTAATGTTTCTTCTTGTGGTAAGTGATTCCAGTCAGCAAAGCCTACCTTAGAAAATGGTCTTTCCCCTCTTGTTGTTGCAAAGGGGGGCCTATAAAGTGTTTAATTGTCCCTATCAGAGTTTTACAGGGGATAGTTGGGTGGCTTAATTCAGATTTTGGATTGTTAAGGAGAGCAGCAGTGCATTTAACAATGTGTTCCTACCCCTCATTACATGCTGCTGATTTCTAACCAATTGCAGTGGAAATTTATTTTCCGCTCTTTGATTTTTCAATGCATCTGTATGCATTCCTCCTTTTGATGACACTATATATTTATAAAGCACAAAATACTACCACCATTAGTGGTACAAATCTTTTCATTCGTAAAATAAAGAAATGTTACCAGGTTACCTAAAATAAAGAAATGTTACCAGGTTACCTAAAATAAAGAACTGTTACCAGGTTACCTAAAATAAAGAAATGTTACCAGGTTACCTAAAATAAAGAATGTTACCAGGTTACCTAAAATAAAGAACTGTTACCAGGTTACCTAAAATAAAGAGCTGTTACCAGATTACCTAAAATAAAGAAATGTTACCATTTTACCTAAAATAAAGAAATGTTACCAGGTGTATGGTGCTGCAAGATATGGGAGTCTGTAGAGATGCAGCATTCCATACAATGACATTATTTAACCCAGTCCCCTTCAGTAAAGTATTTGACAAGCTTCATTAAACTTTTTAAACATAACTTTATTGAATGACATTTTAAATGTATTAATCACAGCATAAACATCCATTTAACCATTCATCAGGAGAGCATATCCCCACTCATCCCGTCCTAATAAGCAGCATCATCAGCACCGCGTGCTTACTCTTACTTATCAAAGCAGTGTCCCACCATTCACTGTCATACCTCAGATTCCTTCAATCAGACACCCAGTACCAGAGGGGGGGACAGAAGATGGACAAGTCTGCCCCTCTTCTCCACCTAACCAACCATCCCACAAAAGTAATAACCAAACCCTTGATGTCCTTAAAACGAGGGATGGAGGGTAGCATGAAAGTCCATGACTAAGTCTGATCACGTCCCACCTACACTCACATAAAAATCTGCTAAATTAACCCTTCTTTGCTCACAGCTCTACCTAAACTCCTCCCACTTTCATCCTAGCCCTAACATCCTTTCCTCACTTCCCCAATGATAACCCCACTTTTTATCATCTCTGCATAAACTGAAAACACTGAAGGTGTCCCTGAACAAATTGGTTTGTTCCAAAACCTAATTTGGTGTTGGACTTCCATGTACTACAGTTTGTAAAGCATTTCATTAGACTTAAAAACTATCCACAACCTGTATAAAACAAAGGTTGTGCATTTCTATTTCTTTAGTTCATTAAACCCACATTGCATCTGTTTCAAAATATAGTGAAGTAAGATCTCCAGATCTTATTCTTTATGAAATATACAATTACATATCTAGATATCTATATATATTAAAAGCAGCCTAAAATTTCCCAGAGATCCAATCTGGTCTCCGTTGGAATAAATATAGAAGTAAAACTTGAGATAAGCTAGCCATTGAGTTCATTGTCTGTAACGTAAAAGCAAAAGGAAATGGAAGAAAATAGGGCAAAACGTCTGTATTCAAGAAGTGCATTCCAAGACTGATTTCCAGTCCATGTGTTACACCATGCCCTTGCATGAGACATTTTATATTTATATCCTGCTCAGTATTCTATTATTATGAGTTGTTATTCTTCTTCTTTTTCACTTTCTATTAACAAAGGTCACAGTAAACAACGGATTATAGAGATGTTAATTCAATATTGCTAAAGACAAACAGATAATCCCCTACACCACAACGGTCTGCATCTGTCATATAACTTTAATGTATTTGTCATATAACTTTAATGTTTAATGCATTAAAAGGACTGTGTTTCAGTTCCCTTTACTAGATACTGGAAACCTGTTTATCTTTTTTTTTTTTATGTACAACCCCTTGCAACATACCACACCCTACCCACACCAAGCTACTTCTAAAAAGCTCCAATCTGGTTTCCACTCTTTCAATGCAAATGCTTTTTCCGCATTCCTATTCTGCCAATTTTCAAACCAGGTGTTCACTATAATACAAGTTCATAAGAAATATTCATACTGCAGTTTAAACCCTTCCCCGTAAAGCTATCACCTTTTCTTTTGCTCATGCATGTTGTCTGGAAGCATGACAACAACCACACTTCTGCAGAACAGAGACTCAGTTTCTGTCTTGGACAGGGGACTAAGGTAGGCAATGTTGCCAGTTATGCTCATTTCTATGGGACTTACAAAGAAATCCAAAACTTAGACATTTCTCCACATCAAAATCTAGCAATTTGAAACATACAGTAAATGTATAAGGATGTGATGGCTTTCATTTTTAAGCCAAAGCAGATGGATTTTCTTTTTTATTACAATAAAGAAAGCGTACTTAACAGTTGCTGTGTAGAGTTATCCCAACAGCAGTATATAGTTTCTGCATGTTTCTTAAGTGAGTGCACTTTATAGAAATAGCATGTTGAAAATTTGTAGAGGTTGTTGAAATAATATTCAGCACCTCTAGGATTTCAATTAATAAGGGACAATTATTGAAATGTGTGTTCAACTGCTAAAATATTAAATATTGGAGTACAGCAGAGAGTCTGAACTAAATGGCACCTTAGGTTTAGAGCACTGGGCTCAAAGCAGTATCATTACTGAGTGGAGCTTTGTTGTTGTTATTTGAAATGGTTAGCTTTCATTTGCAGAATAAGACAGTGGTATGAACACTTGGTTTGTCATTTGACATTGGCTGATGAATACATTTTGAAAGGTTGGGGCAGGTTTGATAATGTAAAGGCTGGTGGATTATGGCTATTGACATTTTTTTTTGTTTGTTTGGAGTTAGTAAATGGAGGTTCATTGGGTTACTATCTGGGGGGCTGTGCCCTTTTTTGGATGTCTTGGCCTTATGCATGCACCAAATTCCATTAACAGGATGGCACATTGGTTAGAAATTCCCATGCTGGTCATTGGATAATTGGCCCTGTAATAGATGGTGCAGTGTTTGAATTATTAAACAGATCTGTGTGAAAAGAAAAGCCATTGTAGGTCATTTCAGATTCTTTGGGCAGAAAAAGAAGGCGGCAGTTAAGCAGGATGGCATGCAGCTGTGCTTGCATTGTTTTGATGGCATTGTGCTTGATATTTTGGTGGTTAATTTGGCAGAGCTGTTGTGGGTGGTTAGGATAAGAGAGGACATGTTTTAGTACAGAGGTCTTGCAAGGGTATGGATTTATTTTGGCATCGGCTAGGGAGCATTTGGTTTATTTTATCAAGTTAGGCAGCTTGTTGCTTCAGGTAGTTATACGATAATGGATGATAGGGATCCAGTTTGGCTCATAGAGGTGAGGTACACCAAATGATTGTTTGGTTTTAGTTGTCTGTAAGGTTAGGTACGATGCAGGAGTTTGCTGCAAGTTGGGCTTTTGATTGGAAAGGAAGTTTCTTTTGGACATTAATAGATATATTGGGCAGGAAAATGGGGCATTTAGGCTTGATTGTGCAGTTCGTTTTGCATGGCATGGGATTTTTAGTGTTTGGTGCCTTTGGCAGATAATGACTTGGTGGTGGGGCTTTGGGTGGGGATGACAGGTTAAAGGGGATGGAGTACTCTGAATGATGCTTGGCTTAAGGCCTTTTAATGAGTGGTTAGGTTGTTGGAAGTTTGGTAGGACAGAGGGGGAACAGCCTGGTCAGGCTGGTGGGTGGAGAAGAGGAGAGGCTTGCCCTCGTCTATTCCCTCTCTGATTGTGGAGGTTCATTTCAATGAGTTGGGAAAGGAAAGTGAGCAGTTGGACACTGCTTGATAATAAAATAAGTGAGTGGAGTTAAGGACACTCTTTATTTTGGTTGGAGATTTAATTCAATAAATGGCAAATGAAGTGAGTGATGGGATGCTGCTTCATAAATATAATAAGTGAGTGGAGGTAAGGACTCTGCTTATCTGGTTGGAGGTATAATATAATAAATGGCAAATGAAGTGAGTAGTGGGATGCTGCTTCATAAGTAAAGTAAGCGAGTGGAGGTTGGACGCTGCTTACTGGATCAGGATGAGGAAGGTTATGCTGTCCTGGTTAGCATTACATGGATGTTTATGATGTGATTAAATCAAGTATACTATGTTTCAGCTCTAATTAATATTGGTTAACAAAGTTATGTTTATGGAACATAATAAAGGTTGTCAAATGTCATTCAGTGTGATGTGTTTATTGAAGGGGAATGGGACAAAAATCTTTCTCTTTGAAACATTGTGCAAAAGAGTTGTGGTAGACCTGAATGAAAAATGGGGATGTGGAGAAAGAAATAATTATGGAAACACCAGTCTTGAGTTCGAATTCAATGTATTATTGTAGAGTGAAATGGAATGCATGAAACTGTATCAAAAAATTCGACTCTCAGAGAAACCAGGCTGTGTGACAAAACAGCTTACAGTATAAAATGAAGAGATTTAAAAATAAACATGAAAGAAGGAGAGTGGAAGGATATATGGAGGGAAAGACACTTTGAAAAGACAGAGTCTGCATTTACTGGAAATTGCTTGATTCAGGCCAATAGGATGGACAGGATATTAATGAAAGAGGAAACTCTAAAAATGCTGCTGGATATACAAATTCAGGAGTGGTACATATTGGATAGGATTGACAGGATATTAATGAAAGAGCAAACTCTAAAAATACTGCTGGATATACAAATTCAGGAGTGATACATATTGGATAGGATGGACAGGATATTAATGAAAGAGCAAACTCTAAAAATGCTGGAGGATATACAAATTCAGGAGTGATACATATTGGATAGGATGGACAGGATATTAATGAAAGAGCAAACTCTAAAAATGCTGGAGGATATACAAATTCAGGAGTGATACATATTGGATAGGATGGACAGGATATTAATGAAAGAGCAAACTCTAAAAATGCTGGAGGATATACAAATTCAGGAGTGATACATATTGTATAGGATGGACAGGATATTAATGAAAGAGCAAACTCTAAAAATGCTGGAGGATATACAAATTCAGGAGTGATACATATTGGATAGGATGGACAGGATATTAATGAAAGAGCAAACTCTAAAAATGCTGGAGGATATACAAATTCAGGAGTGATACATATTGGATAGGATGGACAGGATATTAATGAAAGAGCAAACTCTAAAAATGCTGGAGGATATACAAAGTCAGGAGTGATACATATTGGATAGGATGGACAGGATATTAATGAAAGAGCAAACTCTAAAAATGCTGGAGGATATACAAAGTCAGGATTGATACATATTGGATAGGATGGACAGGATATTAATGAAAGAGCAAACTCTAAAAATGCTGGAGGATATACAAATTCAGGAGTGATACATATTGGATAGGATGGACAGGATATTAATGAAAGAGCAAACTCTAAAAATGCTGGAGGATATACAAATTCAGGAGTGATACATATTGGATAGGATGGACAGGATATTAATGAAAGAGCAAACTCTAAAAATGCTGGAGGATATACAAATTCAGGAGTGATACATATTGGATAGGATGGACAGGATATTAATGAAAGAGCAAACTCTAAAAATGCTGGAGGATATACAAATTCAGGAGTGATACATATTGGATAGGATGGACAGGATATTAATGAAAGAGCAAACTCTAAAAATGCTGGAGGATATACAAAGTCAGGAGTGATACATATTGGATAGGATGGACAGGATATTAATGAAAGAGCAAACTCTAAAAATACTGCTGGATATACAAATTCAGGAGTGATACATATTAGATAGGATGGACAGGATATTAATGAAAGAGCAAACTCTAAAAATGCTGGAGGATATAGGTTCATAGGTTCATAGGTTGGTACTAGGCTATCAGCCCTAGGGCCTATACAAGCCTAGCCATAACAATTCCCTGGCTATTTATTCCCACATTATTTACTTTCCTGGACCCCTGTCTAGCAGGGCGACTGACGTGATCCCTGGGGTGAATTTCCTTTCTCCCATCCATTCGTCAAGGTTCCTCTTGAAGAGGTCCAAAGAGGCACTCTGCTTGACATGTATGGGCAATCTATTCCAGAGTCTGGGGAGTCTCTGGGTCAGGAACCTATCCCTCCAGCATGTTTTGTTTATTGTGATGACAAGGTTTAGATCCCTGGAGCGTGTAGCTCTGAGGGATTGGGATTTCTTTAAGTGTAGCATGTCCAACAGCTCTGGGTTTGACATGGCCTTGTATGTTAAGCAGAGATCGCCTCTGAGTAGACGATATGCGACAGAGTATAGCTGGAGTTTTTTAAGGCGGTCAGCGTAGGGCATCTGCTTTAGGCCTGTGATTCTTTTAGTGAGGTATTTCTGAGGCCTTTCCAGTTGTTGCAGATGTCTTGAGAGGTACATACCAAATGGGGCGTTGTATTCTATAATGGGTCTAATGAGGGATGAGTACAGTGGGACAATGACCTCCTTTTTTCTGGATGAAAAGCCCTTCATGATGAGGTGTGCCACATAGAAGGATTTCCTGACTGTTGTGGTGATGTGGTTATTGAAGGTGAGACCACTGTCCACCTGTGTCCCTAAGTCTCTTATCACACTTTCTGTGTTTAGTGTACTGCCACCTATATGGTAATTCATGGATACATGTTTTTTTCCAAAGGGGAAAACAATACATTTCTTGGCATTGAGCTTGAGCCCATGGCTCTGGCACCAAGCATCTGTTTCTGTAAGGCCCTTTTGTAGAGTATCCACATCATTTGGGGATTCAATAATGGCTCCCAGTTTGCAGTCATCTGCAAACTTTGTTAGCCAGAGTCCCTTAGTGTTGACCTGTACTTCAGAGAAGTAGATGCCAAACAAGAGCGACCACAGGACTGAACCCTGAGGTACTCCACTTGTCACTTGTCTGGAGCTGGATTTGGAGTCGGCTACTTTTACAGTGTGGGTTCTATCAGTAAGCCATTTAACAACCCATTGGGTGACATAGGGATTAATGCCCAACTTAGTAAGTTTATCTATGATTCCAGAGTGGGGGATGGTGTCAAAGGCCTTGGCAAGGTCTAGATAGGCTGTGTGGACCACCTTACCCTTGTCCATGGCTCTGGAGACTGATTCAAAGAAGTCAATCAGGTTCAGGAGACAAGATCGGCCCTTCACAAACTCAAACTGGGTGGGGTCCAGTGTTTGAAGGTTGCCAATGTCTTTGTTTATAAGTTCCGTGATAATACGCTCCATGGCCTTGCAGATAAGGCTTGTCAGACTGATGGGACGGTAGTTTCCAGGATCCAAGGTGGATCCCCCCTTGTGGATTGGGATAACTGTAGCTCTGTGCCACTCAGTGGGCATGAAACCTGAGGTGAGGCTATGATTAAACATGACACTTAGGTGAGGTGCCAGTTCATATTGTAGTTCATGTAGTACACAGCCGAGGATGTCATCTGGTCCCATGGATGCTGTATTCTTGGCTTTAGAGAGTGCATTTTGTACCTGTGTGGCCGTTATTACTGGAATTTGGCAATCTTCCGGTATTGAGATGGGCCATTTAGGGGGTGAGAGGGGGTGAAGTTGGCACTGAATCGATCTGCCAGGATATTGGCAATATCCTTTGGATCAGTATATTTAATGCCATTCTGTTTTAGCTCAGAGCAGATCTGAGCATTGCCATTTAGATTCTTGACATAGTTATAGAATGCTTTGTGGTTGTCTTTGGAATCTTTGGCAATTTTATTTTCGTAACTAGCTTTGGAGGATTTTTATGAGGCATCTCAGTTTCTTACTGAGGCTAGTAAGGGAGTTTTTTGCATCCTGGGATTTTCCTCTTTTCTGCAAAAGTTTCTTCCTCTTGTTGTAAAGTTTGTTTATGGCAGGGGACCACCAGATTGGCTTCCTTTTTGGATGAGAGCATTTTGGTTCTATTTGGGATGGCACGATTCATGCATGAGTGGATGTGCTCGTACAGTGCCTTAGTGTAGGATTCAGCAGTTGAACTTTCAGTTCCCGTCTGCATGGGTGTTATGAAGTTTGTCACTTCTGACTTGAGTAGCATGAGGTTGGCTTTGGAGAAGATTTTATGGTGGTTTCTTTACTGGGGGTGGGGTGGGATGTGGATGTTAAGAGTGATTAGCTTATGGTCAGACCTGACTAACGAGGGGTGACCATAGGTATGGAGCATTGATTTCCCATGTTGGTAATGACCAGGTCTAGGATATTGGAGCCCCTGGTGGGACTATGGATTAGTTGATCCAGGGCATTGGAATTTATGAATTCCAAGAACCGCTATGCAAAGGTGTTGGGACATGAGTAGTTTTCCCAGTTAATGGCAGGGTAGTTAAAATCACCCAGTATTAGGGTGTTTGGTTCTATCTTAATATTTTCCAGTATGTTTAGAAAGGTGTAGTGAGAATCTTGGGGTATGGTGGGGCATCTGTAGCAAGCTACAATTTGGATTGCAGTCTTACCTAGTGTTAGTTGCACTTGGAGAATTTCAGACACATTGTGTTGGCCAACTAGCCTGGTGGTGTGAATATCCTTGGTGAATATTGACACTCCTCCACCTTTAGTGTTTCGGTCCTGGTTTGGTGGCCGAAAAGTGTGGGAAGAGTTGTAGCCTGGTATTGCAGGGGTGCTCTCTGGAGCCTTGAACCAGGTTTCAGTTACTGCACAGATATCGATGTTCTCCATTTTTAGGAGTGCCTCGAGAGAGTGCATTTTGAGGTTTAGACTTCTAGCATTGAGTAGCATGACCTTCAGATTTTGCATGCTTGTACCTGTTATGGTGGTGGTTTTGTCCTTTGAAGTTTGCCTAAAAAAGGCACTATAGGAGTGGCAAGAGCCTTAGCCAGTAACCTGAATCCCAGGGGCGACAGGTGCAGACCATCTCTGGCAAAGCATCGTGGTCTGTCAATCATGTCATCCCAGGCAGACAGATACTGGATCCCCTTTGAATGACACCATAACCTTAGCCAATTGTTGAAGTCAATCATTTTATTTAGTCAGGAGTGATACATATTGGATAGGATGGACAGGATATTAATGAAAGAGCAAACTCTAAAATGCTGGAGGATATACAAATTCAGGAGTGATACATATTGGATAGGATGGACAGGATATTAATGAAAGAGCAAACTCTAAAAATGCTGGAGGATATACAAATTCAGGAGTGATACATATTGGATAGGATGGGCAGGATATTAATGAAAGAGCAAACTCTAAAAATGCTGCTGGATATACAAATTCAGGAGTGATACATATTGGACAGGATGGGCAGGATATTAATGAAAGAGCAAACTCTAAAAATGCTGGAGGATATACAAAGTCAGGAGTGATACATATTGTATAGGATGGACAGGATATTAATGAAAGAGCAAACTCTAAAAATGCTGGAGGATATACAAATTCAGGAGTGATACATATTGTATAGGATGGACATGATATTAATGAAAGAGCAAACTCTAAAAATGCTGGAGGATATACAAAGTCAGGAGTGATACATATTGGATAGGATGGACAGGATATTAATGAAAGAGCAAACTCTAAAAATGCTGGAGGATATACAAATTCAGGAGTGATACATATTGTACAGGATGGACAGGATATTAATGAAAGAGCAAACTCTAAAAATGCTGGAGGATTTACAAATTCAGGAGTGATACATATTGGATAGGATGGGCAGGATATTAATGAAAGAGCAAACTCTAAAAATGCTGGAGGATTTACAAATTCAGGAGTGATACATATTGGATAGGATGGGCAGGATATTAATGAAAGAGCAAACTCTAAAAATGCTGGAGGATTTACAAATTCAGGAGTGATACATATTGGATAGGATGGACAGGATATTAATGAAAGAGCAAACTCTAAAAGTTCTGGAGGATATACAAATTCAGGAGTGATACATATTGGATAGGATGGGCAGGATATTAATGAAAGAGCAAACTCTAAAAATGCTGGAGGATATACAAAGTCAGGAGTGATACATATTGTATAGGATGGACAGGATATTAATGAAAGAGCAAACTCTAAAAATGCTGGAGGATATACAAATTCAGGAGTGATACATATTGGATAGGATGGGCAGGATGTTAATGAAAGAGCAAACTCTAAAAATGCTGGAGGATATACAAATTCAGGAGTGATACATATTGGATAGGATGGGCAGGATATTAATGAAAGAGCAAACTCTAAAAATGCTGGAGGATTTACAAATTCAGGAGTGATACATATTGTATAGGATGGACAGGATATTAATGAAAGAGCAAACTCTAAAAATGCTGGAGGATTTACAAATTCAGGAGTGATACATATTGTATAGGATGGACAGGATATTAATGAAAGAGCAAACTCTAAAAATGCTGGAGGATTTACAAATTCAGGAGTGATACATATTGGACCATGGAACAGTCACAATGACAGTAGGGGTAGAGAGGGAACAAGGAGATGCCTTGGAATGGAGAGGGACAAGCAACATGTCTGAAGATCAGGAAAGGAAGCAAACATTACAAAAACTGATAGAGGAGACAGTAGAAAAGAATACAATAGAAAAGAAAGAGCTGGAGAAACAATGAATGGATAGAAT
Source organism: Protopterus annectens (assembly GCF_019279795.1). Taxonomy (NCBI): domain Eukaryota; kingdom Metazoa; phylum Chordata; order Ceratodontiformes; family Protopteridae; genus Protopterus; species Protopterus annectens. The sequence goes on from NC_056744.1 coordinate 931,264,084, forward strand.
CAAAGCAATCATTAGGGGGAAAATCATGAGAGAGGATAGGTTGAAAGGAAGCAAAATGAGGAGGAGCTAAAACTGGAAGTAGAAATGAGCAGGATGCAAAGTATACTGTGGAAAAATGGTATAGACAGAGAAGTATAACATTCTGTAATGACAAATACCAATATGTGAAAGCAGAAAAGTCACACTTAAACAGCAATAGTCAGTGTAATTGCACTTCAGTCTTTGTGGATATATGGCTATATGTACTCAAAGTTCATGCACCTTTTGTTCAAGTCCAGATAATATTACTTCAAATTTCTTAATTTCAGATTTGTAATTGCCCTGACATAGTAACATTGGACATCCTTGCTATTTGCTTTGTTACACATTTCCCCCACAGTTGTTATACTTTTATTCACTGAGTGAAGTAAAAATACAGAAAGACAAAGCTTCTGGCTTTTGTTTGAGAGCAGTTCTACTTATCTTTGGATAGTGTGTGTGTGTGTGTGTGTGTGTGTGTGTGTGTGTGTGTGTGTGTGTGTGTGTGTGTGTGTGTGTGTTTGTGTATTACTTTATATGACAATATATACTCGTGTACTCTCAATTGAATATATTCTTAAAATGTGCTTTTTCATTATACATTTTCGGCATATGAACATGAAGGATATAAGGGGAAACCAGTCTACAGTGTTTTAATAGCCCAATACTCAAGTGATCTGTAGTAGTCTATTATTTTAGGTTATATAATCAAAATTACATCCTTTTTATGTACATCACTCCTTTCTGTCGTGCATTTAGTGATTCATAATCAAAGTGCAGGTGTTTTATTTTCTTCTTTTCTTTATATATAAATATATTCATCTCACAATTCCACAATTGCTCAGACTTCAGCTAAACATTTAGTTTTGCCAAACATTTTGAACATTTTCTTATTTTATTTTTATTTAATATTTTGTGCTTCTTGTTCTTATTTATCGATTTGTCAATTCACTTTAGGGTGATGCGGTCAAAGATCTATTAAACTCTTCAGACAAAGCTTACAAAGGATGCATAAAACCTACTTCTCTAAATCTTTTTCTGGACTCATCATGGAAATCATTACAGGAAATCAAAAAAGCCACAATATGATAGTCAGTGGCAAAACAAAAAAAAAAAAAAGATACTGAAATACAGAAAAAATGAATTACTTTGCACCGAATTTAGTTACAATTAAACAGTTATCTTAGAAACTATCCTTTCCTGTTGTCATTAACCTTCCTAAAGAATAGCATTTCTGGATCGTAACTATTTATCCTTCCCTGTTATTCCTTTGTTATCAGCTTTACCCCTTTTCTCTCAACTTAACCCACATTAGCTACATTGCCATTGGATAGGTAAATCTCTTTCTATAATCCTGCTCTTCATATTTATGCATGCTGAGTTCTATTATTATTATTATATTGGAATCTGATTGTGCCTTCCATGCTATAATTCATAAAGGGTGCACAATAAATATATTTTCTTAAATGGCTAGTAACTTATGCTTATTTCACTACTCCTGGAATAATGTAACAGAGAAAATAAACTCAATTTAGCTAGTTACCTAGCTAGTCTGTTACCAAATTGGTAGACGCACTGATGAAAGGACTTTCTATTTTTTTGATAGAACTTGGGTTATAAAGAAGGCAGTCATACAGGTAAGAGTGGAAGAAGTGGAAGTGATGATGTAGACAACTACAGTAGTACAAGTGCGTACTGCCTAAGTTTGGCTAAACTTATGAAACATCGGTGGAGGTAGTCGGACACAAAATATAACAAGTTAAAATAAAAGTACTGACCCCATAATAGCTGTGTTAATTAATCTGCTCTGTCTTAGAGTCTTTTAATATGCCCAGTCACTTGTCCTGAATTTGCTGTACCAAGATGCATCTAAAGTCACATTTAGTCTGCATTTTTTTTTTATTTTTACTGCATATGCAAACAGAGAAAAAGTGCTGCAATACAATTTGAGACAAAGAGATGAGCCATGAGCTTGCCAAGTCTATAGTTTATTTCAGAAAATGGTTCTTGAGCTTAGTGACCTACAAATCCTGTCTGACAAATCTGAAGACAAACTCTGAAAGGTCAGAACACACTCCAGAATCAGAATGAATTCATTCATTCTACTTGTTTAAAGTCAAAGGACTAACAGGTTTATACCTTTAAGAATTAAAAGACCTCATTTTCTTCTCATGTTATATTAAGCAGTCCAAGTGCCCATGCAGAGCAAATTAAATATTTGAAAAAATCCAGAATTTATTTGTAACAATGTGTCATTGTGCTTGTGCCTATATGTGATAGCAGAAGTTATTTCATGGGAGGTATATCTGTCCAGCACCAT
>NC_056744.1:931578050-931580550 GCF_019279795.1 Protopterus annectens
GGGGGTGAAGTTTGTACTGAATCTGTCAGCTAGCAGGTTTGCGGTTATCTTGTGGTCTAGTATGAGTGATCCCATCTAAAATCAGTTTGACACATAAATGGACATTCCGTTTTAGACTTCGGATGTAGAATGCCTTATTATTAACCTTGGCTAGTTTTAGTTTTGTAATTTGCTTTAGAAGACTGTACAAAATTTCTAGTTTTCTTGTTTAGGCTTAGGAGAGGACTCTTCCTCTGCAGAGTGATATCCCTCTTGCTTTTGGACAACTGTTTCTTACTCTTGTTATATAATCTGTTTATACTTGAAGCCCACCACAGTGACTTGTTTTTATGGGAAGACCTAATTCTTACCTGGTCAGGTACAAAAGAGTTTATGCAGTCACATTTGCATACAGGTATGAAGCTTTTTATACTGTCGCTCAGTACGCTGTAGTTAGCTTTGGTGAAGTTTTTTATAATTTTTGTTCCTGTGAGGGTGTAATTTCCAGTAGTTACTTCAAATAAGACTGATTTGTGGTCTGACCTAACAAGGGAGGGCATTATACATGGGGAAGTACAGGGATGTTGGTAGACACCCTATGTTGGTGTCTACTATGTGCAGAACATTAGAGTCCCTGGTGGAGGTGCAGCATTTGTTTTAACAAAGTTCATAAACCTCTGGGTGAGCATGTTTTTGCTTGTGCATGTCACCAGTTAATGGAAGGATAGTTGAAATCTCTCATGACTAAGATGTTGGGCTGTATGGGAAGGGATTCCAGTAACTTGAGCTAGGCAGTGGATTTTCCTGGTTCATGGTGGGGGATCTATAGCTAGCAATGATGTGATCTGGTACTTTACCAATTGTTAATTGAACAAAGAGTAGCTTGAGAGAGTCATGTTGTTTGACCAGTCTCAAAAATTGTATATGGTTTTAATGAAGATAGTTACATGTCTACCTTTGGTTCCCTCACACTCATTTTGAGGTCTGAATATGCGGAAGGCATTGTAGCCTTGCATGGTTGGGGTGCTCTCAGCAGCCTTGAAGAAAGTCTTGGTAACTGTACAGATGTCTGCATCCTCCAAGGTAAGGTTCAAAACTGTATTCAGCTGAACATACTCGTAGTTAGAATACGTTGCATAAAATTCATAATTCTGCTTTAGAACCAGTTAGTAAAAGAAAATGTACTGTCAGCTTGCCATAAAATATCAGTATGGTGGAATAGCTGCCCAAACAAGTTACTTTGTGCTAAAAGAAGTATTTTGAGCTTCAATAAGAAATATCTTGCATAGCAAAACAAAAGCTAAAACGATTTGTAATCTGTTACTGGGATAGTTTCCGAGTCTAAATCAAAATATGAGAACTGTTTAGTAAAAAATTGACAAAACAAGAAAGCACATTGCAAAAACAAGGTACTTTGAAAGTTTAACTGGATTCTGAAGAAGTCTCCGAATGGAGATGAAAGCGCTAAATCAGTTTATTTTTAACATTTTTATATAGTTCGTTCTTTATTTTGTGATTATATGTGTTTCACAATAAAATTCTCTTAGTTTAAATTTATTTCGGTGGTTGGAGTGTCAAAGGATTGATCGTTTTGCTGGGTAAACAGGACAGCCTTCATTGTGCCGGAGCAGCATTGAAAAAACATTGCAAATGTTATTAATTGTTAGAAGAATTTTACTGATGAACAATAATATGTGTACATATGGATCTACTTTGGAAGCTCGAACTTTCAAAACTTTGATGTTATGGTCTTGACCATATGAAGTTAGAAGTTTTGAAAGTTAGAAACTTCAGTAAAAAAAATATTTTTTTTTATGTTTATATCGAGGGGGAGCTCCCCTAAACCCCCCATGTCCCCCACACCGCCTGCTAATTAAGTATACCATCCCAGAGATTGCACCATAGTGAAAAAAATGGTAAATACCTTGTTCCACAGTGTATGGTGATCTCCATTTAAACTGTTCAAAGTTTCAAAACTTCAGTGTTATGCTCTCAACCATATGAAGTTCAAAGTTTTGAAACTTCGAGCTTCCAGAGTAGACCCATACATATGTGTGTGTGTGTGTGTGTGTGTGTGTGTGTGTGTGTGTGTGTATACATATATATGTACACACAGTCACATATGTATGTGAGTCTATTGAGTGTGACTGAACATTCCTAATGTCGAATGTAAAACACTGATAAAATAAGTTCACTCCTGCACATTTGCAGACAAAAACAAAACCAAAACAGTAATATTGAGAGAACTGTTTCCTGTCCCATATTAAAACTAAACACCCCCGTAATATTAGCCTCAAAGAGTGGATGTAGGTATAGGGTTGGGGGAAGGGACAGTGTTAGGGTTAGCACCCATTACTAAAGGTGTTTTGTGTGTGTGTGTGTGTGTGTGTGTGTGTGTGTGTGTGTGTGTAAACACTTTATAATATCGAAGTAGTGAAATGTTGAATTTCAGTATTTCGAGACAATAAAGTCAAACTTTTCAAATACCGAAAGTGCATAATCGCGAATTTGAATATCTCAA
>NC_056744.1:931585550-931608285 GCF_019279795.1 Protopterus annectens
GTCAACCTAACAGATTAGGTTGTGGCTATAGTTTGGCTTCCAGAAAACAAAATTTTCTTTTTGTGGATGATTTATAACTGTATAGGTCATCAGATGAGAAAAGTGAAGCACAAGTACAAGTAGTCAAAACTTTCTCGGATGATCTCAGAATGTCATCTGGTCTTGATAAATTTGCAGAAGCAACCTTTAAAGCAGGAAAGTGGCAGCACCAAGAAAATATTAGTCTGGGATAGGAATGTGATGAGCTTGAGCAAGAGGGAGTGTGTAAATATTTGGGAATTGATGAAGAATCAACAGTAAAACATGGACAAATGTGAATAAAACTTAGTAATAAATATTTTAGAAGACTAAAATTAATATTGAAAACAGCTCTGACATCCTAGGAAAAAAGTCCAGGCTGTAAACCAATTTGTTCTTCCTGTTCTAACTTACAGTTTTGGAGTGTTTGGCTCCAAGATGTATTGGATCGGTTGGACAGGAAAACAAGAAAAATGCTTCATGCTTATCAAATGGCTTATAAAAATCAATGTATACCAAGAGTATATGTTCTCTCATTCTGAAGGAGATAGGGCCTCCGCAAAGCTGATTACATGTATAGATTTTGTAGTCATAAGACTGCATAGATATCTGCTGACTTCAGAAGATCCAAACATGAAAGTTTTAAAACATGAGAAGAATAAGTCTAAGATGACTTCCCTGCTTAGTTTAGCAGACACATATTGCCATCAACTGGGAATAGAAGTCAAACCAGAAGTAGTTAAAAATCAGTCAACAATTAATTGTCAAAAAAATGAAAGAATATAATGTGAAGGATCAGATGAGAATACGAGAAATGTGGAAAATCCATAAATGTTGCAAGTACAGAAAACTCATGTCAATCAGGACTGAAAGCTGGAATGGTTTAGGAGAGGTGAATTTAAACCAGAAGATGAAAGGTTAATATAGGTGGCGCAGGATAGTGGACCACATACACACTGGTTCACAAAGTCCATTGAACATGTGGGAGAAACAGACAAATGCAGATTTTGTAAAACAAAATTCAAATCATTCGCACATCTTGTTGCTGGGTATGGTACACTAATGGCAGAATGATTGCATACTGAAAGGCGTAATAATGTAGCAAGACTGTTGCATTGAGAATTGTACAAACATTATAATACTGAAGCAGCTGAAAGCTGAAAAGCTTTGGAAACATGAACCGCAAAGCATTATAGAAAATTATGAAGTTTATATTGCATGGGATCACCCATTACCACCAATTCAAAAATAGATGTGAGAAAAACCGATATAGTTTTCCAGGAAAAGAAGACAAACGTAGCATTGATAATTAAAATTGCTATACCCAGTGACTGTCTGTCTCTCTGTATGTAAGACACTATAGTCATAAAATACCAAGATTTACAGGCAGAAATGAGGGCAGTATGGAAGAAGGATATCCAGACAGTTCCAGTAGTAGTAGGAGCAATGAGTCTAAAGAATTTACTGTAGTACTTAGATGTGTTGCCAATACATGTAACTCCATATGAATTGCAGAAGGAGTCAGTACTGGGCACATTGCTAATGCTGTGGAGAGCATGTCTGGCTAACATCAAAGATTGAAACAATACTAATTTCATGAACTTTAATCACAGTTTGACTTGGGAATGGGGTCTATTCCTCTCATGGTATTAGAAACCCAATAGACTTGGAGAAATTAAAACGGGAATGCTCTGTTGTTTTATAAGAGATATATGGATGACATTTTTATGCTATGGCATGGAACAGATCAAGGTCTGGATGAATGTTTGGGATATTTGACCTCTCTGACTATTTTTCTGAATTTTAAGGAAAATGTGTCCATGATGAATATTTATTTTTTGACAGAGAAGTTATTAGGGAAGAACAACATATAACAACAACTTCAATATATATGAAATCTTATCAAAAAGAATATATACTTACACAAATCAAACATGCATCCAACTTTTTTTTTATTTCAGAACATAATGAAAGGTCAAATGTATAGATGTAATAGACTGAAAAACTAAGACTGAATCTTTCAAAGAGCAAATTGATAAGATGGGTCTTGGTTTTGAAGCAAGGGGTTATAATTTTTGTAATATAAATGGAATGAAAGAATTTGCCATTCAACAATGGGATGGTGTTGCTAAACCAATTTTTAATATTTCCAGTGGCATAAATAGTGATATATTTCAGAAGAATAAAAATGAGAATAATTATGTGAGTGACATAAGGATAGCAGTTAAGGTATAACTGACAAGCACAAGCTATTGAGAATATAGTTAAAAGTTACCATATTTTTAAAATGATATAGATGGTCTTGGAGAGAAACTAGCTAATAACACTAAATTTACATATAGAAGGGGTAACATTTTAAAACGAATGTTATGAAGAGAATAATTTTAAACAACATGCTTTTAAGTATAAAAGAGAATGGCACTAGGCCTTGCTGTAATTATTAGTTCTGTCAATATATTTATTGAAATTACTGCTATATGTATCCAAGTATAAGAAATGTCCATTATTTACAATCGTCTGAAAATTGTGACTCAAAAAATGTAGTGTATGTCTCTATAAGTCAAACATTTGGTGCCTTCTGTATTGACGAATGTTTTAGGAAATTAAAAGTATTGGTGAACATTTGTCTAACATAAAACATGAAATAAAGTGCTAATACAGTGTTAAACATGTCCAAGATAAAGGAGAAAAGTATTTACTTGAGGTAATATATGATGATATAAGAGGGGTTGATATATCCACTAAGATGGAAAACGCTGATTATAACTGGATTTCAATATTTAGAGCTGATCAAACTCCAGGCTTAAATGGCAGCTATATTGTAAATCCCTTACTAAAGATGCGTACTGGAAGGTGACTGTTCTTTTAAATTTTTGCATGATAAGATTTGAATGTGTGATGAGTGAGGTTATTGAAATGTTTGTTACTACATTCTCTGATTGTATTTGACTTGAAAAAGCATTACTTTTAACTTGGTGTTATTAAGCTATCTAATTTTAATACCAATGTGTTCTCCTTTTTGAGTTAGTTTACACTTTTGATGAATGATGGAAGCAAGTGGCATGCAGATTTTACCCGTTTTCTAAGATAAATGTTTGTTTGGTAAAGAACATTGCTAACTTCATAAACTGCAGATCTGGGCATTAAACAAAGAAAATCAGTCCCATGATGGGCATGTCAGACTGCCTTGATCTGCTTTAGCTTAATTTGTACTGGTACATTTGTGTAGGTACTAGTTTGTGATTTATTTATATAGAAAAATGATGCTTTTCAAAGTAAGATGAAATGGGTAGGGTTAAACACACAGTAGGTTATGTTGATAATTAAATAAGAAGGCTGTGATCTGTCAGCTGAAAAGGGTAACGCAATTATGATGTTTATTTGACAGTCAAAATAATGAGTTGAGATGTTGTATATTTTATTTTATTATATTTAACTTAATTTTACTGTTTGTAGCTGGGTTAGTGTACTAGCCCAAGGATCCTTTTCATGGCAACTTAGACTGCATGCTGCCAGATTCATCATCATTTACTTTTGCCCAATATATATATATATATATATATATATATATATATATATATATGTGTGTGTGTATGTGTGTATATATATATATATATATATATATATATATATATGTGTGTGTGTGTGTGTGTGTGTGGAATACCTGATCATGGGATGTATTTACAGGAACTTTGATAAAGTCTAAAGTACCACTGTCGTAAAGATAAAAATGTGTAAAAAAAGATTTAAAAAATGTAATACTCTTCCCTTTTCAGAAATAGAAACATTCTAACCTTTTATGGTGCAAGAGACATTTGAGTTGGTGGATTTTCTCCAAATAATCTGTGGATTTGCAAACCCTTTATGCTACCTTTTCTCAAAGGTATATTTTGCAGTTGATGCTTCCTCACCACTACGGGGAGGATAGCGTTGCTGTCATATGGGGGGGGGGGGCTGTTCCATACAGGAACCAAAATTTCACAATTTCAGATTTAGAAATGAAAACTGTCCTGCTTTTACTACCAGCTTTTCAGTGCTGGGCTTCACAATGTCACATGTCCATTTAGCTGGACAGCTTGGTAGTAGTTTGCTGTATCACAAAGGAGGGAGAAAATCGCTCCTGCCTCATTGCAGAGAGTCCATTGCAGCCTGAAAGTAGCTTTCAAAGCCAATAGATATTCCATAGTTCACATTCACAATCCAACTATTTGCTGAGGAGGAGCACCCTTAGGTTGCCAAGTGGTTCCTAAGTTAATCCATGACAAAATGTAATTCAGAAGTACAATCTTTTCTGTGTTCATTTTGTACCGCCTCCTGTCAGTTTGTCTAGTTTCCCTCAATGTGCTTTAAGCACATTCATTCCCCTGTACTTGGTATCCTCAGAATAGGGATGATTGCTGACTGAAAAGACCATTTTCCAGTTAACCATGAACTGTTATTTTTTTAGTCTATTCTGACAAGTGAGGGCATTTCCACTAGAACCTTTTTTCTGCCCTGTTGTCTGATGTGAGTACCTACATCATCCAGGACATTTTGTGTCCGCCCCTTTTGATTGTGCATGCTTCCACAAGCTACAAGGGCTGTTATCACTGGTTTGGGATTGCTAAGCATTTGTCCCTGATCCTGGCCATTTTGCTGCCATTCAGACCTCTATTTGCATGTTGGTAATTGGTTGACCATAACCCCCTCTCCATCACGTTAGAATGGACAAGCTGGTGATAGCCATTCACTGTTATCTTCATCTTCCTGGTTCTTTCAACACTTTATCCAGTAGTCAGATTTAAAATGCCTAGGTTATAGTCAGGACTTTATTTTTATGCACCACATAACTGGGCTTATTCAAGAATTGTGTTATTTTTTTTTTGCCTCCCCTCTGTGAGTGCCAGGTGTTGGTGGCTTTTCTACTCAGTTGTCAACCGTAATAGTATGAGAAAGGACGCATTTAATACAGATTTGGCTCAGGCATCTCCTTTATGCATTTCCTTGCTTTCTGTGGTAAGGAAGTTTACTCTTTGTCAAAGAATTGAAGTTGATAATTTTATTGATTACTTCTTTCAGGCCTGGGTAAATTTGGTTTACAGCATTACAACAGTTTTATCCACCCCACACTAACTCCTGAGCTACTCCAGTTCCCTTATTCATGACGTATATAGAATTCTGAGTGTTTTTTTTTTTTTTTACCAAGTCAGACTGCTAATCCTGTTGATATAGCTCTCAAAAGTCATTTTTTACCTCATATGTTTGCCTTGCCCCTCTTTTCTGGGAATTTTTTCTGGTAAATCACTGAAGATTACATTTGGTAATTGAAGTCAGATGTTAGAGTTTTGGACTTTTTACTTGTCAGAAAATGCATGTTGGTACAATACCTGTTCTGTTTATCTTTCTAACTGATTCTTAAAGTAATATGCTTTTTGTTAGTTTTTGGCATTGTCCCTGAATCTTGGCTAAATAAGTTGAGAGACATGCCTTTTGGACCATTTTCATATTCTGGCTAGGAGAACAAGCTCAGACAAAAAGAAGAATAAAAGAATATCCAACTCTAGAATAAAATAGAAAATGTGTGTATAGACCAATTGCACCTTGAGTAAAGTGGGATTAACAAAAATCATATACAAATGCAGTAGAAACTGGAAATTTTGCAAGCAGAACATTTACACCTCAAATAGCCTTGGATTAATCAGGCATGTTAAGTCTGTGAATAAACTACACATAATCTAACAAAAAAATAGGAGATGGCTAGGGGAGAGGCAGTGATGTGAGGTGTAAATATAGTATAATGTAGTGTAATCTAGTATAATGTAAAGAACTTGGTACTTAGTGGGTGACCTAAGTAGGGCATGTTTAATGGAAGAAACCTTGTGTGAACTAAGTTTTTATTATTTCATCTTCCCAGTGGCCTTCCACTCAGTAGACTTGGTAATGAATAGAAAAGAGTTTTTGCCCTGGCCTAAGGTGTTGGTGGAGACTAATTTTAAATTGTTGGTTTATTTGTCAGTTTTGTTCTCTCATTACCGATTATTTTCTTTACTTCATGGATATACACAGATAGTTCAGGTATCATGTGGACAGAACAAAAGCCACGAGAAAAGACTGGCAGCTCTTTTTATATCCTAATTTAGAGGATGGAAACAAAAAGTTTTTGCATTATTTTATGACAAATATGGACCTTGGCAAAAGAATGCTAGAATGACCTAAAGAAGATTCTACCAGAATTCTCTACTGTCAAGGCATTCATCATTTATGCTACTGTGGATGGCATTTACACAGCTGCTATGTGTTTATCCAGGTGTATGTTTCTAGCATTGCAAATTAGATTAACCAAAAGGTCCAAATATTCTTCTGGGGTCATGGTTATCAATGAGAGTCAAAGGGACTGAGCTGCGGATTGTACATCCACTTCCTACTGAGAGCTCTGTGATGTTTTACACTGAAATTATACATGTTAATGGCAGACCTGGGGTTAGAGTCCAGAATACAGCAACCATCCCACTGTCCATACCCCACCATTTGTTTGTTTTGTCTAGAACTTGAACTGGAAAAGGATGTTAGAGTAGTGTGTTATTTTGGGGGTTATGGTGGTGTCGATAGGATTGGAGAAATTGGAAAAGTTGTGCTATAAGCAGTCCTAATATCTGTATTGTCAGTCTTATTTGTTTAATGCTGGACCCTGGGGCTGGCCTTTAAGAAGTTAGCATTTGAGATGTCATACTACAAGAGCAGGTGTTGGCCCAGGGGTCTAGTTTTTTGAGTTTCTAGTCCAGTAAAGTCTCACTTAACCGGCACCCATGGGGATTGGTAGATGCCAGTTAAGTATATGTTCTGGTTGCTTGAGATATGCTTTGCAATTTTTGATTGGCCCGCTGTTCCACATTGAGCAGAAGAGGCTCCACTTTGCCATTTTTGATTGGCTCGTATCCCAGTATACAAGCCAATCAAATGCTGGTTTGCTTAAGAGTGCCGGTTGCTTGAGTCCCAGATAATGGGGATTTTACTGTACCATGAGGGGAATGGACCCCATTCCTAAGTCAAAGTATGATTAAAGTTCATGTAATTAGTTTAGTTTCAATTTCTGATGTTAGCCAATATTGCTCTTCGCAGTACCCACAATGTACCCAGAACTGACTCCTCCTCTAATTCATATAGTGTTAAATAGGTTCATAGGAAAGTACTAGGCTAGCTGCCTTTGTGGGCTATTTTAAGCCTAGCCAGTTTTTCTTTCAATGTACAGGGTTTGATTCTCACCTTTGAATCTGTGAGGTAAACATCTTTGCAATTATACCAAACCCTAACTCCCAACACGTATCGGTAGCACATCTAAAATACAACTATAAAAATTCTTTTTATGAGACCCATTGCTCCTACTAATATTTGAACTATCTAGGTATCTTTCCTCCACATTTCCCTTGTTTCTGCTTGCAAATCCTGGTATTTCATGTCTCTCTGCATGTAAGATGATGTAATCTCTGGGTGTAGCAATTTCAGTTATCAATGGTAATGGGTGATCCGATGCAATATAAATTCATCGTTCTCTATAATGCTGTGTGATTCATGTTTCCAATGCTTCTCAGCTACTTCAATATTGTAATGTTTGCATAATCCCTAATGCAACAGTCATACCACATTATTAATGCTTTTCAGTATGCAGACCCTCTGCCCTTAGTGGATCATACCCATCAACAAGGTGTGCGACTGTTACCAGTTTCTGTTTTACAAAACCAGCATTTGACTGTTTCTCCCATGTGTTCTACAGACTTTGTAAACCAACATGTATGTAGTCTCTTTGACCATTCCTGCATATAATCCTGATCAACATGAGGTGATTCCTGAAGTTTTCTGTACTTGCAACTGTATTCATGCATTTTCTTGCCTCCTCATGTGATCCTTCTCCTTATCTTTATTTTGATCTTTGGCACATTCAGTTACTGCCTAATTTTTGTCTACTTCTGGTTTGAGTTCCAGTCCCATTAGACACTGATATGCTTCTGCTTAACTAAGCAGGGAAGTCATCTTAGACATGTACTCCTTGTGTTTAAAATTTTCACTGTATTTTGATCTTGTGAGGTCCGCAGGTATGTATGCGGTCCTACGATTAGAGATCTATACTTGTAATTAATTTTGGGGAGGCCCATACCACCTTCAGAATGAAGAATATATACTCTTGGTATACAGTGATTTTTTTTTATATCATTTGATAAGAGTGAAGCATTTTTATTTGTTTATTTTCCTGTCCAGTTGATCCAATACCTTTTTGGACCAGTCAGTTACCCCCAAACTGTAAGTTGGAACAGGAAGAGGAAATTGATTTATAGCTTTGACTTAGTTCATAGATATCTGGACTGTTTTCAGAATTAAATTTTGTCTTCTAAATTATTCCTTGCTGAGTTTTGTTCACATTTGTTTATATTTTATTATCGATCCTCCAATAATTCCAAAAAATTTATACATCCTGCTCAAGCTCCTTTATATCATATTCCTGTCCCAGACTGATATTTTCTCGGTGCTGCAGCTTTCCTGCTTTAAATGTTGCTTTTGCACATTTATCAAGTCCAAATGACATTCTTGTATCATCTGAGAAAGTGTTGGCTATTTACAGTTGTGTGCTTTCGGCCCCTCGTGTGATGAACTATACAGTTTTAAATAATTTGCAGGAAGAAGATGTGAAGTCTTTGCATTCTGTTTCCTGGAAGCCAAATTGTAACCATGACTTAATCTGCTAAGTAAACAGCTTAATGGGTTGAGGGCAAGACAAAAGAACAACGGTGACAGTCGCCCTGAAATATCCCACTTTGAAAATGTTATCCCCTGGATAATAGTTTGTCCTTTATCATGGCTTGGCTGCATAGTAGTTTGCCACTGTTTCATGGTCACTATAAGGTAATTGTAGGAAAGTGGAGAAATCCTGTCTTGAGTTGGTCCTGCAGCATTACTGTACAGATGTGTCTTAAAGATTTCTGCTTTTGTATCAGCACTCTGCTCAACAATACCAGCTTACTTTGTTGCCACAGTACACCAGGATAGTTAGAATTCTTTTCCTGATACCCAGGCACAAAACCATATTTTCTTCAGTCTCTCCTTCTTGGTATTTTCAGAGGTCATGTTATACACCACTGGTGCCAGTTTCATCTCTTAGGTTCACTTTACAATCGCCTCCCTTTTAGTTTATATATTTTGTTGTGTGGTGCAGCGCTCTAGTGAAAGTACTGTGCCTCAAGTGCCAGCAGTGCCTTCCCCAGACAGCAAGTCCAGAGTACTGGGCAGGTTTGGAAAGTGTTTGCATGTGCCCTTCATGCTTACCCTGAGGTATTACAGAGGGTGACCCATGTGTAGTATTTTCAGAGTGACCTTTTGGCTCAAACACACCATTTGGTTGATGTAATGCCTCTTAGTGCTTTTCAGGAAATCCTTATGTTAGAGCTAGGCACAACCACCATAGTTAGCAACCTGCTGGTTTAGGCGGTATTCAGTGCTGTAATTGAGGGTGCCAAGGTGTCAGCATTCAGTATTGGCTCTGCATTATTCCATTTTCAGAGACTCTGGGACATCCATTACGGAGTCCCTATTTTGGAGACTTTGTAGTATGGACCATATATTGATGAATTGGTAAACTCTCAACAGAAGGAGGGCAGATCTGTGTGTTTTGAGGAGGGGAGTTTAGACTTCTGAGAGTAAAGAGTCATTGCTAGCCTAGCTTACATCAAAATCTATGAGTTGAACAACAGGATTTTTTTCATTTTCCAGTGGACATTTACAACCGAGAACCAGCAAGAATGTTTGTCGGAGGCCAAATCTCTCGGCATTGTCAGATTGGGCAAGGTCAGTACATGGGCTGTATACTGCAGTCCTGAAGCCCACATCTGGACAGAGTTTATTGAAGGGAAGAATTCCCTCTATAGCTAAGAATCAGTTGCCTTTTCCACAGATGCATGAAGAAGGAAAGTCAATGTACATCCTCTTCTCCTTTCCTAAACCCATATATTCCACCTTCTCTGAAAGCTAAGGCATGGAAGAAGGTATAGGCAAGTCTGTGAGCTATTCAGATGGCCCCACAGTACTGCCAAGGAGTCTTAAATTACTCTACATTCTTTTTAATATAAAAAAAAAAAAAAAAAAAAAAAAAAGACATGAGATCTTAACCTGGGTGGCCTCAGAGCAGATTCCCCATAGTAACAGTGCGTTTTTTTGTTTGGGCCCTTGACCATATGACCATAATTCTTGTAGTGTCTGTAAGGCATGTATGCCTAAGACACCAAGAAGCTGTTTGTTTTCCTTGGCCATGTATCTTGAAAACCAATAGCTTAGACAGATATCCCAGGGTTACATGGCAGAATCCTAAAACCCTGAGATACTCTCACTTGGTAAGAAGAAGGCCAAGAAGTTTCAGATGGATTCTTTATCTGTCCAGGCTGTACCAAGAAATCCCTTTAAAAGCAGGGAATAGCTGTGTAGAGGTAGTTCAGTGTTTATGTTGCATTCCTCTGTCATGACCTGGCATGGATCAGTCTTTTCCCATATCTTGTGAGGCTTTGGAGGCATCTGCTTCAAATGTCAGGAGGGAATAGTGATTGATTATCTCAGACGTTCCTAGAGGGATTCTTCACATATTGGTCAGGGAGGAAGTTCCAGGTTCTCTTCTCAAATCTTGCCAAGGGTCAGAACTTCCAGTGTTTGTTAGGGCTGATGTCCCCTCTAATGTTGTATCTTTCGGCTTTTTCCCGGTTAGGGGTTGCCACAGTGGAACTCCGGTCTGCTAATGATTGGCAGTTGATTTTTACGTGCCGAGTTGCCAGCCCTGACGCACAGCCTTCAACGAAGGTACGCCCATTCGAGCATGTCTCCACACAGAAGACGCACTAGCTGAGAATCGAACCGGACAGCATCTTACTGTGATGCTACCGCAGCATATGTCCCCTCTAATAAAAGACAAAAACTGAAGTATGTTTCAGCCTGTCTTGTGTATTCTCAAAGGGAATGTCAGGAGTTTACTTGGGATTTGTTCTCTGCCTTAATGGCCCTAAAGCCTCCTCAAGGGGTTTCAGTACCTGCTCCTCCTTGGACCTCTGCCCCTTTTAAATAGTTTAGGGAACCAGATTCTTTGGATGATGATTCCCTGTCTGGTGAGGAGTCTTTGTCCTATTCTTTACAGATGCCTTCACCTTTTTCTTATGGTTCTGATGATGAGTCTGTTAACCCGGAGTCTCCTTTTGAGGAATTGCTTTTGGGAGCACAATTGCTAGGATGATAGAATTCTTTAAGTGGGATTCTTCTAATTTTCTGATGTCCAGAGAAGACATTATGAGTTGCTTCAAGTGGGTACTCCTAAACCATCAGCAGTTCCTCCTGTGTTAGCTGTCTTGTTAGATACTTTCATTGCTGCTATCAAGTCTCCTGATTGTCAGCCTCCTCCTCCTAAAAAAGCCTGATATGTTCTGTAAGGTTCCTCAGGACTGTCTAGTTTTATTTAAATGTTCTACTGATCCTGCTGTGGTCTCGGTCTCTTCTGACAAACCTTCAAAACTTTTGCCCTCTTCCAAACTTTTGCCTTCTTTTAAGGATAGCAGGGTGATGGAAATGATTGGCAAAAAAGATTACACTGCTTCTACTTTGGCCTTAAGGGCTATTAATTACTAGACCCGCATGACCAGGTGTGCTCAGGCTTGTCAGGTTATATCTGACTTCCCTGATTCTGATGGCAAATCCTCTGCCTTATCTTTTTTTTTTAGATTCTGCTTCTTAAGTGGCTCGCCACTCTATTAAATGTAACTGTGATGCTGCTAATGTGTCTTCTAGGGCTGCGGATTTTCGGTTTATCGTGTGGCATTCTTTGCTTTATCTCTATTCTCTTCCTGAGGATATTAAGGCCAAGTTGTTAGATGCTCTTTTGGATAATACTCATCTTTTTTGGGACTGCTGCTGCTGACTTATTTTAGTCTGTTCAAGAGAAGCAAAGCCTTGCAGGACCTTTAATATATTTTTTCTCTCCTATCCCTAAGTTTCAGAGGAATTATCCTTCTAGATCTGCTTCTGTTCGTAGACAACCCTGCCATGCCCCTAAGGGATGGAAGGGGGGACTTTGACCACTTCTGCTAAGGCTTCTCAGATTTCTGTGGCCCAGAAGCCTCCTTTATCTGATAAGCATGCTTCTCTTTGATAATTCACCCCTCCCCCCACCTTTAGACCAGGTTCCTTTGTCCATTTGGCTTTCCTTTTGTCTTTGAAATTGGTCTCTCATCATTACAGACTCTTGGGTTCTTTCTAGCATCCTTTGAGGTTACTTCATAGTATGGAAATCTCTCCTTTTTTCTGGGATTCCTCAACCTACTCTAGAGCAACTTCCTAATTTCCTGAAAGTTCTCGGATCTCTGTTGAACCAAGGGACCATTTGACCTGTCCCCTCTTCCCAAGTAGGAGGATTTTTATTTCAGGATGTTCCTGGTTCCTCAAAAGGGGGCATTTGGAGACCTATTTTGGATCTCTCCCAGCTCGATCTTTCTCAAAATCCCTTCTTTTCAGATGCTTACTCTTCAAGCTCTGTTTCCTCTTTTATTGCCCCAGGTTTTTCTGGTGGCCTTTGATTTGAAAGATGCTTACCTTCATATCCATAACAACCCCTGTTCAGGAAGTTTTTACATTTCTGTGTCTTCTTGTTTTCAGTTCTCTGCTTTGCCATTTGGCCTCTCTACTGTCCCAAGGGTATTCACAAAATGCTTAGCTCCTGTAATTGCCTTCTGCAGGCTTTCAGATTTTTCCTTATCTGGATGACTTGTTGCTTCAGGTGCCTTCTCCCATTTGACTGTTGCAGGATCTGCAGTTCGCCATCTGTCTTCTTCAAAATCTGGGGTTTACTGTTAACTTCCAAAAGTCCGTCCCGGCTCCCTGTCAGGATCATGTGTGTCTGGGTTGCAGGATTCAGGTGGTACTGATGTTGGCCTGTCTTCTGCCTCCAAAGGTGTGGTCATTGACAGCCTTCTTTCAGTCTTATCTTCCTATGACTGCCATGCCAGCCAGGGAATTTCTTCAGACCGTGAGATTCATGGCCTCTTCCATTCTGATGCTTCCTCTTGCCAGACTAACTTGATGTACCACTGAAGTTTCCAATAAACAGTTTGGCTGCAAGCATTGTCACCCTCTGACTTTAAGTGTACCTTTCTTTCCCTGTCTCAAGAAAGAATTCAAGTGGTGGATTTGACAATTTGCTCTCAACCCAGACCAGCCCATTCAGCCTCCATTCCCTTCACACGAGCTGTTCACTGATGCCTCAAACGTGGTGTGGGGGGGCATGTCTTGGTTACCTGAAAGTTCAGGGTCTTTGGTCTCCCCATCAGAAGTCAGACCATATCAATATCAAAGAGATGAGGGCTGTGATTCTGGCTCTTCAGGCTTTTCACCCCATGTTCTGTCAGGACCCCTTGAAGGTCTACACAGACAACACTACAGTGATGTGGTATGTTAATAAGCGGGGGGCAAGAAATCTTACCTCCTCTGCAGGATGGAGCTTCATGCTTGCGAAGTGGCTGTCCTGTATGAATTAACTCTTCAGACAGTATACATTCCTTCAGAGCACAGTCTTGTGGCAGACCTCTGAGCAGGTCCAAAACACAGGCTCACAAATGGATGCTTCACAGAGACATGTTTATGAACATTGTTCAGCCTTGGGTAGATTTTTGTTGCCTCCCCTCTGAACAGGCAGTTTCCTTTCTTTTATTCCAGAGTGCCTTGCCATCTGGTCTGGAAGATGGATGCCCTATCTTTTCCGTAGAAGGAAAGGTTTTGTTATGCTTTCCCTCCTCTTCCTCCTCCTGCAGAAGGAAGATGAACTCTCCAAACTTCTTTCTAGTGACTCCCTTTTGGCTGAGACAGAACTTGTTCTCCCTCTTAATGCATCTGGCCAGGGACAATCATCACAAGTTACCTCACCAGTTGGATCTCCTCACACAGGACAAGGGGTCTCACATCCATCCCCACTTGTCCATTGTGGGTGATAGTGTTTTGATCCCTTTTAGGTACCTCTTTTCTGAGGACATGCTCAGAGTTTTACAGGATGAAAGGAAACCCTCACCAGAAAATCTTGCATGTCCAAATAGAAAAGATTTTTGGTGTGGTGCCACACTCATAACCAGGACCCTTTTTCAGTGGGAGTCCCTCTGGTCCTCTCTTATTTGTGTGATTTGCTGCAGTCTGGCATGGCCTATTTTTCTGTGAAGGCCATGTGTTAGCCCTTGACTTCTCTGACTTCTCATTTTGAGGTCGAACAACTTCTTAAATGCGTCCTGCATATGAGGCTTCCAAGGAAACCTGTTCCTTATCCTTGGAAGCTAATTTTGTTTTGGAGAAATTGTCTCAGGCTCCTTTTGAGCCTAATGTTTCTGCTTCTTTGCAGCAAATTACCAGGAAGACTGTTTTGTTGTGCTTCTTACTTTAGTTTGGAGGGTTTCTGAGCTCCAGGCCTATATGGCCATTTTTCCTTTTTTTGTTTTTTCACAGGGACAGGGTGTCCCTTCATGATCCTTCTTTTATTCCCAAAGTGGTACATGAGTTGTCCTTAAATCAATTGGTACAACTCCCATCTTTTTTCCGTTCTGTGCAGTCTGCTACGTAGATGGTCAAGCATACCTTTGGATTTGCACAGATAGCTCAGGTACTAGTTTGGATAACACTGGACTATTTGTAAGTCTGATCAGCTTTTTGTTTCCTTTCATCCTAGGTGTTTAGGTTTGGCTGTTTTTAGCAAACCATCTCCTTCTGGATATCTAAGCCATTTCTTTTTGTTATTCTTTTCATGGCCAGTCTCTGTCTGCTTCTGTTAGAGCTCATTGTACTAGAAATGTTGCCTCTTCTGTTGCCTTTTTCAAGGGATTGGATACCGGTTCCATCTTTGAAGCTGTTACTTGGTCTTAGTGCATACCTCTACTAAGCATTATAAGTTGGACATGGTTTCTAGGGCCAGAGTAGATTTTGATGAAACCATTTTATGTGGGGTTGTTGAGGGCTGTTCTCAGCCTTCAACCTCCCATTCTATTGAGCTTTTTTACTCTCCTTTCTTTAAGGGATACTGCAATAAGGACATAGTAGTACAGTTGTGTCAAATATTGCCATAATAGTAGGTGTCCTTCTCTTCACTGTTGCAGTATTTGCTTCCTCCCTCCAACCCCCTCTTGTTTCTTATCCATTTTTTCCTTCTGGATGTTCATGGACTCCTTTGTACTATGATTATTGTTCTCTTCTGAGACAATTCAGTTGTGGCTAGTTGCTTCTGGAAGTCCCTTATATGCCCTACTTTCTGTATGAGGAGCATAAGTGTGACACATGGCTCAAACAAAATCTTTTCCAAGCTTATCTTTACTGGCCAAGCAGCAGGCTTCCCGGGGCGTGACATCCCTTTTTTAAGGACTACTGTAACAATGAAGAGAAGGACATCTGCATAGTAAGATTTTACACAACTGTTCTTTCCCTTGGAGACCCTGATCATGATTTTGTAAACCTGTAGGAGTCCATTTCCAGCAATCACATTATTCCTCCCACTTCTCCCCTTCATTAATGTTAACCACATATGGGTTGGTTCTTTCTTGGGGGTGGGAACACTGACATGCACTGTGTGATTAAATTGTATAGGTTTTGTGGTCAAGCCAGGAGTCTGCTTTCCATATTGATGCAGCGCAGATAAAGTCTGCTTTATTCTTGTATCTCTTGCCGGGACACTTTGAAAATCTTGGAATGGCCCTTGAAAAACTTAACATTTTCTCAGTGCAGTCCACATCTAGAGTGAAGCCATTTGGCTTGTTTGGCATATGTTGATGCCTTACAAGTGGTACTTGTCCTCCCATAGTCATAGACACTTAGTAAAAATGGTATCATCCAGTTTCTAACCCCCTTTGCCTTCCACACAGATGACAAACGTTTACAAACATATTTTCCCTGATTCTCCTTCTCATCCTCAAGTCACAGGCTGTCTTGCTGGAGTCTTTTTTTCTCAGGTTATCCTTTATAGTTTTGTCTCTATTGTCTCTAATAATGATTTTTTTTCTGATGGCCAGACAGTTAGTGGCAAAAATGATTCTGGTTGATCCTAACGGGCTCCGACAGTTTTGGTTGTATGTACTTAGCAGATTCCTTGTAGCAACACCATTTTAACTTCTCCTACAGAAGTACCTCATAATAGACCTGTCAAGGAGAGTCCATTCAGATATGTAGGCCCTAAACTGATGGCATAGTTTCTCCAGTTCCACTTTTTCTTGGGTGGGGAGATAAAATCAGGTCAGCATCATATCTTCCTTTCTGCTGGAAGAAGACATTGCTATGAAGAAGTGGAAAAGGTTGTGTATTTGAGCTGAAGCCTACTATGTGTACCCCCTTTTATCCCCTACTGCTGTAATCCTGTTGTGTCTTTTGGGGAACTTTGCTTCTGACTGTAGGTATTACTTCATAAAGGTCCATTTGGCAACTGTTTCCATTCTGATCAATAATATATCTGTGGTCTCCTTTAATGATTATAAGGCCTTTCATTTATGCATCATCTTAAACTTCTTATTAGGGACTTGTTACCCCTTAAGACACTTATCTCATGTTAGAGAAGCATTTCTTCTGTTTGAACTGGCTGCTTTGGTGCAGCTGAAGTCCCCATCTTTCTGTAGTGATAATTTCAGCTAAAAGATTTTCTGAGTTTTAAGCACCGTCTCTGAACCCACTTTTCCTTGCCACATACCAACTCTTTCCTTTGTGCTTGAAGCGGTTTAGAGACTGACTTGAACCATTCATTCTCTTCACTTGCTGATCTCATCCTCACTGTGCTCTTGTCAAGGAAAGTATCCTATCAACTGTATGTTGTACACAGGAAGATCAATGTTACGTGGCAAGGAAAACATCCATACAAAAGTATGACCAGTAAGCTTAAAGTACAGAGGAGAGCAGATGCTTATGTTGACCCTGGATTTCTGTAGGAGTTTCATGCCTCTTGCTTCAGTGCCTTCCCAGCTGGAAGGTAGGTTTTTTTCTTCAAGGAGTTGAGGGAGTAAATTTGGGGACAGTCCAGGCTATCTAGGGAATGGGTGTGCACAGATGTAAACTGCTAAGCAATGTCGCCTTGAAAATCCATTATGTTTAATGTTTTTTTTTTTTGTTTTTGTTTTTTTGTAACTTTAGTGTAACATTTGCTTAGTTGAATTTTGTGTATTTTTTGTAAAGTGCTTTGGGATAAAGCACTGTAATGGTACTTTTTCCCCTCCCCGCTGCCTATTAAGCTTCATTATCAATTAGTCCTCCTTTTCCTTCCTGATCGTAATTGCTGTCAGATACTTTACCAGTAAAACTTTAAATTGACTAGCCCTATTCTGGCTCCTTGTGGGGGAGGTGAGTGCCTATGTCACGGTGGGGAAGGCCATTGCTCCCCTGTGGTCTGTTCATGCTCCCAGACAACTCACTCTTGAGAGCTAGCATCACAAGCTTGGGATTGCCAATCCCATGCTCTCCAGTAATGTGGCCATTGTTTGCACAGAAGCAGTTGGCTGACTGGGACCATCGTCTCTCCTTCCTTAAGATGGGTGAATCGACATAAACTTCTCATTTCTACCCTCCTCTGCTTGGTAGTTCCATTGTCCAGGTTACTGATCAAGCACAAATTGTCTGGGCCCTAGTCCGAGCTTTATCCATCTATGCAACAGTGTCATGGTAGAGAACTGTAGTAAAAGTGGATTAGTGATGAGAGAGGTTTGGTTCTCAAAATAAATAGAATGGTAGCAAGCAATGACTTTCTATGTTGCTTTCTAACTACAGTATATTTTTTTACAATAGTTATGGCAAATCTTTGCAAGCTCTTACATCCAATCTAGGCTGTCTCTGTATTGAATGTCTTTTTCTGCAGCACCTCTCTGGTTGACATTTGTACAGTTGCTTCTTCTTCCACCCTAAATATCTTTGTAAAGTGTTCCATGTTCGATGTGGCTTCTAGATTAGTTACTTAATTTACCTTTGAGGACCTACCCAAGAGGACTGAGCTGGAGACTCTAACCTGATGGTTCCTGCTGCATGAGTTGTGCTGAATCAGATATGAATAATACAGTGTTAACCTATAACTGGATATGCAGGTATTAACAAAGCCACATCCCCTGCTTTTTCTTTCATTGTTTTAGTTTTTTCCGTTTGCTCTAGAACTGGAGAGGCATGGACAAAACTGTACATTTTGAGACAAAGGTGCATGACAGTATTAACACCTGCAGCTTTAGTTCTGGTGTTTCCTGTAGTCAGTGCTCTACTCACAGGTATAGTGAACTTGAAAGTCCCATGACTTTTATTTTCTTGTACTAACTTTTGTTTTTTGTATATCATATCTTGTACTTTGAAATGCCATGCTTCTTACTGACGGGCCTGCAGTTTGACTGCTGTGAGCAAGTGAAGCTTTGGTACCTAATAAATTATGCAAGTTCATTGTGAGCCTAATATAGTGAATTATGACCTGGTCACCGATCATAGCCTGTTTGCGTTTGACAAATGGATTAGAAAAATACATGACAAACTAAAATTATGATCATGATGCCCAGTCATGATTCTTTGTAATACACAGAGAGTTTTATTTATGCCCACATATTACTAATTTTTATCAAAATGTAGGAATTTGAAGTATTTTGCAGCTTTAAAAGCTGTAATCCTCCTTGCACTACCACAGAAAACAGTAGCTAGAAATGAAGTACACCTTTAATCAAATTGTAGATTTAAAAGCTCTTAGATACTTGACACTTTTGTTTATTTTTGGAAAGTTTGTACACACCAATATCTTTTGAAGCTGTCAAGCTGGCAAAATATTTCTAATGCAGTTTTTTGGTGGCTGTCATCTGTGTGATGACTTGAGACTCACTGGTGATAAGGCACATACATAAGAGGCTTGGTTATGTATAATCCTTGCTGTAGTCAAGTTGTTTTTTCTTAATTTCATAGTGTAATAAGTGTGCTTCATGTGTTTACATGTTCTGTCTATGGTAGCTGTGATCTTAAGTAATATAATGTCTGTATCAGCTTTTAATTTAGAACTATGATCCGTTCTATTTTAGTACAAATTCTACTTTTATGCAATAAAAGGTCTATGTGATTCTTTGCCCCTAGTTTCGAAAACAAACTACCGATTAAAATGTTTCTCCACTTATTAAATTATTAAGATGATGAGTACAAATCTGTGGTGTTGATCTGTTTGTGATTACCTGGTTTATGTTTAGGGTCATTTGATAAAGGTTACAGGCAAGCAATCATTCTATATTTGTTCAGTCCCTCAGTGGCCCACCTCTGTTTCCCAATTACCCTAGTTTACAAGTAGACTAGTCATACTACTTTGTACTGACTCAAAATGCTGCGTTCCAAAACAACGAAAAAAAAAGACTGAAAATACAACCAGATACCAAATATTGAACATTACTCTTCTGTTTTCATTTTTTTGTAGGGGAGCAAGCCCCCCCCCCCCAAAAAAAAAAAACAACAACTTTTATATACCATTTCCAAGATTGCCTTGCCTTGAAGAAAAGGGAAAATACTGGAAAATGCCAGTCTCTGACTTGGTATTTACAAGTCTGGGTTATTGCTGATTCGGTCTACTTGTTTCAGAACTTGGTATTGCTACCCCCTACATTTGAAATCATTACCCTTTGTGACACCTATGCTAATATGGGAAAAGGTGAATAAAAAATTATGGTTATGATGGACAGGAGCTACAAACTTTAATTCCTACACCTCTGTTGTCAATATGTAATGTGCAATGGAGCCTAAAATATCAGATTTGAATTGACTCACTTCAGTACCTGTTAATAGACAAAGAGCAGTTGTCGTTAAGAGTGTATGGTAAATGTGCACTGCTACTGTGGTTAACAGCAAACACCTGTCACACCAAAGAAGTTTTACATTTTCATCCACCTCAAACTGAGTCAAGTACCTTTAAATATGACCAAGGTTATTTTACACACACACACACACACACACACACACACACACACACACACACACACACACACACACACACACACACACACACACACACACATTACTTTCCCAGGAGGGGTTACTGATCTCTTTACAGTACCTACATCACTTTCCTTGTCTTTATGGGATGCTGCCACCAGCCAGATTACATTAACAAACCAAGAATCCAAATGACTGTGAATCCTTAAAATAATCCAACCCTTCAGTATTAGAAATGTAGCAGTAAGTAGTTTGAGCAGTAATACTTCATAGGGTGGATGCCCATGATTAATTTTACACTGACTTAATCTACGTGCTCTTGAGCTAGTACACAAATAGAATACCAGTCACGAAGATTTAAAATTTCAGGTGTAACATTCTTAACTTTCAGCAAACATAATAAAGCATTGCATTTAAAATTTCAGGCGTAACATGTGTAACTTACAATAAACATAATAAAGCATTATACTTGAAAAATAAATATAAAAAGAAAATTGTTCTTATGCAAGGAGTTTAAAACAAAAGTTTGAACAAATAGCTGAATTATAGCTAGGGATGCTGCCTGAAATTTGTATTTTTACTCACAACCTTACATTTCTGCCCCTACCTTATATTCAAAGCATATACACATTCCCAAATGCTGTCCCTTTGAAACAGAAGGAATAGTGTCTCTTTCCGAACTCTTGGTCAGTAAAGCAATTAAAAATAAGTGTTTTTGCAATGAGTAGGCTTAGTTGTAAGCATTCTCCACAGATTTTTATTGTAGGTATTAGTTTAAACAGTTCTCATCATATTTTGGCCTCTACAAGCCATGTGTTTCTGAGAATTGCTCAGGAAAAAAACATGTACTCATTTAAATGCACTGAGTGCTTTGCTGCTCTCTTGATTATAGCAAGCACTGTCTATTAACTAAAGTTGATCTTAAAAAAAAAATAAAAGATATGATTTGTCCTCTCTCTAGCTTCCAGGATTAAAATAGAATTTGCAAAGTCCTTATAGGCAGTACGGCTGTCTCTCGTCATCCCCTTCACCAGGAAAAGAGCAAATGACTCTCTAGCAGGCAGTACAGTAAGGAGTCTCTCTCTCTCTGTCATTAAACGCATCTTAGGCAGGATTTCCTGTGGCTACTGCTTAAAATTTACAGGCGCTTTTTTTTCCACCACTGTATTTTTATTTTGGGCGGATCAGTAACCTCTTGTCCAAATAAGACTTCATCTTTATGTGACGTGAAACATTTTCCAAAGAACAATGGAATTGCACTGCAAATGTTTTCATACCCAAAAAGCAAATATGGGTTTCATTTGGAACTCCAGTACATTTCCCCAGTAGTAAATGCCCATTTTATACATAAAGATTTGCAAGTTTAATTCCTACATAGTTATTGAACAGTTTTCTTTCTTCAACACAGCTTATTTCACTTTTCATGCATCTTTCTTTGAAAGATCTGTAAGAATGGTTTATTACACTTTTCCTCACAAAGGTAATTTTCTGCTTTCAAAATCCTGGCAGATTATCTCCAACATATAAAACTGCATCATCTACAGACTATATATCTGATACAAATATCTGTATACAATTTGTAGTGAATTTCATTTTTTTTTTTTTTTTAATGCAGGATGCAACGTTTACAGATGCAAGTTCATTCAGCACTTCTCTGCCTACATCACCTTCATCCATGATCAATCATTACAAGTTTGAAGAGGAGTTAGATGCTACGGACATTTTCATCACAGTTGATGACCCAGAAAGTCATGTTACAACCATTGAAACTTTTATTACTTACAGAGTTACTACAAAGGTACGAAGTTTCACTACAATAACTATTAGTGTCAAAGTAAGAAAGTTTCCCTCTGCTTGTGCAGTATGATGTGTATTTGTTACCACAATGATGTTTTATTTTAGAGTCAGTAGTCTGAGACTGACTTGGCCTTTTGTCTGGTCATTCTTTGTATTGTGTAGACAGCCTGTTTTCATTCCTTTATTTGTTTGGGTTTAAGTTTTACATTATTATGACTTTTAGTTGAGTCTGCATGTCCCTGCGGTAGAGTGGCGTTCGAAAGACATGCACAAATGGGCGTGCCATCATTGAAGGTTGGGCGTCGGGCTGGCAACTAGGCACCATACAAATCTACTGCCAATCATTAGTGGACCGGAGTTCTGCTGTGGTGACCCCTAACCGGGAAAAGCCAGAAAGGCAAACAAACAAACAAGTTGACTAACACATAAGCATCCGAAGTGCTTTTGTAATTGTGTTTTTCCCGTTATAGTTTGGTTATTAAATTATGCATTAAGTTATAGAGGATTCTGAATTTGCAGTGTAGCTCGCTTTCTGAATAATTCTGGGTCTGGAATTGGAGCACCATACTCATTACTTGTAAGAATAAGACCAGCAAGACTTGGAATGGCTTTGAGTACTTCTGTGAGCTATGGAGTCCCTCTCTTTTAATGCACAGTGCTCCAGTGACAGAGACCCACAATCTCTCTCCAGCTGTGGTCACCTCACTAAAGAGAGTGGCTCCATCCCACTGTAGTTGAAGGCATTTATTTTCTCTTTCTCTGTCTGTCTCTCTCTCTCTCTGTCTGTCTCTCTCTGTCTCTCTCTCTCTGGTCTCTGTCTCTCACTGTCTGTCTGTCTGTCTCTCACTGTCTGTCTGTCTGTCTCTCACTGTCTGTATGTCTGTCTCTCACTGTCTGTATGTCTGTCTCTCACTGTCTGTCTCTCACTGTCTGTCTGTCTGTCACTCTGTCTCTCACTCTGTCTGTCACTCTGTCTGTCACTCTGTCT
>NC_056744.1:931608785-931628785 GCF_019279795.1 Protopterus annectens
TAAAGGGGGGGGCGGGGTACACTAGTCAGGTAAGTTCCGCTTGTCTTTTATTTTTTTTTATTATGTTCGAGGTTTGAAATTTCGAACATTTAAATTTGATTATTTAATGTTCTAAGTTTTCAAACTTCGAACATATAATATAGATCCTGTTTATATATATATATATATATATATATATATATATACATACATACATATACGTACATACACACACATACACACACACATATGGTTCAACTTCTAAATCTCATAGCCTATATTACTGAATGCAAAAATCCCGAGAACACAGTAATGAAACGTCACAATCCCGAATGTCAATTGTAAGTAAACACTTGGCCAACTGGAACTCACGCCCAGGTCAACATGCACTCTGCTCTACTGTAGTGCGATCCTGGGGTTGGTATATTTAGTTAGGTGGGTGTGGGGAGTGCTGCCCCCCACCTAGGTGAGTTTTACTTACAAATGCAGTTCTGTACAATCCAAAAATGAAATCCACATCTACCCCCTTCCCAAAAACAAACACTGCTGATCTTATTAGAAAATAAGTTAAAATAAAGAAAGAAAAAATAAACAAACACTAACTGCAACTCAAACACCACTGCTGGCTAAGTGGCCCATATTGTATTTAAGCTTACTGAAAACAAATTAAATGAACCACATGATTAAGTTAAAAAAAAAATCAATTCATAGAATTACCACTCCTTAAGCTAGTCATTGAGAAACATCACTGTAACAAAAATACACAAAAAGCCAATAGACAAATGAAATGAGTATGATGGTTTTGTGTCTGCTATGCGATATTGGGTGTATGGCTACTATAAGCTGGCATAATGGTCAAGGTCAAGGTGTGTACCTCACACACAAAGTACACGTTTTATTCTCACCTTTAAAGGAAACTGGCCAGGCATAAAATGGCAAGGGCAGCTAACCTATACACCTAAAGAGAGCCAATTTATATTAGACGCTTTCCCCTAATTACAAAGGTGTTTGAACTTCTCATACGTGGGTTTCAGCAAGTATGAAGCCGTTTTTGTACAGTGCAGCAGGATACCAAGTGCTAGAAACATGTACAAAAAAGACAAAAGTAGCAGGGCTTGCTTGTTTTGTCTTTGTTTGAGCAGAGTTGCACAATGTTGCTTGACTTTGCCCAGCTGAGACATACTCACTGGAAATGATTACACATTTGACCCCTCCAACACAGTGCAATTCCTAATGTATCTAATTAAAATTTACAGCCAATACTGAGAAAAGTGTTTCCTGGTAGTACTTTCAAGTTTAGAATTGTTTCAGCAGTTTTTATTTTGTGAGAAAAGGTGAGTTTTCAGTGGTGTGAGCTGTTTTTTGCAGAAAAACGGCTAGCTTTATGAATTTCATTTGGCTGTTGGTTGCCTGTGGATTGCTACAATTTCAGCTGTGTTGGTCAACCTTGCCTTTGAGCAGAGTTGAGCAACACTGTGAGGCTGAGACTTATTCATTAGACGTGACTAAAGACTTTTAAGGAAGTTCTCAATTTAGCTAATTTAAAGCCATTATTGAGACTTGTATTTCCTGACAGGATAGTATTTTAAAGTTTAGAACCGTTTTAGTAATAGTTTCTCTTGTAAGAAAAGGGAACGTTTCAGCGTTTTGTAGGTGCCATTTCAGTAGTAAAGATGAGCCAGCACTGAGTTTTGACTGAGTGCTGGCTGTCTCTGAATTGTTGTAATTGCTGTGTTAACCAGCTTTGCCCTTACTTGAACAGAGTTGCACACCCCACGGTAGTTGGCGCTCTACATCAAGGCAGCGAGTGCTTCTCTTCATTTCCTCTTCCAATGACACAAATTATTTAGATTCTTCTCTTAGCTAATGTCATCATTTGAGCTTACTACACAACAGCATTGTTATATGTTGTGCAAGTTTGCTGCTAGTTGCCTACAGCTATGCACGGCTAGTGCTCTTTTTTTTTTTTTTTGTCAATTAAATCCTGCTTATTGCTTTAACCCCTTATAGTCTTGCTATCTATTTACTACCAGCAGTCCTGATACCTTGGGTATCCAGTGTGGATGAGTGTGCATCGCGGTTCAGCTCCGAGCTTACTGTTGTTCATACTAGTGATGGACTACATTAGCAAACAGACTACAACGAAAAGATAAAAACATTACTGCATACAGAGGATGTGGCATTACAAGCACACCCTGAACCAGAAGTTCAGCAAGTGATAGAGGAATAGAGTGCAAAACTAAAGGCACACTGAATGAAACAGAAGGCAGGTAAGGCAGCTGTCATGGCATCAATTGCAGAGATCAGTAGATGCTGAAAATTGAGATAGAAAGGGAAATAGATTAACAACTTCAAGTAACTGGGTGGGATGGTTGAAGATAAGGAAAGTCTTAACAAAAAGGAGGTCCGAGCTAGAATCAGAGGGGGCAGCAGCCAAGCGGCACAAGTTTTGGGGTTAGCGTGCGACAGAATAATGTAATTTTTCAGCTTTTTTGACAAACAATGGTGTGTCTAGTACTACTGTATGGTACAGAAACCTGCACAGTGAAAGCAGAGCAGTTGATGAAGCAAGAAGTAAAGTAGAAGAAGTGCCTATGACACAAGCCAAGTACTTTTACTGAATAATCACACTTGTACAAGATATTTAAAGTACAATGCTGTATCCATGTCATTATTTGTTTGTGACAGCATTCCACTCCAGATATTTTTCTACTGTGCTTTTACATCAGGAGCACTGGGAATATTCATTTAGTGGCAGTAGGTGTCTATCTGAGCTAGGAAATGCACAAATGGGCTCTTAAGCATTTTTTTCACTTCTCTGCACTGTTCTGATGCCTAAATAGCATAGACTAGATTCAGACCTGCTGAATCGAGCCTGTTATTGATACACTTGAGCACTAAACCAACTATCTAACATTAAGAGGGGCTTCCACGCACCCTTGTGGCAGAATAGTGTGGATCCAGCCTTGTCTGAGCTGGGGATTGCTCGAGGAAGGTGCATTGACCTATTGGTAGATTAGCTTAAATACATTTAATTTTGCCCATATTTAAGCCTCGTATTTGTACGTTGCAGCACGCAGTGCAACAGGGGTTAGAGGTGCCCTATACAGATGCAAAAAGTTTTACCTAGACATCTGTCAGTGGAACCCTCCCAAGTTTCCCTACTGCACTGCACTGCAGGCAATTCAGCTGGCAATTCAGCTGCGCACTGAGCAGAATTACCACACTTACTCACAGCTTCCAATAAAACAAGCACCTTTAGTCCTAGCACAAAAACTGGTCCAGCTAGCCCACTCAGTTCCCTAATAGTATATATGATAAAAACCTGCCATAATGGAGAGGAAGTTTCCCATTATTTCACTGGCCAACCTGATTGACATGGGCATCCTGAGGCAATGCAGTAATTACCTCATGTATACTGACAACCACTTACTCCTAAAACAAATACCCTACATGAAAGATGTAATTACACTATGAAATTAGAATCAATTCTCTCATGTAACAACAAACGAGACATCAAACAGGTTGCCAGCACACACCCTTCATTTCTCACACAAAATAAGGTCATGACACATAAATCCACATATGCGGAGATGTGCACTAGAAGCCTACCATAAGATCAGAGACCTCCCAAACATAAACCACATGAACACAGTCCTATTCAAATAGAAACCACCACACATAATAACACATACATAAGTGTCTCAGCAAATGAGCCCCCAAGGCAAAACACCTCAAAACCTAATGCCTTTGTCATAGGTGACTCCATAGTGAGACTACAGATGTCCATCCTCACCAGACTGGACAAGGAAAAGGTCACGGTCAGCTGCCTGTCAGGTGCCAGAATCCTTCAAGTCACACATGCACTCAAGTCACTCAACAAGTACTGTTATGACTCTGTCATAGTTCATATTGGGGTGAATGACTTCAGACTACCTCTTTGGACTATATGAAGAGAGACATGACTGAACTCTCAGATTACTTCTCCCAGGCAGATATTATGACCCTAGCCCTAAGAAGCATTCTATATTCACCTTGGATGATGCCAGTATATAAACAAAAAATGATCGACTTCAACAATGGTCTTAGCCTGTGGTGTCAGTCCAGGGGGATCCAGTATCTGTCAGTCTGGGGAGACACGGTCAACAGGCTATGCTGTTTTTTCAGTGATGGTCTGCACCTGTCTCCTCTAGTCTTTCAGATGTTGGCAAAGGTGCTTACCTCTCATATAGTACCTTTTTTAGGCAATATCAAAACAACAAAATTTACTCGAAACAAACTCAAGGTTCTGCTGCTTAATGCTAGGAGTCTAAACATGAAACTGCACTCCCTGGAAGCATTTCTCACCTCAGAAGATGCTGACATCTCTGTCCAGTCACTGAGACATGGTTCAAGGCCGTGGACAGCACCTTGGCTATGCAAGGCTACAATGCCTTCCACACATTCAGACCTAAAAATGAGCATGACAGAACCAAAGGTGGAGGTGTAGTCATCTTAATTAAAGCCAAATATATCTCAAAACTGGTCAAACAGTACGACTCTCTTGAACTACTCCATGTCCAATTAACTATAGGTGAAAATACCCTACCACGTCATTGCTAGCTATAGGTCCCCCAACGTGAACCAAGAAAAACACACCACCTGGACTTACTGGAGTCACTCGGCATACATCCCAACACCTTAGTCATGGGAGATTTCAACTATCAGTCCATAAACTGGGTAATATACATGAGCATGAACATGTTCACCCAGAGGTGAATGTCAATAACAGGAACAGATAGTCTGCTTCCCTACAAGGGTTCAAATGTCCTAGACTCAGTACTCACCAACATGGGGGTGTCACTGCACTCCCTGGTAAGGTTGGACTATAAATCAGTCTCATTCAAAGTAACTAATGGACCTGTCACCACCACAGGAGCAAAAAAAAACAAAAACTTTTCCAAAGCAAACTACAGTTTAATAAGAGATAGTATAAAAAGTTTTATACCTTCACAAATCACAGACAACAACGACTTCTATGCAGAGGTGTATACACATGCCCATTCCTTGCCTAAACAATTACGCAACTGTACAGAATTGGCTATACTTGACTGGATTAAATCCGGGGCCTCCCAAAAAAAAAAAAAAGCCACCCTGGTGGGCATCAGGTATAAACAGGCTACATACCAAAAGGAAGAAACTGATGTCTAATAACAAGAGGGAACGGACTCAGCAGAGGAAGAATTCCATTTAGAGCTTGAGCAAGCAAATCAGAAATCTGGTAAAGTCCTCTAAAGCTAATTATAGGATCACAGGATCACAAGATCACAGGAAGTTACTAGGCTATTGGCCCTTATAAGTCTAGCCAAGAGTTTATTCCAAGTTTAGACAAATCTGCACCCAATGCCCCTGTCCAGCAGGTAAATTGTTGGAATCCCAGGGATGTATTTTCTATTTCCCATCCAGTTATCCAGGTTGCGCTTAAAAAGGGGAAAAGAGGTACTCTGCTTGATGTGGAGAGGGAATCTATTCCACAGCTGGGGGAGTCTCTGGGACACAAATCTGTCCTGCAAACAAGTCCTATTGATGTCACAAACCAGGATGACGCCACACATGCAGGTTACTCGAGTGGAGCTTGACTTGTGGATATGCAGCAGTCCCATCTAGGTGGGGTCCGAGATCGCCTTGTATGCCAGACAGAGGTTATTTCTAAGGAGATGTATGAAACTGAATAAAGGGATAAGGCTTTTAGTGTACCCGTATGAAACTGAATAAAGGGATAAGGCTTTTAGTGTACCCGTATATGGTAGATTTTTGAGGCCCTGGATTGTAATGGTGAGGAACCTCTGTGGTCTCTCCAGCTGCTGCATGTGCTTTGCAAGGTACATGCCGAACAGACCACTGTACTCAATAATGGGTCTTATAAAGGGAAGGATACAGGGATGTTATGACCTCCTTGTCCCTGGATGAGATACCTTTACTTATGAGGTGGGCCATGTAGAAAGATTTCTTTACAATGGAAGCAACATGGTGGTCAAAAGTCATGTTGCTATCGATCTGGGTGCCCAAATCCCTCATGACTGATTGCGTGCTTAGGACATTGTTATTAATGTGATAATTTGTGGGAACATCACTCTCTCCAAAGGGGATGATGATGCATTTTTGGGTATTCAGCTTGAGGCCATGTTTCTGGCACCAGTCATTTATTTGGGTGAGACCCGCTTGGAGGATGTCCATGTCACTAGGGGAATTGATGACCGCACCCAGCTTACAGTCCTCTGCAAACTTGGTCAGCCACAGCCCACTGGTTTTGGCCTGTACCTCAGAAAAGTATATCCCAAATAACAGAGGCCCCAAGACGGAATCCATGGGGTACTCCACTTGATACAGGTCTACTGCTTGAGGTGGCTTCCCCTATTTTGACTAGTTGGGTTCTATCAGTGAGCCACTTAGCTACCCATCTGGTAACATATGGATTGATGCCTAGTTCAGAGAGTTCATCTATTATGCCAGAGTGGAGAACAGTGTCGAAGGCTTTGGCCAGATCAAGATAGGCGGTGTGCACCATTTTCCCCCATCCATGGCTTTGATGACTGTCAAAAAAGTCGACCAAATTTAACAGACTTGACCTCCCACTGTGTTGGGATTGAGTGTTTGGAGATGGTCAATGTCCTTGTTAATGAGGCCTGTGATAATCCTTTCTACGGCCATGCAGACCAGGCTAGTTAGGCTGATGGGTCTATAATTTCCCAGGTCGGTGGATGCTCCACCTTTGTGTAAAGCATCCACTTAGCTGGGACAAATCCAGTACTCAGGCTTTGGTTGAATAGGGCACCTAATGGTGCTGCAAGTTCCTGCCTGTAGGATGCAGCTTGGGATTTCATTAGGTCCCATGGAGGCTGCATTTTTTGCCTTTGAGAGAGCAGTGGTGACCTGATCCTTAGACATAAGGGGAAGGGGAAGGTACTGGGAATGTCTGATTTACTGATTGGGGGAACAGAGGGGGTGAAATTTTCACTGAATCTGTCAGCCAGCAAGTTTGCTATATCTACGGCATTTGTATATGTGGTGTCCTTGAACAACAGTTCGGAACAGATCTGGGTGCTTCCTTCGAGATTTCGGACATATGTGAAGAAGGTCTTATGATCGTCTCTAGTAGATGTGGCCAATTTGGACTCTTAAGTTTGCTTTGGAGAATTTCACTAGTGCTCTTATTTGCTTGTTCAGGCTAAGAAGAGATTGCTGTCCAGGACCAAGAAGGAGCAGGTGCCAAATTGGAAGCAATATTTTCTTTTGTTATAGAGCTTATTTATTGCGGATGTCCACCAGACAGGTTTACTCTTGCTTGCGGAGGCTGATTTAGTCCTGTCAGGTATTCCTGATTCCATGCATCTATATAAATGTTCGTATAGTACTTTGGTACAGTTTTGGATACTAGTGGCAGTTCCTAGAGAGGGCGAGGGGACTGTGAAGCTGTTTATACCATCCCTCAGGAGGCTGTAATCAGCTTTGCAGAAGTTTTTTTGTTTGACCCTAGCTAGAGGCTGTTTGGGGGAGATGGTGACTTTGAAAGTGACCGCTTTATAGCCGGATCTTACCAGGGAGGATGATACTGCAGGAATGCTGCAGTGGTTACTTATGTTGGTTAATACCAAGTCCAAGATATTATAACCTCTTGTGGGGGGTATGAACTAGCTGTACCAAAGCATTTGCATTGACAAAAAATCAAGGAATCTCAGGGAATTTAGCTAAAATAGCATCCCTAGCTAAGAATATGCATAAGGCATTCTTTAACTATGTCCAAAATCTAAAAGGTAAATGCCCAGCTATGTGCCGAACTGGTAGTAGGTGATACTATTCATACTATACCACAGGAAATTGCTAACCTGCTAGCTGACATTTTGTGCAAACTTCATCCCCCTTTCCCCATCAGCCATACCACCAAGCATACCTGACACCAGGCCTCTGCCTAATATCTCTAAGAGATCAGGTCATATCTGCCCTCTCCGGGGCCAAAAACACAGCCTCAATGGGGCCAGGTAACATTCCAGGTTGCTTATTAAGCAATCTAAAACCGATCCTAGCAGACCCACTTGGCGTTTTCTAGCTATAGCCTGAAAACTGGCTTTGTTCACACAGAGTGGAGAACAGCAACAGTAATCTCCTTGCATAAAAATGGGTCATCAATCGACCCTGGGGGTTATAGACCAATAAGTCTCATGTGCAAGACCACAGAAAGAATTGTCAAGGACCTTAAAAACAAGGATGTAGGTGACCTTCAAAATCTAGACCCAACCCTTCATTAAGGGTAGCTCATGCTTATTAAACCTAGTAGACTTCTTCGAGAAAGTCACCAAAGCCCTGGATGACAGTATGACAGTACATATGGCCTATCCAAGGCTTTTGACACAATCCCCACTCAGGTAGGGGCATAACCCTTATGTCACTAGATGGGTAAGCCAATTGGCTCACCAACAGAACACATACTGTCAAGTTGATGACTCCACCCTCTACCAGTAGACCAGTCAGCAGCGGCATATCACAAGGATCTGTTATGGACTCTTTACTGTTTGGAATCTATTTTTCAGAAGTTCAGGCTAAAGTAGATGGCCTTTGGCTTACTAAGTTCGTTTATGATTGCAAATTGGGTGCAATCACTGAGTTTCCCAATGATGTTAAAACATTACAAGTGGTGCTAACACAGGCAAATTATTAGTGCCAAAGCCACTGTCTAAAGCTAAACGCAAAAGAACTGCATTATCATCCCCTCTTGCAAAGTGGGATTCCCTGCTGATTACAATAGTGAAAGCACCCCTCCCCCCCAGGTTCAAACCCAGTGGTATGAGATCTGGGAACACAGAATCTGAACTTCGACCACCCAAGTTTTCGCAAGGAAAGCCTTCTACATTGTGCATCTCATAAGTAAGGGCATCGCATCCAGGTCTAAAGATGTTATAACTCCACTGTACTCAACACTCATCAGACCATTAGAGTACAATGCTCCTTTCTGCATGTACCTCACTAGATTCCTGCAGCATCAGGAGGGACTGCAGAGGTTTCTCACCAAGAAAATAAATGGCCTCCAAACAATGACTTACGTGGATAGACTGAAAGCCCTGTCACTGTACTGTGTATCGTATAGGTTGCTGAGAGGCGACTTGTGCCTGGCATACAGGGCAGTCTCTGAACCTTCCCTGATGGAAATGCTGCACATCCGAAAGTCAAATGGCACAAGAGTCACTCTCTCTAGGGATCTTAACCAAGCCTGTGACATTAACGGTATAGATTGGACAGACAGAGAATCATGGTACTCTGGAATAAACTTTCAATTCACATGAAGCACAGCTCCTCACTGACCCTATTACAGTGCAACCTAGTCAAATGCATGGGAGATAGCAAATTCACCCCAAAGAAGGCACCCATATCCCTCATGGACAGGAGCAGTCGGTGTTGATCATAGATTCACTCTGTGAATTACATCCATCTAGCCAAGGACAACTGAAGCAACTTGGGAGATAGCAAATTCACCCTAGAGAAGGCACCCATGTCCCTCATGGACAGGAGCAGTCGGTGTTGATCACTCTGTGAATTACATCCATCTAACAAAGGATAACTGAAGCAACTCGGGATTAACATGGTTAGGTTTGTAAGGGCTCTAGGGTCCCTAGCTTAGTAACCTCCTATGAACCTAAAAGAACTTTGTAGTCCCTTACAGCAGGTAAATATTAATAAGGTTTTGTAGTAGTCCTTGTGGGTGTGAATGATTTTAATGTGCTCAACCTTGAGGGACATGCAGATAGACATACTGGGGTGTTGCTATGCATGTGACAAATGCAGGCAAGACTCTAGTTCTGAGTGGAAAGTATTCTTCACCCAGAATAATGTCTAAATACAAAGAAAAGATAACTGGCTTCTACAACTGGACAAAAACTTGATGTCATTCAGGGAGAGAAGGGTCCAATATGTGTCATCTTGAAATAAGATTGCATGCAGACTGACTTGTTTCACCAAGAATGACTGCACTTTCGTTCCATGTCTTCCTTTTAATGGTCAAGGCCCTTGCTGCCACCATACTGCCTTTTTCTATAAGGAATCTGGTTACTGGACTCTAATATAGCAGATAAACTTTACAACAAATTCTAAACAAAACAATATTAAGGTTGCTCTACTCAGCGTCAAATGTGTTAATAACGAATTTACTTATTTAACAAATTTACTTACTACAGCCCCTCTTACAACAAGAATTCTCCCATATTTTTGTAGCAACTGAGACTTGGTTTAATTCTAAAGATAGCACAACTTCTT
Source organism: Protopterus annectens (assembly GCF_019279795.1). Taxonomy (NCBI): domain Eukaryota; kingdom Metazoa; phylum Chordata; order Ceratodontiformes; family Protopteridae; genus Protopterus; species Protopterus annectens. The sequence goes on from NC_056744.1 coordinate 931,619,049, forward strand.
TAGCTGTGTTTAGCGAATACTGTGTAATCCTACCCAAGGAAAACTGCAAGGGCATTTCAACTTTTATCCAACACAGCACCCAGTCTTACACAGGAAACAAAAAAGTTAATCCAACAAAGAGAAAATGCATGGAAAATTTGACAGTCAAAAAGAAATCAATCCTCACTTTCAGCTTATAAGTATCTATATAACGTCTGCAAAAAAAAAAAAAAAATCTGGGCTAACAGAAAAGGAAGAAAAATATTGCATTGCATTACAAAACTCCTAAATCCCCAACCATAAATCCTTCTGGTCAACCATTAGTAAGCTTCTAAAACTTTGTAAAACTTCTCAGCCTAATCCACTACCCAGAATGATTGATTAAGACATAGCATGCAGGTTTACCTCTCACTTATGGACACAGTTGTTGCACTAAGTTTCCTTCAACTCGATAATCAACATAATTTCCATTAGAACAGATTTAGGTTCCTGTCATTTGCCTTACAACCAGTCCCAACAAAAATATACAAAAGCTCCTTAGCGGACCTTGGCAACAACATCTTGCCAAATATCTAAAGATAAAAGCAAAACTAATTGCATACCTTGTTTCCATACCCCTAAATAGTTCAAATTCTGAATTGTCCTTTAAAAGTCACGGAAACAAGCTTTTATCCTTCCTGCAGTAAGGAAGGTAGACAGTCATTTGGTAAGTACAGCTTAACTGGCAATTCAGGAAGTAATACATCATGAATAATGCAAAAGGAGAATTATGGTTGTGAAGATATGTGAAGGCTGAGCTTAGCTAGATAGAATTTTGTTGATAATTCTGTCATTTGTAAACATTAATGTAAGCCACAGGCTTGTTTTCTTAAATGTGAAAAGACTGTGTTGGAGGTTGAACTCAAAAATGTGACAGTGCACTCTGCAGTAAGAAAGCTGATAAGTCAAGCAGTTTATGACTGTTTTGATCTCAGGGCTCGGAGCTGTGGTGTCTGAAACAACAGATTATTTCTATTGTTTTGAGACTAGAGTTAATTGTTAAGTTTTACATATATATTGCCTTTAATTGTTGTAGTTTTCTGACCAGGTGCAAGCTTACTAAGTAAGAAATGTTAATGTAGAGTTTCTGTTAGCCTGGGAAACCAGAGAATTGTTAAGAATGATGTAATCTAAAATGAGTCAGCAGGATGTATTATCAATTTTAAAGGACTTTGTCAGAGACAGAGAGAGCATTTTGCATTTGTCTTGAGTACATCCAACTCACCAGCACTCTGCCTGTGTTTGCATGCAAGTAGGATCTTAGACTTTAGTGTCTCTTTTAGAAATAGCTAGGAAATAGGAAGAATAGACTAGTTTTCTGCATTGATGTCAGAACATTTCTACTGTATTATTTTAAGCATTTTTCTGTGATCTCTAAACTCTTGACTAGCACTGTGTAGTAAAAGTACTGTCTTGTGTTTTTATTATTAAATATTTTTAAACCTTTCAACTGTGGCTGTTTTGTGTAGAGATAATTTAAGCTGTAGAGTACATTGCATGTATCTAGTGATACTGTACAAAGCCACTCCAATAGTCTTGCTGCTCAGTCACACTTACCATTTGGATAAGAATATTGCACAGTAATAATTGGACACCCCTTGGTAAGGGCCTTATTAGTAGCTGATATTAGTGGTTGGTGGTGGTGATTACTACCTTATAGCCTGGCAGGAATGGGCATAGCTGGAGAACCTGTTCCAGTCTTCCCCAGGAGTGTCTGTGTGTTTGTATATAACTTGCATCTTAAAGTTTGTGTGTGTGTGTGTGTGTGTTAGCTACTTGGGCAGGCACACGAACCACTGGTTGGACGGAGAGGGTGCTGGAGGTTTTAGCTTGACCACTAGGCTGATACCTGTAGCCTACACCTGTGCCAGTAGGGAGTCTTATTGGGGATCAGGAGAGAAAGGGAGGAACCAGCCCCAGACTGACTGTGATCTCTGTGTGCTCTTAAGGGAAATTGTACTTTACTGTGTGTATATTTGTTATCCTTCCAAATGTGGACGGGGAAATTGTACTTTACTGTGTGTATATTTGTTATTCTTCCAAATGTGGATGCCCCTCACCGGTATTAATGGTGAGGATTGAGGCTCCTTGATTGCTGGGCCAGTTCATGGGCATCACAGTGGTTGCTATTCACCACTGGCTGTAACGTGTACCTTACTCTGAAGTTTCTGAAAAGATAGATGAGGAAACAGACTTCCAGGTGGTTATGTTGACAGACATTGGAGACCAGTTTAATCATTTGGGAAACACTTTTAAAATGTTTACTTGAATATACTACATAATTTGTGTTGTATAATGTTGATGTGATCCTGGTACATATCACAATTTTCTACAAAGTACTACTGGGAGATATGCAGTGATGTACATTTTAAATGTACGTTGGAGTGGTGGAGTGAAGTCCGAGAAACTGAGGATTAACAAAATACATTTTGAATCTGATCACATCTTACAGCACTTCTGATAATGCTCACCAGAAACTGCTTCGTTATGTTTACTACTGCTTTGAACTCCATGTCTCCCATTCATATAAACACAAATCAGCAACAATACTGCTCCAAGAACTTTGTTGTTGTGTCTTATGGCTTTTCCCCGGTGAGGGGTCGCCACAGCGGAACTCGGGTCTGCTAATGATTGGCAGTAGATTTTTACATGCTGAGTTGCCTACCCTGACGCACAATCTTCAACAAATGTACGCCCATTCATGCATCTCTCCACACAAAAAACGCTCTAGCTGAGAATCGAACCGGACAACGTTTTAATGTGAGGCAACAACGCTATCGCAACTAGCTCCAAGAACTCTTAGTAAAGTACTAAATACCCCAGCCAGCTTCTTTGCAACTACAAACTGGCTAATGCAAGCATATTTTTAGTGGCTTAATTGAACCATCTGCAGTCAGATGTGCTGAGGAGTGAAAAAATTAAACCACATCAATGGATCAATACAGAAAGCATTTTTTAAAGACAATGTAGTAAAACAATTTACTAGTGACCACCACCCATGTCTCAGTAGTGGACCAGCCGTTTAGTTGCCACTGATCAAATAGTTAATTCCTGCATAGAAAAAACACCAATGGTTAAATAATTGGTGTGATTTTAGACAGTCACATATGTGTCAGAGTTGCAAGTATCCTTGACCTGGTACTCTCAAACATGGGGGAAGAACACACTTATCTAGCTTAACATCCTTCTTGGTCAGGTCAGACAACAAATTAGTCTCCTTGGAGATGAGCATTAAGTATAGGACCTCAGCTAACCCAGGAACATCTAAAAACTATTCTAAGGCTAACTATCTCCTACCAAGCAAAAGTGTAGCAACATTCCATGCTTTCCCAAACCTGAGAAAACAGTACCTATAATAAATTGTTCACAGAAATCCAGCACAATCATGTAAACTGCTGTACAGACACAGTTAAGAAAACCATGTATGAAAACAGGAAGTGTGTAACTCAGAAAAGTAAAAAAAAAATCCCTCATCCATCATAACAAGCAACTTAGAAGATGAGTCCACCAAAGCCAAATTTTAGATAAAAACAGCCTCCCACACTAAGAACAATTATAAGGATTTATTCATATATGCCTGCAGTCTTGAAAGCATCACTCAACAATTTGTTGAATTAATGGTAAATGGAACCACTTATATGAAGCAAATGAATACAGCAAATCTGCTGTCTGACAAATTCAGCTCCAATTTTATCCCACATCATTGTTGGTCATCCCCCAGTAAATACACCTACACCATTTCTCCACCAACCAACACTAGGAAGCAGGTCCTTACTGCACATTCTAAGGCCAACAGCACTGCTTCAATGTGCCTAGATAATATACCAGGATGCCTTCTGAATAGCATGAAATATGACCTGTCAGGCCCACTACAATCTGTTTTAAATCACAGCTCCAGACAGGCTTTGTGTCAAATGAATGTAGGACTGCAAAGGTTATCCCTCTATGGGGGGGGGGGGGGATCCTCCTGCAAACCTGGGGAACTACAGTCCCATAAGCCTGACTGATGTCATATGAAAGGTCATGGAAAGAATTATCATGGGTCTGATAAACAGTAACATAGGAAACCTACAGACACTGGACCCTAGCCATTTTGCAGGTCATGCCTAATTAACCTGACAGAGTTCCCAAGGAATTGGTGCTGTGGCCTTTCCTTTTTGGCATCTACTTCTCTGAAGTTAAAGCAAACATCAAGGGCCTCCAGCTGACCAAGTTTGCAGACTACTGCAAACTAGACGTGTGTGACTGAATCCCCTAAAAAACACAGATAACCATCAATGTAGCAAACAATCAATGGGTGCCAGAGCCATGGGCAAAAATTCAATGCAAACAAATGCATATTAATACCCTACAGAAAGACAGCCATCCCTGAAAATTAACACACTGATACCGTAAAAGAAGACCCAGTGGTCAGAGATCTAGGAATATGTTGGCAGTACCCTGATCTTTAACCATGTCTCTACTATGGTGAGAATATCATTCTACTTTGTACAACTTGTAAGTAAGGACATAGCATCCAGGTCCAAGGAGATCATCATTCCACAATACTCAATTCTCATCTGAACAATTATTAAGTACAACGTACCCTTTGGCACGTATCTGACCAGGCACTTGAAACAGTATGAGAGATCATAGAGATTCCTCACAAAAAGAATACATGGAGTTAGCAACAAGTTCTATGAGAACCATCTCAAAGACCAATCCATGTACTCGGTCTGCTAGAGACTGCTGTGCTGTAATCTATGCCTAGCCCACAAGGCATTTTCTGATCCCACACTGATGAATTTATTGTATATCTACAAAACAAATACTATGAGATATACCCTTTCTAAGGACCTTAACCTCATTTGCAACATGGTGGAGGGACAGGTATGTGTCTCAAAGATTACCCCTTGTCTAGAACAGACTCCCTGTTCATGTGAAGAAAAGCTCATCCCTAGTCAAATTCAAACTAACTTGGACCAGTGGATGCGAGATTGCTAATTTACCCTTGGTTTGGCACCTACATCTCTAATTGCCAGGGGCAGCCTGTGAACACCTGATGTGTACAAGTTGAGATCGTAAGTACTAAAATTCGTTGGGTACTGACACATCAGCAATATTTTACTAAATAAGTTTGGCTAGACTTATTACAGCTCTTGGACCAATAGCCTAGTAACCACCTAAGAACCTATGAATTGAGATGTCTGAGAATCCTACTTGCTTTCCAAGGAATAGTCTACTACTTTCTTTCAACAGTTTCTGCATACTGGCTAAAGCCCTTGCTACCCATATAGTTTTTTTTTTTTTTTTTTTTTTTTAAGCAAAACTCAATTAATATTTCAACATAGCAACATATCAATATCAAAATAGGATCAAATTACGGTGCTCTTCTCAATGCCAGATGTCTAAATAAAACTTGCACATTTTCAGGCACTCCTGTATTTGCAAGGCATCTATATATGTATAATGACTGAACAGAAATCACTTCCTCCATACCTTGTTTAGCACTTATGTCTTCAGATCCCCTGGCAACTGTGGTGAGGTGTTAATATTTGTTAAAGATGAAATCATTTCTATACAGATTCCCACAGACGCACAAATGGTACTTCCTGAACTCCAAATCACACTAAATGAAATCAACCATCACTTTATAGACTGTTACAGAGCACCTTTCAAGACCACTGATGTTCATGTAAGGTTCCTACATGCCATGGATCAACTGCTTATAAATAAGACCTCCACCATTCTGGAAGATTTTAACTACTCATCAACTGACTGAAGTACCTTCACATCAACACAGGGACATGCACAGAAGTTTTCAGATCAAAATAATAAATGGGCTAGATTGTAACTTGCCTAACTGGAGGACAAAATATTCTTGAACCACTACTTTAAAATGTAATGTCATCATGCACAACTCCACTAGTAACTTCCTCATCAATTAAGTCAGACTATACCAGTAACTTTATCCCTCAAACTATGCAAATCCCCTGAAATCAATATACTGGTATTCAAAAATTTCAAGTACACAAATTTCTTCAAACTGTATGACAAAGTCTCAAAATTCACTTAGATTCAAAAAGGAGTTCTACTTCCACATGAATGAATTCACAGACTTGGCGGTTCCATCTACATCCAAATAAAATGGGAAATTAAAAGCAAGCCACACTAGTGTTCCACCAACATAACTAAAATCTACAGTAAAAGGAAAAAAAAAGAGACTCCTCAACAAATCTAGAGACCCTGAAATCAAAGAAAATATTAGGAATTTGACCAAGAATTAAAATAATACTACCATTAGATCTACTAAGACAGCCCATGAACTCAGGTTGGCAAATGAGGCCAAGGACAACTACAAAAAATGTCTTTAGTTATGTTAGAAAACCAAGAAACAACACTCAGTAATGTGCAGAACTTGTGCTAAATGCCAAAACCTACTCAGACATGATAAATACGACCAATGTCCTAACAAATTTAGGTAAATTTCTTTTCTGACATGTATAAGCAAAGCCCTATAATCCCTGTACACATGTATGGAAAAATGCTGTCCAAGACTAACACTTCCACTACGGGACCAGATAACATCCAGGAGAGTTTGCTAAATAGTACTGAACATTCTATGTCAGACTTTGTCCATAAACTGTCTAACCTGAGCCTAGATACAATCTCAATTCCAGAAGTAAGACATACACTACTGGTGATTTCACTTCATAAAGGTGGCCCTACTACTGACCCAAGAAACTACAGGCCTATCAGTCTCATTTGTAAGGTCATGGAACACAAAACAGACTTTAATGCATACATGATATCAGTCTAGATTTACAGCGGTTTTGTAAAAGGTACAGACTACACATGTTGTTGACAACAGTCGCACGACACACAGCTAGCCTACTTTGATTTGGCCAAGGCATTTGACACCATTTCCCATGCTAGCATAATTAATAAACTAAATGTTTTAACAAACAGACCCCTACGTGGCAAGATGAACAGCTAACTGGATAAAAGACAGAAACCGTCCACTGCAGGTGGCAGTGGTAGTGTAAGAGAACATGAAGTGGCCAGTGGTGCCCCGCAGGTCTCAGTGCTGTTTACTTCTGGGACCTACAGACAAAAAAAAAAGACCTATGGCTAACCAAGTTTACAGATGACTGCAAACTAGGAGTTTTTTTTTTTTTTTTTCAAATCTTCCTCTGACACAGAATTCCTATCCATCGAAATGTACGTTTATAAATGTCTGGTATACTGACAGTGGACTTTAATTAAAGGCAAAAAAAATTGCAACATTGTCACATTTGGCCAACAAATCATCCCTCCAATATATAGCACAGACAATACTCCACTTTAAAATAAATAGCAATGTAGTAACACAGGTTTGAAATTTTCCCTCCTTTGATTAGTGTGTAGCAATCGTGGTCTGGAAATCCTTCTACCTGGTGCAGCTGATCATTATGGGATGTCATCCAGATCTAAATGCATTACTGTCCCATTGTATTCAGTACTGATTAAGACAATTATAGAAGACAATATCCCTTTTGGGATGTACCTCAGCAGACATATCAAACAGAAAGACCACAAAGGCTCCTAACAAAGAAGAGATCAGACTTAAAAAAATCTCTAAGCTGCTACAGAATACTAGAAGCACTATCCCTCAGAGAAGACGCTTGCCTTTCCTTCCACGCAATCAGGGAATACACACTGCTTTTGCCCTCTTGTACCTTCACAAATCCAGCAAATAACTGATCAAAGGATCTAAACCTGTTTCAGCAGATCACTAAAATAAGATGGAGAGAGATATTCATTACTCAAAGCCTCCCTTACCTGTAGAAAATACTCCCCTATAAATAAAGCAGTATCATACCTGATCTTTCCTTCAGTAAGACCTGGTAACTGCATGGGTATTTATAAGTTTACCCCCAGTTTACTGACCTAGTCCTCTTTGAGATGGGAGGTACAGTCTACAGTGAGAACTGGCAAGCTGGAATGGTCAGAAAACACAGAAGCCTGGAACTTTCTATGGATTCATATAGATGGAGAAGAGTGGGGGACTAAATTTATAGGTCGTTTGAAATATCTTGAACTCTTATCTTCAGGGAACTTGCCACTCTTCATGAAATGTGTTCCCTACACTAAGAGTACAAGATATTTTATGCATCACACATAAAAACTCAGCTATTCCGCATATCCTAACCTTGGACTATCAAGGGCAGTGGAATAAAGTCACACATTTACTACAGTGCAAATATAAAAAAAAAAAAATCTGTAGGTCACTATACTCACTGCTGGATGTGTAAAGAGGGGTACTGGGGACAAAGCAACAGACTGATTAACTGGAAATCTAACAAGTTTTAAGGAAGATTTAAATATTTTTTACTGGGATATAGCAAAGACTTGTACGGCAGCAGAGTGGAAGGGTGAATGTAATTTCTGATGTTTCTGGTAACAAAACAAGTCAGATTACCAACAGTAAGGGTTAAAACTTTTATACTGGATGTGTTAGACAACAGGGACAGCTGAACCTCAAATATAAATATATTATAAAGATGTGATTAAAATTTTTGAAGGCTTGGGAACACTTAAGTGCGTTTGACTAAACTGCATTACACGACAATAACTTCAATTAAATTAAGCATTGATTTTATATCTTCTTAGGTACTCATAAAGCTTGTTTTACTTTCTTACATAGTCTGCAATAATGATAACAACTGATACAAATAGAATCATCCAAATATATGTGCTGACAGCTTGTAGTACAAAACACACACAGTCAGCAGTCAGGAAATCTTGAAAAGGTTTTCTTGTGTAGTCGAGCACAAATAGCAGCAACCAAAGAATTCAGCAATAAAATCCACTTTAATAGTAAAACTGGAAAACCAATCAGATTGAATGCTTTCATCCCCTGACTGGGGATTTCATCAGAATCAACACTCATTTCATTTGAACCTATTTAAACACACATAAAATGACGTCACAAATTAATTAATTAATTAATAATAAATAACAAGTAGAAACACTTCTATCAATAAAATCATGTGTAAAATCATACATAAAATGTTAAAACTGAAAAGTTTTTTATCTTATTAATTTAATCAGCATATCTATGACTATGTCAGTCACTGAATTTAATTTAATGAAATGTGGCTTTGTGAACCAAGATGGGATTAAGGGAAATTGTTTAATTTAAGCCTGGGCTGTGACAGGCTTGTAACCTTACCTGCCATTTTGTCTCTCTTGCTTTTATGTAACATCTATAATTACCTCCTCTAGGGTTAGGCAACACTTTTTCTAAAATAGCAAATGTAAAACCATTAAAATTGGTGCATCCTTCTATATGTTTAAAAAATGCATTAGTGGTGTTGTGTATGGATATTTGATAAATGTGTTCGTAAAAGCTGTCCCTCAAGCATCTCTCGGTCTTTCCAACGTAGAACACAGAGCAGGATTTACACATTGCCAAATACACAACCCCTTTTGTCGGGCAATTTCCTTTGCCAAACCAAACTTTGGAATTTAAAGTGTTATGTAGTGTTATATTAACCTGATCACAAATGTATCTACATTGGGAACATGTCCCACACCTTGTGGTACCTTGTTTGATGTTACCATAACCTCTAGACTTTCCTTCAAAACAATTTTTTGAAGTTTATACCGGTTTTAAAAACAAATAAGGGCTTAGGTCCTGCATTCAAAATGACCCAATTCTTTTCTACTGTATTAATAACTTAATTTGCCGTAGTCAA
>NC_056744.1:931648785-931661909 GCF_019279795.1 Protopterus annectens
ACCCTAGGAATACCACAGAGGGAAGGAGGGTGGGTAATCCTGACTGCAGATGCATACCTATCGGACATCTACATTTATGGTAGGTACAAAACTGTACTATGTCCTTCAAGGATGCATCTGCAGTCCCAACATATGGGTAGAATACCATAGCCAAACTGGGGAGGAGGCACTAAGATAAAGATGGTGTAGTCAAGATCCCTTGCAACACAGCAGTTGCAAAACCTGCTCGGGATCTGGAGTATAAAGGGAGGTTATAATGCTTGGCAAATGTATGCACGGAGCTCCAAGTAGCAGCTTCTAAAATGTCTTTGGTAGCCACTCCTCATAGGAAAGCTGTAGTGGTGGCTGTAGCTCTTGTGGAATGAGGTCTGATATTTTCAGGAGTTGTCTTTCCATGAAAAGAGTAGCAAAATCGGATGCAATTTCCTATCCATTTTGAGATTGTCTGTTTTGAAATTGCTTTTCCTTGCATTCCTGTTGCATATGCTACCAGAAGTTGGTCAGTTTTTCTGTTGGTCTTAGTTCTGTCCAGATAGTAGCGTAATTGTCTGTGCACATCCAAGGTATGTAGCAGTCTTTCCCCCCTGTTCTGTGGGTTGGGGAAGAATGTAGGTAAATGAATCGCTTGGTTCAATGATACTCTGGAGACCACTTTTGGCATAAAGGTAGGGTTGGTTCCCAGAGACACTCTATCCTGATGGAAGATAAGGAAGGGCTGTACTGCCATTAATGCCTGTAATTCAGATACCCTTCTTGCTGAAGTGATTGCTAGCAGGAAAGCAGTTTTCCAAGACAAGAACTGTAAATCTGCTGTTGCTGCTGGTTCAAAAGGGGGAAGTGTCAACTTTTCCAGCACAAAGTTGAGGTCCCAGGTGGTTTCCTCGGAGGCTTTACGTTTTTGATTCCTCTCAAGAACTGTCTGAGTAGAGGATGAGAGAAGACAGGAGGATCCATGTTGTATTCTGCTGAGATTGCTGATGTATGAATCTTAATGGAGGAGTAGGACAGGCCATTGTGGAACAGTTCTGCTAAGTATTCCAGGATGTGTGCTATGTTTGCCAATGAGACCTTTTCTCCCTTTGCTGCACTCCAAATGAGGTATCTTTTCCATTTGGCTGAATAAGTTTTCCTTGTGGAGGGTCGGCGAGCCTCCAGGATAATGTCCTTAACCCTGTGAGATAAATCTGGGTTATTTTGTTTTATGCAATATTCCAAGCAGCTAGCTGCAGTGTTTTCAGTTTGGATGTAGGATCTTGTAGTTGTTCTGTGTTAGAAGTAAGGGACATAGAGGTAGAGGCCATGTGTGTGTCCGAGACATGCTTCTCAGTAGCGGGTACCAATGTTGCCTCGGCCAGTCTGGAGCTATCAGGATTACCCTTGGCTGATCCTCTTTGACCTTCAGTAGGACTTTGTACATCAAAGGAAGAGGTGGGAATGCATATGCTGTCAGGTTTTTCCAGCTGAAGGAAAGGGAGTCCACCCTCCAAGCAAGTGGGTGGTATGCTCTTGTGCAGAATTTCTTCAATTGGTGGTTGTGTGGGGAGGCGAACAGGTCTATCTCTGGTAGTCCCCATTTCTTTGTTATGGTTCTGAAGATATCTGGATGCAGCATCCGTGGTAGTTCTGCTTAAGGTGTCTGCTAGTGAATTTTCTTTTCCTGGTACAAATCTGGCCTGAAGTTGAATGTTGAGATTCAGGGCCACATTCCACAGGTCCATTGCCATCCGGCATAGAGGATATGAGTGTGTACCTCCCTGTTTGTTGATGTACCACATGACTGTGGTATTGTCCATCCTTATCAGCAGGTGACCTTGTTGAAGGAATGGTCGGAATGCCTGGATTGCATGTTTCACTGCCAGCATCTCTTTTAGATTTATGTGTAGATTCAGCTGGTCTTGGGTCCATAGGCCTTGTATGCACTTGTCCACCATGTGTGCCCCCCAGCCTAGGTCTGAGGCGTCCGTGGTGATGGTCTGGATTGGATGAGGTTTGTGGAAAGGCAGTCCTCTGTTCAACTGACAGGCCTGAGCCCACCACTGGAATTCTTGCTTCAGGTATGGAATTATTGGAATCTGGGCTTCTAGACTGTGCTTGTGTTGAGACCATACATTCCTTAGGTACCATTGCAACTTTCTCATATGCAGCCTGGCATGCGGAATCAATATTATGCAGGATGCCATGTAACCCAGGGCTTGCAGGACTTTCCTTGCAGTAAGCTGAGTAAGTGTTGTTAATGTCATGAAATATACTGGTAGTTGCTTTTGTTTTTCTTCTGTGAGAAAAGCCATCTGAGTTGATGTATCCAGTTCTGCACCCAAGAATGTTATCCTTTGGGATGGTACTAGTCTTGATTTTTGCATGTTGACTGTGTATCCCAAGGCTTGCAACAGTTGTATGACCTTTTCCAAATCTTTTGTTAATTTTGCCTTGTTGTCCGCTTGTATTAGGCAGTCGTCCAGGTATGGGTAGATTTGAATTCCCTGAAGCCTGCAATGAACAATTACTGATGCCAGGCATTTCGTGAATACTCTGGGCGCAGTAGATAAGCCAAAGGGCAATGCTGAGAATTGATAATGCTCTGATCCTGCAAGAAATCTGAGGTGTCTTCGGCAATCTGGTCGTATAGGGACGTGCAGGTATGCCTCCTTGAGATCTAGAGTCACCAGCCAAGACTCCTTGCCCAGCATGGGAAGAAGTTGCTGGAGGGTCAGCATTTTGAATTTTGGAACAATGAGGTATGTGTTCAGAGCGGACAAGTCGAGAATAGGTCTCCATTGATTTTCTTTTCTTGGTACAAGGAAAAGCCTGGAGTAAAATCCTTGGCCTTGTTCCATAGGCGGTACCTTTTCTATAGCTCTCATCCTTAGTAAGTTGTTGATTTGTCTTAGAGCCGCCTGTTTTTGGCTTGGTGGTAGGTTTGGCATTCCTCTCTTTTTGGTAGAGTGTGGAAGTGAAACCTGTAGCCTTTGTCTATTGTTTGTAAAGTCCATTTGTCTCCTGTAATGTAATGCCAGTTGTTGGAAAATAAAGCTAGTTTTCCGCCCAAGGGTGCTTCCAGTTGTTCCCTGGTAGGCGGAATCAGAGCCAAGTCATTGTGCCTGCCCTGTGGAAGTGGTTGTAGTTGAATCTGTGGCAGTACTTCTCTGGTTGGTAGGTTGCCACTGACGTCCCCTGTAGGCACCCCTGGATTGACCTCTGCCTCTTGGGCATCTATTTCTGCCTCTCTGTGCTCTGGAGGTGTCTGGAAAGGGCCAATTCTTCGAAGGCCAATTTCTGCTAAACCTCGGAGGTTGGACCTGTAAGAAATCCTTGACTGTTTGGACAAATTTTGCTTTTTCCTCCACCTTCTTTAGAACCTCCTGTGCAGGGGAGCCAAACAAACTTTGTTTCTCCATAGGAGCATCTATGAGTTTTGACTTAACATGGTCTGGTAAGGATTGTTCTTTTAACCAGGCATGCCTTCGAATCACTGTTCCAGTCATAGCTGATCTAAAGGAAGCCTCCAGTGCATCATAGCCACATTTTAAGAAATGGTTACTGACCTGCTGAGAGTTATGTACCAAATCCTGAAGGGACTTGCGGTCTATAGGTTCAGGAGAGGACAGTTTTTATTTAGCTGGTCTAACAAAAATTCCTGGTACTGAATCATGTGAAATTGACAGTTTAAGGCCCTGGCTGAAAGAGTAGCAGAAGTATAAACCTTTTTACCCCATCTCTCTAATGCTCTAGATTCCCTTTCAGAGGGGAGAGGATTTTTGGCAGAAGCAGCTGCCACAGCTTTAAGGCCCTGTGAAATGGTTTCAGGATCTGCAACAGGAGCCTTATACAAATGGTAGTATGTGTCCGGGACCCTGTAATATCTGTCAGGCTTGGCAGGGGCCGGAGGAAGAGAATCAGGGGCAGTACAGGCATCATTATATGCATCATCAACAACTGTTAGTACTGGAGGAATGGCTAAAGGCCTATGCTGTGGTAAGTGTAAGAAAGTCCTTAGCCTTTTCCTTGAATCTGAAAAATCCTGGCCCTGCCATTGAAAGTGTTCCCTCATAGCATGTAAGGTTTCCCCAAAAGAAAATTCTTCGGGAGGAGAGGCAGAAGGAATGGAGTCTTCTGCATCAGAATCCTCATAAGGAGAATATGGGCCTTCCTGAGGGTCTGAGATATCTGAGTCATCCGAGGAATAGTCTGTAGAAACAGGTTCCGGGGGTTCAGTCCTAGGCCTCTTATCTGGAGGGGGTTGAGAGGCCCTGTCTGGGTGAGGTTGGGATCCCCTGATCAAAGAAATGAGATCCTCAGCCAGGCTGAGCATTTGAGAACTAGAGGTAGGCCTGTGTGAGGGAGTTTTAGCAGGTAAGGCCTTAGAAGATTTAGCTGCTTTAGCCCTGGAAAAGCCTTGATAGACATAGATGCAGGGGGTCTAGCAGCCCCACGTGCAGGGGTAGATATGTCTAAAGGAATAGTATCTGACAAATCCTGGGTGCTTGCTTCTGTAGGGGCAATTTCAGTAGCCGATTCAACCATGCTCTGTGAAGCCTCAGCTATCGGAGGCCTGCTTTCGGCCGAAGGAAGAACCGAGGACTCGGTTTCAGCCGAAACCGAGACACTGTCGGTTGGCTAACCGTGGTTTCAGCCGAAACCACGGACCGCGAGTGTCGGTCCTTTTCCTTGCGCTTTTTAGCTAATTGTGTAGTCGGAGTCTCCGACGGCATTTTGTATGCAAAAGCGGGACCAAAAAACTCCTCTGCAAACTCCGACCGACGTCTAGGCATCCGTCGGTTGAAGGAAGCACAGGCTAAACAAGCTGATATGTCGTGGTCCGGGCCTAAACAAGGAAGGCAGTAAGAGTGGAAATCCTTATGAGGTATTTGTTTCCCACAAGTTAAACAATTATTTACTTTGTCTGACATCGGCTGAGGCAAGAAAGAGTCCCCAATGGGGTACTTAGCTTTTTAGAAGTCTTCGGTAGTAGAAATCTCTGGATCTGACCGACCGGCACTTGCGAACAGCTTCTGCTTGGCACGGGCACCGCGGCAAGAAAGACTGGGGAAAATGGCGTCGGCTGATGCCTTTATACCACAGCAGCTATGACGTCGGGTGAAGTGTGACATCAGCCGAGGCCAGACCCAGACTTTGGAATCCGGCCGACCGAAGGGCTGCCTGAGGCAGGACAACCCATATGTTAGGACTGCAGATGCATCCTTGAAGGACATCTACTCCTTGCCTTGCTTGGACACATCCAGAGTCACTACATGGGGGAGTGGGGTGCAACAAGCATGTCACAATTTGAAATCTCTCTGGCTGACTGTGATGGCCCTGACACATTTGTCATACCTCTCAACCTCAAGAGCAAGAAATCTGGACAAAGCCATACAAAGAAGTGGGACAAAGGCCCAACAATAAGGACAATTTTTAAATATTGCTCTAATAAACTTAGAAAGATAATAGAATAGGTCTTGCATTAGTATGAATTTTCTGAAGGGTATAAAATCTGAAACTCAAATGTCTGTCATTTTCTAACTTCAGTCTTTAGTGATTTGTCACTAATTTGCCAAAAACACAATTTTATGAAAATGGACCAAAAATGTGATGCAAAATATAAAATAGACACACAATACAGCTGCTACCTGTCAAAGAAGGGACACTTTAATATTAGTACTGCTACCTTGAGCAGCTGACAAAATAAAAGAATCTACATGCATTTCAAGTAATCTATAACTTTGATTATTACAGTTATTTCTTAATTGTAAACCCTCCATGTTTTCTTCCAAAATTGCTATTTTATGGAGGGATTATTAGGGGAAGAGCAACATTTTGAGCCAAAATTGGGGACAGTTGAGAGGTTGGCTATGCCTAATTCTATAAAGCAATTTATTTGCATGTACCTCTCAACCTGTTAATGCAGTAAATCTGAACAAGGCCAAATATATTGGGGGCACACATAAACAGTACTAAAAATTGCTCTTGTATAAACTGAGACAGTTGATAGAACAGCTCTTACTTTAACATGCATTTTTATGAAGGTTATGAAGTCTGAAACTTATTATTTAGTGACTTCTGGCAAATCATTTAGGAATTAAAACTACAAATTTTATGAACAACAAACCAAAAATAAGAAGCAAATATCTATTCATTCTTTGAAAACTGGACAGTTGGGAGGTATAGTTCAGCTGGGCCTGTCTGAGTTTGCTGCCCTTCCCCCCCTGACAAAATAATGGTTGAATGGAGCCTCTGCAGCCATTCCAATGAACCATTACTTGGCTATTTCACTCCATTTACCATAAACACTAATGTGCATACTGCTTTACTTCTATGATGAGTTGGACTTCATTTGAAAGTTTTATTTTGCATTTTACAGCACAAACATCAAGTCATCTGTTAAACAAAGCAATGCAGTCTCACAATGAAAACTTAGCATTAAAACTTCTCTGCCCTTGAAACTCACATTCATTGAAACAGCATTGAAACCCACATTCAAAGAAAATACATTTTGCCAGTGGCAGATAAAGATTAATTTTGGGCTGTTTTCGAATCATAGGCCCCTTGCATATGAAACATACATGTGCTCTTTGATACACCTTCCTCATTGTACTAAAATTATATTCCTTGTACAATACAGTACACTTGTTAGAGGGTGTTTTAAATTTGTTTTGAACATTTTTTCCAGTAAGCAATGAAACAAACCATATGCACCCATAATGGCAAAACTGTCCAGTTGAGAACATTTATCATAAAAAGTCTACTCAGACTTCCACAGTCCACCATTATTAGTAAATATACACAATTCTACAGTCCACCATTATTAGTAAATATGCACAATTCCACAGTCCACCATTATTAGTAAATATGCACAATTCTACAGTCCACCATTATCAGTAAATATGCACAATTCTACAGTGCACCTTTATCAGTAAATATGCACAATTCTACAGTCCATTATCAGTAAATATGCACAATCTCTGAAGTAAGTCATCTAAATAATTCCACATTAAAGAAATCTGTAACTAATGAAGCGGTTGCTGCTAGCAATCACCTTTATATTTCATGGTTTCATTGGAAAATAAAGTGTCTGTTGCCCCTCAGGAATAAATTGCCTATATATAACATTAAATAAATGATAAGCTAGTAATAATATTGCAAGAGGAAATGGATGGCAAACTGATAACGAACTCATAGTTAGTATCTTCACCAAGGAGAACATTCTCAGTACGGCAGCATCCACCCCTTGTGGGAGTAGAACCCACAGCCTTCTGCATCAAAAGCAAGTACACAACCTGTTGTGCTATAGTATTAACTAGGCAAAGCACTAAACTTCTATTCCCTGCAGCTCTCAGCTCCTTGTAAAATCTACTCAATACTCAACTGCATCTCAACCCGCAGCTCAAGAAAACTGGAAAAAGCCAAAATGTATTGGGGTCAAAGCCCAAAAACCAGGGACACATTAAACATTGCTTGTATAATCTCGGAAAGTTGCTAGAATAAAATGTTGTGTTGCCACCATATATTTTACTGCCAATGTCCCTGAGCAAAAAACAGTCAGAGTAACATACCACTACGCCACATCAGCTGCTTTGTAAAAGAGAGGAAGACTGAAACTTAAATGGCTATCATTTAGTGAATTCAGTTCTCACCATAACTGTCAACCTCTTAGTACAAAACACCTGGACAAACCCAGTAATGAGGGAATACAGCCCTCAAACATATTCAGTGAATTCAGTTCTTGCCATAGCTATCAACCTTAGCACAAAAACCTGGACGAAGCCAATAATGGGGGAATACAGTCCCAAAAATAGGGACAAATTTAAAATATTCATCTTATAAACTTAGAAAATTGCTAGGAAAAAAGGTTGTGCTACTATGTATTCTAAGAACATGAAGTTTGAAATTCAAATGCCGGTCAATTTTACTGCGGACAGAACAAAAACAATTTTCAGCAGAGACGCAGGGATTAATACTGCAGACACGTCTTTGTAAAATGGCAGGGCACCAGAGCAAATCCACACAAACACAGGGAGGAGATGCAGACTCCACACAGAAGCCACCCCAACCAAGAATCAAACCAGAAAACCTATAGCTGTGAGGCAACAATACTACCACTGCACCATCAAGGGTGGCCTAATGGTTAAGGTGTTTGCCTTACAAACACAAGGTGCAGGGTTTGAGTCTCACAAGGGATAACTGGCTAGGCTTAAAATGGCTCGCAAGAGCAGTTAGCTTAGTACTAATCAAGTGGCGCACTGCAACTGTGGTCCCACTTCACAAAGGCGGTGCCTCCACCGACCCTGGAAATTACCGGCCCATTAGCTTGACAAGCCTTATCTGCAAAGCCATGGAGAGGATCATAATGGACCTCATAAATAAAGACATAGGGAATTTGCAGACTTTGGATCAAACCCAGTTTGGCTTTGTCAAAGGCAGATCGTGCCTTTTAAACTTGGTTGACTTTTTCGAAACAGTCACCAAAGCCATTGATGAGGGAAAGGCAGTCCATACAGCCTACCTCGATCTGGCGAAGGCCTTCGATACAATACCCCACTCAGGTATCATTGAAAAACTCATCAGCTTAAATGTTAACCCATACATCACAAGATGGGTTGCAAACTGGCTGAGTGACAGAACCCACAGGGTCAGAGTTGCTGGCGCCATGTCAGACTCAAAGCCTGTCACAAGTGGTGTCCCACAGGGCTCAGTCCTGGGCCCACTCTTGTTTGGCATCTACTTTTCAGTACAAGCAAACACAGGAGGGTTATGGCTGACAAAGTTTGCAGATGACTGCAAACTGGGAGCCATAGTCGAAAACACATCTGACACAGATATCCTTCAGAAGGGTCTCACAGAAACGGATAACTGGTGCCAGAGCCATGGCCTAAAGTTAAATGCCAAAAATGCATAGTCATACCCTTCGGGAAAAACAAGGTTACCCCTAGCTACCATATAGGTGGCAATCCACTGAGCACAGAAGAAGTTATCAGGGACCTGGGGACCCAGGTTGACAGTAGCCTGTCATTCGACACCCATGTAGCTAAAGTAGTTAGGAAGACCTTCTACATTGCCCACCTTATCATGAAGGGATTCACATCTAGATCAAGGGAGGTCATAGTCTCCCTATACTCATCACTCATCAGACCAATGATTGAGTACAATGCCCCATTCGAATGTATCTGACCCGACACTTGCAGCAGCTGGAGAGGCCACAAAGTTCCTCACCAAAAGGATAAAGGGTCTCAAAATCTGTCCTATGCTGCCTGACTGAAAGAACTCCAGCTCTATTCAGTACACCGCTTGCTCAGAGGTGACCTTTGCCTGACATACAAGGCCATGTCAAACCCAGATTTGATGAATATGCTTCACCTCAAAAATCTAGATCCATCAGAGCCACAAGGGGAGACTTAAACCTCACGGCTACGCTATTAATAGGGCGTGCTGGAGGATAGATTCATCACCCAGAGACTCCCTATGCTGTGGAACAAAATCCCGGTATATGTGAGGCAGAGCACCTCGCTGGCCTTGTTCAAGAGAAATCTTGACCAATGGATGGGAGATCGCAGATATACCCCAGGGATTACCTCGGTGTCACTGCTCGACAGAGGCACAGCAAAATAATGGGTATAGTTCCCCACACTAAAGGGGTGGCGTAAGCCACAAAACTATGGGCTAGGCTTGTAAATGCCCTCGGGCAGATAGCCTAGTATGAACCTATGAACCTAAATCTGCAAGGAATTAAACATTCAGAAACCTGAAGTCTGAAATTCAAATGCCTGTCAATTTTACTGCGGACAGAACAAAAACAATTTTCAGCAGAGATGCAGGGATTAATACTGCAGACACGTCTTTGTAAAATGGCAGGGCACCAGAGCAAATCCACACAAACACAGGGAGGAGATGCAGACTCCACACAGAAGCCACCCCAACCAAGAATCAAACCAGAAAACCTATAGCTGTGAGGCAACAATACTACCACTGCACCATCAAATCTGCAAGGAATTAAACATTCAGAAACCTGAAGTCTGAAATTCAAATGCCTGTCAATTTTACTGCGGACAGAACAAAAACAATTTTCAGCAGAGACGAGGGATTAATACTGCAGACACGTCTTTGTAAAATGGCAGGGCACCAGAGCAAATCCACACAAACACAGGAGGAGATGCAGACTCCACACAGAAGCCACCCCAACCAAGAATCAAACCAGAAAACCTATAGCTGTGAGGCAACAATACTACCACTGCACCATCAAATCTGCAAGGAATTAAACATTCAGAAACCTGAAGTCTGAAATTCAAATGCCTGTCAATTTTATTTAACATTTGTTAATCAGGACAGTCTGACTGGGAACAAAAACAATTTTCAGCAGAGGCCCAGGAAGAAATAATGCAGACATGTCTTTGTAACATGGGAGGACACAAAAGCAAACCCACACAAACACAGGGGGGAGAAGATACGGACCCCACAAAGAAGGAACCCCAGCCAAGAATCAAACCTGAGAACCTGCAGCTGTGAGGCAACAATGCTACTACTACACCATCAAATATCAAGCATTGCAACATTTACAAACCACAGATATTATGAGGAACAGATCAGATCAAATATGAGGCAAAAATCTGCAATTTTTTTACAAATGGTGGTGGGTAGGTAACTCAAGTCTTTAACACCTGCATACAGGGTACAGGGTTCAAGCCTGAGGTATTCCCTACCACACCACCTGGGGCATTTTCACACACACACACACACACACACACACACACACACACGATGAACTGTTCAGTGGTAACTATAAAGTTTTGTTGGAATGTAGAGAAGCCTTTTGGCAAGTTATGCTTAAATCAGATGTACTTCCTGGTTTAAACTAATCCATTAACATAAATGTTTTTCCATTAACATTAAATGTTTTTTGCAAGCACAGAGGTTATAGTTGATAACACTGGTGTTATAAACATCAGTGTTCAAGCTATTTTTACACATTTGTACACACCCATTTTTAGTCTTTTAATATATACATGTATTATTTTGAAAGATGAAAATAGATAACTTATGTGGGTACACATTTTAAATGTTTGAAACATTTGTCAAGACAGTGGGTAATATTTTTTTGTAATGTCATTGGATTACACAAATCACGCGATTTTTTCATTTAATAGTATTTAAGCTGACTGATTGATTGTATGTTTGTTTTCTGATGAAGTTCACAGTGATTAAAAGTGGATGAAACGCGTAACTAGATTGTTATTTTCTGACTTTGATAGTTCATACGCCATTCCACGTCTGTTTGAGTTTTAAAGTTTACTTGTTCTTTTGTAAAGTACAATTGTTCGTTTTTGGTATGGCAGAAGACGATTCAAGTCAGGACACTTTGTTAAATTTGAGTGTGTATCCAGTTCCCAAGTCAGGATTAAGTCTCAACGAATTTATTCTCAAAACCATCAGAGAAGTAGTTTCAGAGACTATTGCCCGACAGAAGGGAATGAATACTTCAGACGCTTGCATTTTAAATCCAGGAAACTGTGGTGGAATTCGTTTATCCAATGGTGAAGCAGACCATGTAGAAAGCACCAGCCGAAGTTCGAAAACGTCTAGGCAAGCGAGTGTGGTTTCATCGATTTTTAAGGAAGGGAGTAACGGAGAAACCAGTTTTCATCCGCGCAGTGTTGACTCATTGGTTAATGAGAGGGTCACCGAGCAGACTTTTAAAGTTATGGACAATACTTTCTCTCGAGTATTCACAGCAGATAACGACGCACGAGTAAGTGACACTGTGAGTGAAAATTCAGTTACAGTTGCGACAGTTTTAAAAGAAGATTTACGTAACGGAGAAGGTTTGTTTTAAGTGTGTATCTCTTCAGTTGGAGATTTTTTATTTACAAGAAAATGTCAACTTGAAATGTGTGCCGTTCGGCTTAAGAACTTACAAATTTCCGAACTGTGTGATTTTTGGTGATGCTCTTTACACTAAGTTGGTTGAATTATTTAACAACGCTGGTCTAGCCTATATGAGAGCTTTGATTGAACATTATCAAGCAGAATTTGCTGTTTTAAACGAAAAAGCTGAGGCTTTAGATGCCAAGATTAGGGCGTCTGCTTTATTTAATGATTTTTTGACAATGTATTTTAGCATAAATGCTAAATTGAAAAGACATACGGCGTCTATTATAGAAAGAAAGCAAAAGAAGTTAAAGAAAGATTTAGCAGCATATAAGTCTAACGCTGCTTATCTCATCAAACAGTCAAAAAACAACAAGAGTGACCATTTTAGTGTGAACAAAACTGTCGTAGAAACACAAGGTCAGGATGTTAACAGAGATTATGAGGAAGTCAACAAAGGTGTTGAAAACAATAACACGAACTGTGAGACAATTTCAAACAACAACTCAGACTCTAATGTTAACAGTAATACTTCTTATGCTCAGGCTTTGTCTTCCAATGATAAGGCAAGTCCTTTTTTAGTGGACAAGAAGTCCTTTTTTAGTGGACAAGAATGGGAACAAGAAAATGCCAAGGTGGTCTGGCAAGATCCAGACTCGGAGCAGAGGAAAAGGCAGGAACAAGAAACGGAATTAAATTATGGTATCAGCGTTTGTAATTTGACTTAAGAGACACTGCCTTTTGAAGTAATTTCTCTACTAAAGAAAGGACTTTCTTTCATTCCTTCAAACAAAGTGAACATTCCTAAATTGATTATAGATTTCAAGTTATATTTGCGGAAGTTAAACTTGAAGTTCATTTATGATGGTATAAGTGACAAAAATACACACAACAATAGGTGTAGTAAGAAAAGTACATTTAATCCCTTACTTAATACAACTTTAAATGTGTATGGTAAAATTTGTGAACAGGAATTTAGAAAATGGCTAATAATAATTCCTTTACCTCTAATCTGTCTGTTACTGACACTAAGGCTTTAGATTTTTTGTCAAGAAATAGAGACCTCAGAGTCATGAGGTCTGACAAAGGTGGCACTCTAGTCATTATGAATACAAAAGACTATGTTAGAGCAATGAAAAATTTGTTAGACAATGAAATTAATTACAGACTAGTTAATCAAGTAGATACTATTAAAAGTTTCACAAATTTAGACATTGTATTATTTGATTTATTAAGTCAAGGTGATATTACTTACCCTGACTATGATTTTT
>NC_056744.1:931662409-931672409 GCF_019279795.1 Protopterus annectens
ATTAGGACAGTGCACTACAAGAAGGATGTGATATGCAGTGTGATATCTCCTTTTGGTGGTACCATTTTCTGGGATATTCTTTCATGAGGATCCACCCAGGTAGGTTAGCTTGAGACACAGTCCTGCAGATACTTAAGATGGAACTCCAATCCTAAATAAGAAAATAACTTGACTTTGTGTGTGTCTGTGTGTCTGTGTGTCTGTGTGTCTGTGTCTGTGTGTCTGTGTGTCTGTGTGTGTGTGTGTGTGTGTTGTGTGTGTCTCTGTGCGTGTGTCTCTGTGGGTCTCGTGTGTGTGTGTGTGTGTATGTTCTGTACCTTGGCTGCTTTATGGATACTGCCCTATGAGAGAGAGCTGAACTAGGGAATGCTACATATTACCACTGTTACCCCTTGGTTGAGGTTATTGCTGGATGTATGGGGGTGACCAAGGATATGAGCTAGCAACCAGCAGGGTGGCATACAATGCTGATGGTGCCTTTTTTTCAGTTCTTTCCCTTCCCAACATGTTGATATCACTAGAGTAGGCTAGGAAAGCCATGAGGTGTGACCTTTGAGGATGTGTCTGCACTGGCCTGTAGGGCATCCAAGGCTTCTCAACACTCCCGCATGTCCCAGTCTTGTGTTCTCTGAGTCCTGGCCTCAATCAAGACTCATGCGAGATTTCACCAAGCATATTTCTTTCCCTTTAGGATAGGTGCACCCATTCTCCCTCCCAGCTTCGCCAAGTGCCTTAGCTGCTTATTGAATTCTGATTGCTTAAGCTGTAGCCTTGACTTCATCCCTCTGTCACTGAAACTGGCTTTGAAAGTTTACTTGCCATGTCAGTAAATATGGACTTTCGGTTTCATCCTCATCACCATTTCTCTTCCTGATTTCCCCAGCCTGGACCTGGCTGCCTTTACCAGCAGAGTCCATGTTTTTCATTTGTTGATTGGTTTGCCTAGTGCAGTATATATTGTAGGCTGTCATGCTGCACAGGATCCTGAGATTTGGGGAGTAGTCCTTGTCACCTTAGGATTATGGGTAATAGGGGAGGGTAGGGATAGTCTGGGAAAGTTCTCAAAGCTGGGGTTTCTCTGTTTTGCTTTTCTGAGTCCTACAAGTGGTGATGATGGCGCTGTCACTCTAGATCTGTTGTTATGGTATGTATGAAACGGTCATGTTTTTTTTTTTGTCTGACAATGCGATGAGAGTAGTCCCTTCCTCTGTAAGAGCAGGGCATGTCTCATAATGTATTGTGGAGCCAAGAGTCAAGCTTATCTGGATGTCTGTTTCTGTACTCAGTGCTTGATGTTAAAAAGTGTTCCCTGGCAGTCTTTTCATTTACTGTGCAAAAAAATTGCTTTTGTGAGTAAAATTCATCATTAATATTTATTTTTCTGCTTCTTAGTCCATTTTAATATGTTATTATTTTTTCTTTTGGTATGTGCTCCTATAAAGAATTATTTCTTCTGTTTTGGGTCTAGGCCCTTTTCACATTGTTATTTTTGAATGCTTATTGCATCATTTGGCCTGGGGGAGTGCAGTTGCTCCCCAAGATAAATGTACAGATGTGTTCATATTAAGTTGGAAATTGTAATAATGTGCTAAGGTTGTTGAGAGAGTTCAGAAAATCAGCTTTAAAATGTAGAAATGTGTAATTTAGGTATTTATTTATTTGCACTTGATAACTGGGATGGTCCATAAGAGCTAAAGTTTAAAGAGGGACATGTAGATAAAAGCTCCACAGTAGTATAATACAGACTTTGAACAAAATAGCAAGGTTTAGGTAAACAGCAGAGTAAAACAAACAGTCCTTATCAGGCAAAGGTACTACCGAACATTGGGCTCCCTCTTGTTCGTTTCCTGTCTGGCAGTCAAAATCTTGTCAGGTCTGACATTCCTCTCTATATTTCCTCTTCACTTTTCCCCACCAGTCAAACTCTGTGAGACGTTTGTTGTCCTTGTCTTAAATAAAATGCAAATGTTTGTCTTCATCCCTTTTAACATATGTGTTGGACCTTACTTGTCCATGCTCAGCTTTTTTAACATGCAGTCACCTGATGCAGCTTTTGACATCAATACTGAATCACTAAACAGCCTTGCAGTGATTTCTCTTGATGCCATATGTACTAGCTTCAATGCTGGCACCTACTTTGCTGGAACCACCTAGTCCCAGTTTCCCAACCTTTTAATTTATGGCAAGTCAGAGAGGTCACAGACCCATTGGCACTGCCAGTCATGAAATCTCCAGCAAAGAGTGTTTCCGTCGTCTTCTTTTTTGATCTTTGCTTCCACAGAAACCCAAGAAGGCTCAATGTATGAGGAAACGCCATGAGTTTCTTTTGGAGTCTCCCACAGTTGATGTTGCTGACCCAGATGATGCTGACTACCCCCACAACCCTTCTTGGATGCCCCAAGTTCAGGGAATAACATGGACCACTTATACAATGGTGAGGTGGACCACTGCTTCAGTACACCTCCCTACAGAGACAGATCCATAAGATGTAGCTGGTAAGCAGTCCTCCTAGGTAGTACTTCCATTGAATGATATCGTAAAGGTAGCCACCAAAGTAGGCTGGGATTACCCTGATATAGTTACCCCAATCCCTAAAAATGCTGACTTTATCTTTCATTTCCCCCAACAAGGTGTGCCATTTGTTTAGAGACTCCTGTGCCTGAAACTATGGTCTCACTTTCAGACCTTGAAAATGCTATGACTCTCCAGAACTCCATTCTCCATTCCCTGGATAAGAAACAGGCTAGAGAATCATGTTTACACATGTATCACCTTTGCTGTGTGGTCACTGTTGACATAATGTGGATTTTGATTGTGACAGCATCAGTGGAGATCAGTAGATCCAGGTTTTCCATTGGTACTGCTCCTCTCAAGGATGATGAGTTTATGACACTGTCCTGTTATGGAGAATGGACCTCTTTTTCACAAATATGACAGTTTCCTACTTGGCATAATGATAGATGTTAAGTTGTCTATCTCGCCTTCATTCTTGCTGGATGGGTTCGGAGCCGACCCTCGGCTCCGACTCGGCCACTCTAAAAGCTCGAGAGCTAGTTCCACCGGCTCGAGGCTCCCCTATATCCCACAATGCTAGGCGGTAACTCCCCAGATCTCGTTTGCCGCTACAGCGATCGAGGTGCGTTCCTACCGGCTTAGGTTAGTTTTTGAAAAGAAACTAGTTTTTTTCTTAGCTTTTTCCCCTTTTTAAGTTAGTTTTCTAAATAGTTTTATACTGTGAGTAGTCCCATCCCATTCCCAGTAAATTTTTTCCCTTTTTCCTAAAACTCACCAAAAATTTTCTCTTGGGCCTTAGGCCCAGTCCCTCCCATCCTAGTAGTGAGTGACTGTGTTTATAGGGATTTATTTGTCTAACTTAATTTAATTTAGTTTAAATTAATTTCTAAGTGTAATTGGTGTGTGTGTGTGTGTGTGTGTGTGTGTGTGTGTGTGTGTGTGTGTGTATGTGTGTGTGTGTGTGTGTGTGTGTGTTTGTGTGGTTACACTTCTATCTTAGACATGTCTAAGGACTCAAAGGTCTCAGGCTTTAAGAAGTGTGACTCGTGCTGTCAGAAGATGTCTCTGACAGACGGTCACACTTCTTGTGTGTACTGCCTGGGACCTTTGCACCTGCAGGACTCATGTGCTGTTTGCCATGGCTTCAGCCCTAGAGTCCTGCAGGAGCGCAAAAATAAGCTCATTCTGAGGGGCTTATTGAAGCCTGAGGGTCCCCTGACTCAGTCTTCGGGGAAACCCTCGAAGCCTACCAGACTGTCGTCTCCAGTCTCTGAGTCGTCTTCGGGGGCTTCGAAGGCTGTTCGAACATCGGCTCCGGCCAGAGCCGATGACTCTCGAACTCTTGTACCTGCTATTTCCTTGGCTCCGGCCGGAGCCGAGGCAGACATTGGTGAGTTGGCTCCGATCAGGTTGTCGGAACCGACCACAAGAAAAAGGTCCCGGTCACCATCTATCGGCTCCGTTCATTCGGCTCCAGCATCTCCATTGCTGTCTGAACGGAGCCATAGATCTCACTCCTCTAGGTCGTCGAGACTTTCTGATCATGACCTTCAGAGAGTAGTGAGTCGACTTCTTAAGTCCGAGGCACTGGCCCAGATGCTTCAAAGCCCGACTCAACAGTCGATGGCTAATCCCATCATTCAAAATATTCCTCCTCTGACTCCTGTGAATTCGGAGCCAGGGTGGCTCGGACCCGAGACTGTGGCTGCGTCGGAACTGATACCTTTGTCTTCGGTACCATCGTCTGCTCCGATTTCTTCCTTGGAGGAATCTCGGCGCTGGATTTCCCTTGATCGGCTCCGAGGGGGCGAGTGGCATCGGACCCTTGTCTGACCCCGCTCTCCCTCTCGGTGCTTCGGCGCTGGTGAGTTCGGCTCCGACATCAGCCTCGGAGCCATCACTGTCGGTGCCGGGGAGGTTTTCAGCTTTTCGGAGCGGAGACCTCCGGCCCTGCCTGACAGGGGTGCCTTCGAGGTCATGAGGAGCGTGTTAGAACCAGGTTCAACCCCACAGTCGGCTCCATCTGCCCCTCCCTCCACGGTGCCTTCGGTGATTTCTGCTCACTCTCTCATCCCGGATCGCAGAGAGCCAGTGGGGATCTCCTCCTGTTCTGAGGCCTCTCCTGACCTGGTAGGAGAGCCTCCTAGGAAGAGGCAGTGCAAGAGGAAGCACATCGACTCCCCTGAGTCTGTCACCTCTGACACAGATTTCGAGGATTCTGAAGGTTCCCCTCGTTCCCCCTCTGAAGATGTCTCCTTTGCAGACATCCTCGAGATCTTAAAACAGAGGGGGAATTGGCCAGCCCTCAACCCTTCAGAGGATAAATCTGTGTATCTTGAGGCGTTTGGCTCTCGCCCTTCCACCTCCTGGGTGTCCCCTCCTTTTGACCCCCTTATGCAGGTGGTGGGAAAGAAGACCCGGATGGCTCCTGACTCTGTGGATCCCACCCCCAGGAGACCTTCAAAGTTTATCTCCGCCCCCAAGGACAAGGAGTTTTTGACCAAAGGCGTCTCTGTGGATGCTATGGTGGTGGCTGCGGCCACCAAGAAAGAGCTAGCAGATCCTTCAGTGCCTGTCCATCCTCCTAACAAGGAGTCTAGGACTATGGACAGGTACGGGAAGTGGATGTTCTCGTCAGCGACCTTTTCTATGCGCTCGCTGAACTACCGGTGTCATTTCACTCATCTCCAGAGAGATTTGATCAAGGAAGCGAGTGAAATGTTAAAGGACCCAACAGCTGCGGGTTTTCAGGACAGGATGAACTCTCAGCTGGCTACCCTCAATTCAATAGTTAACTCCTCCATGCGCCTCCTTTCGTACGCGGCTGATGGAGCGAGTAGAGCGGCAGGTACAGGTGTAGCCTTACGTCGGCATGCCTGGATGCGGCCATGTAATTTTGCGGACCCTTTCAAGGCATCCTTCACTAACTCCCCGTTTGATGGATCATCCCTCTTTGGTCCTCAAGTGAAGGAAACCCTGACTAGGTGCGAGACGGAAGGCAAGACTTTTTCTGCCGTTGGAGTCTGTTTTTCTACCCCTTCTAGGCCTTACCCCAAAGGCCAGAAAGGGGGAAAGATGTGGTCCCACAAACAATCTCAAGGAGCATTGCCTGACGCACAGAGTCGGTTCCCCTCTAGAGGCAGAGGGGGGAACAATAATGGTAGACGCCGCCCTAGAGGCAGAGGGGGCCCTCAGAATCAGGGCAGTCGAGAAACCTTTTCCGACAAGCCCTTTCAGCATCCCTGAGGTGTTGCCCGACTGTCCACCTTCGGAGGCAGTCGGAGGAAGATTATCTCTGTACCCAGAAGCCTGGCAATCCCTAACTCAAGACAAGTGGGTACAGACTATCATTTCCAAAGGCTATACAATCCCGTTCTTTCACTCTCCAAACCAAGCAAAAAAATCCCTTCCAGACGTTCCACCCAGTCAAAGGGGGCAAGCAGCTTTAGAAATATCAAAGCTGCTTGCAAAAACAGCCATTCAGCCAGTTCCAGCAGACCAACAAGGATCCGGAATCTACTCCAAATTCTTTTTGGTTCCAAAGAAAACAGGGGACTGGAGACCCATTTTGGATCTCAGCAACTTGAACAAGTCTGTCAAGAAAACAAGATTTCGGATGGTCACGCTGCAGTCCATTCTACCCCTTTTGGGGTGGGACAACTGGATGTGCTCTATAGATCTCCAGGATGCATACTACCACATCAAAATGAGCAGACGCTCCAGGAGTTTTCTCCGCTTCTGGCTGGGAACCAGTCATTTTCAATTCAGGGCCCTGCCCTTTGGTCTCACTACAGCCCCCCGAGTGTTCACCAAATGTATGGCAGTGGTCGCCTCTCATCTGAGACATCAAGGATTCCAGGTGTTTCCATATCTAGACGACTGGCTCCTTACAGCCCCCACCAGGCATCTTCTGCTTCTCGCCAGAGACTATACCCTTCACACATGTCAGACATTAGGCATTTCAATAAATTAACGAAAAGTCTGTTTTGTCGCCTTGTCGTGTTATTACCTTCATAGGCGCAAATCTAGACACAGTCAGCATGTCAGCCAGACTCACAGAGCAGAGAATAGCGGACATACACAGACAAGTCTCTCTTGTCTTGCAAAGCAGCAAAATCAGAGTCAGACTAGTCCTGAAGGATCTTAGGGTTAATGGCGGCTGCTATCCCTCTTCTTCCTTTAGCCAGGTTCCATATGAGGATTTTACAATGGATGCTCTTCACTCAGTGGTCATACCAACAACTTCCAATGTCCCATGCCATTGCGATAACACAATCGTGCAGGAATCATCTTTCTTGGTGGATCACATCCCCCCAGCTCTTCCTAGGAAGACCTTTTGCTCCTCCCCCTCCAGTTGCTACACTGACAACGGACGCCTCCCTGATCGGGTGGGGGGGGCATTACCAGGGCAGGACGGTCCAGGGCATATGGCAACCTTTCGAACGCCACTTGCACATAAATGTCCTAGAGATGAGAGCAGTGCTTCTAGCGTTGCAAGCCCTACAAGACTCTCTTCCCAAAGGGACTATAGCAATTCAGACGGACAATATGTCTGTAGTGTGGTACATCAACAAACAGGGCGGAACCAGATCCTACCCCCTATGTCGAGAGGCACTCAGACTATGGCAATGGGCGATTTCTTCTCAGCGGTTTCTGTTAGCAACGCACATTCCCGGGAAGTCCAATGTAATTGCGGACAAATTGAGCAGAGCTATTCCCATGCTTCACGAGTGGTCTCTGAAAAATTCAGTGTTGGACAAAATCTTTCGAAAGTGGGGCCGGCCTTGCTGCGACCTTTTTGCTACTACCCAAAACAGCAAGTGCGACGATTATTTCACCCTCTTTCCCCAACCAGGCCATCCCAGCAGAGACGCTCTAGTCCACGTTTGGCCCCGGGGACTTTTGTATGCCTTCCCTCCCTTTCCGCTGATATCTCAACTAATACAGAAAGCCATCGCTCAGAAAGCTTCCATGATCCTCATTGCCCCTTACTGGCCTCGACAGATTTGGTTCCCATTTCTTCACCGTTATCTGCTGGAGCAACCCTGGCATCTGGACCCAGTTCCAGACCTCTTGACCCACCAGTCGGGTCAGTTGCACCGCTCCCTCCCTTCTCTGAACCTCACGGCATGGTTTCTCCAATTCCAACTCTAGCCAGGCTCCCCTAATATCTCACTCAGTCTGAGATATTTTAATAGCCTCTCATAAATCTTCCACTAGGAAGATTTATCATAGTAAATGGAAACGTTTTTCCTATTGGGCGCATTCAAAGGATATAGATCCTTTCACTGCTTCCATTCATTCAGTTCTAGATTTTCTAGCCGAACTTTTCCACTCAGGTTCGTCTCCTTCTACCATCAAGGTTCAATTGGCAGCTATATCCAACTTTCATGTTGGAATCTCAGAGTCCTCCATTATGTCTCACAAACTCTGCAAGGCCTTTTTAAAGGGAGTTTTTCTCCTCAAACCTCCTATCAAGGATCCTCCTCCTCTATGGGATCTCAGCTTAGTTCTGACATCCTTGATTCTCCCCCCGTTTGAACCTGCGGCTTCATGCTCAATGAAATTGCTATCTTGGAAGACTCTCTTTTTGGTAGCTATTACTTCAGCCAGAAGAGTCTCTGAAATTCATGCTCTGTGTAGTCGATCCCCTTATCTTTTGTTTCATAAGGATAGGGTATCCTTACGTACCAACCCATCCGTTTTGCCTAACGTAGTTTCTCCGGCAAATTTGAATCAAGCCATTGATCTTCCTGTGTTTTTTCCTAACTATTCCAACAGATCAGAACAAAAATTGCATTGGTTAGACGTTCATCGCCAACTTAGGTACTATTTGGACAGGACCAAACAATGTAGGAAGTCTGATCAACTGTTTGTTTCCTATGCAGAAGGCAGAGTGGGCCTTCCAGTTTCAAAAGTATCTCTTTCTAGATGGCTTACTTCATTGATTACTTTTGTGTATGAGATCAGACATCAACAATTGCCAACCAAACCCAGGGCTCATTCAACTAGAGCTTTAGCTACATCTATAGCTTTCCAAGACAGACTGCCTATTGATTCCATTTGTGCAGCAGCTACTTGGGCTTCTCCCCATACCCTCATTTCTCATTATAAGTTGGACTTAGCCTCTAGAGGCCGAGCCAACTTTGGTTCCACTGTACTCAAGAGTCTGTTCCGATAGGCCACCTGGGACAAGGTGCCAGGGATGCGGTCCCATCCAGCAAGAATGAAGGCGAGATAGACAACTTAACATTTAGAAGTTATGTACCTACCATAACGTTCCATGTTAGTTGCCTTCTTCTCGCCTTCTTTCTTGCGTCCCACCCTCCTTCCC
Source organism: Protopterus annectens (assembly GCF_019279795.1). Classification (NCBI taxonomy): domain Eukaryota; kingdom Metazoa; phylum Chordata; order Ceratodontiformes; family Protopteridae; genus Protopterus; species Protopterus annectens. The sequence goes on from NC_056744.1 coordinate 931,671,258, forward strand.
CCTAGCCTGGACAGACCTAGAGGAGTTTGTTTGTGACCTTTATTTTTCTACCACCTCTATTTATATATATATATATATATATATATATATATATATATATATATATATATATATATATATATATATATACATATATATTTATATCTTCAGTCAGGTTTAGGACACCCTTTAGGCATCCTATAGAGGTGGGTTATCCATTTTCTTCCATTTCATGGAACTTTTTCCTAGCTGGGCCTAGCTTACAAACGATATCTGAGGAGTTACCACCTAGCATTGTGGGATATAGGGGAGCCTCGAGCTGGTGGAACTAGCTCTCGAGCTTTTAGAGTGGCCGAGTCGGAGCCGAGGGTCGGCTCTGAACCCATCCAGCAAGAAAGAAGGCGAGAAGAAGACAACTAACATGGAACATTATGGTAGGTACATAACTTCTAATTACATCTATGTGAGGTAGGTCCATCTTTAACACAGACACCTGATTTCTCGCACCTCTGGAGTATTTGGTCCAGAGTCACTTGTTTTTCTCTTTTTGTGCCTTGGATGCCTTTTGTGCCTTGGATGCCTTTTGTGCATTACAACAGAGATCTGGAGTGGCTTGACATTCTGGTGCATTTTATGATGGAGAAGGGTGTTAGGCCACATGGGAAAGCTTTGTTTGCCAAGCAGTTTCAATGCCTGCTAATTTTACGTCTTTTATTTCAGAGAAATAATAAGTACATAACTTTCATTTATCATTGAAAGACCACTCACTGTTTTGCTATAATAGAAATAATTTTTTGTTTGCTGATTGGTCACAACCAGATCATTCTTGTTTGCTGATTGGTCACAACCATCAATGAGTAGCACATTTGCTCTAGTATAAATTCACTGGATGACATGCCAGCACACATTACTGTGGCAGACAAAAAGATGGGATGGAGGCGGAAATCACTTTAGCACAGAGTTGTATACAATGCAGAGAAACACTCCATTTAATCTTCAGTTATTTAAGGAATTGCAGTTGGTATTACCTGAGAATTAACTGCATGCCATAATGGTAATTCAGTAACTATTTTCAGGCTGTAAGCCATGCAGGTGTATAAAGCTGCAATGGTTTGCATTTCCTTCCATTTTACTGAAAAAATTCCCAACTTAAATTATATAAACACACTGAAT
>NC_056744.1:931677409-931907409 GCF_019279795.1 Protopterus annectens
TCGTCAGGCTAATAGGTCGATAGTTCCTGGGATCAGTGGTGGCTCCCCCTTTGTGAAGTGGGATAACTGTTGCTGTGTGCCATTCAGTGGGCACAAAGCCTGATGCGAGGCTATTATTGAACATGGTGCTTAAGTGGGGAGCCAGTTTATTGTGAAGTTCATGTAAAACGCAGCCTGGGATGTTGTCCGGTCCCATGGATGCTGTGTTTTTGGCTTTAGAGAGTGCAGCTTTTACCTGCGTAGTTGTGATTACAGGATCTCTGCATTCTTCCTGTATAGATATGGGCCCTTTAGGGGGTGAGGGGGGGTAAAGTTAGCACTGAACCTGTCTGCCAGGATGTTGGCAATATCAGTTGGTACTGTAATTTTCGTGCCGTTTTGCTGTAACTCAGAGCAGATCTGGGTATTGCCATCAAGTTTATTGACATAGCTATAGAATGCTTTGTGGTTGTCCTTAGAATTTGTGGTGATTTTGTTTTCATAGCTAGCTTTGGAGGATCTTATAATGGATTGCAGCTTCTTACTGAGGCTGACCAGGGAGCTCCTCCACTCATGGGATTTTACTCTCTTTTGCAACAGTTTCTTCCTTCTGTTGTACAGTTTGTTTATGGCAGGGGACCACCAGATTGGCTTCCTTTTTTTGGAGGATAACGTATTGGTTCTGTTTGGGATAGCACAATCTATGCACTTGTGTAAGTGCTTATAGAGTGCATTTGTGTAGGATTCAGCAGTTGTAACTGTATTGTCCATCTGCATGGGTGACATGAAGTTCACCACTTCTGTCTTAAGAAGTATGAAGTTGGCTTTGGAGAAATGTTTTACCTTGGTTTCCTTAATGGGGGGTGGGGGCGGGATGTGGATATCAAGGGTGATTAGCTTATGGTCGGATCGGACTAACGAGGAGTTAACTTCAGGTGTGGAACACCGGTCACCCATGTTGGTAATGACTAGGTCTAGGATATCATTGCTCCTGGTGGTGGTGTGCATAAGGTGATCCAGGGCATTGGAGGTACTGGGGTACTTCTTCAAATAGTGTTAATAATTTGTCTGGCTGTTGTTTTAGAGAAGGTCCACTTGTTTTTCTTTGCCTCCTATGTTTATGAGAGTAGGTTCTGCACTCTTAAGTGGCGCCTTATTTTTGCAAAGTCGTTCAGCAATTTGAATTCTACTTCTTGCACTTGATCTACAAATAGCATCTTAGAATAGAATTCCAAGGTATTTTTCTCCCTTTGGGAAGGTGTAAAGCATGATCTTCAGGCTATCTTAGTCATCCGTTATGTCAGTTATCCGTTGCCATACAGAATTTTCATTCTCAGTACTCCTGTGTGCAGATTGTGACACGGTTTTCTCCTAGGGATTGAATGCATGCCACTGAAACCACTCAGTTTAACATAAATAACTTCCTAGCAAAACGGTCAACGCTGTATTCAAATCCACATTTTTGCTGTGGGGGCACCTCACACATCCCCCTTACTGTGATATCACCTATGGTGCTCATGGACATAACCTAATCATCTGTAAGGTCACTGTAACTGACATTCTTCAATGAATGTGAGGTTTCAGACATTAGCTGCTGTAAAAGCACTTGCTTGTCACTCTGCTAGATGTATATGCCTGGGAACAGTGTTGACCAATTCCGTGACCATTGTTACCACCACTACTACTTCAAGTATCAGTTGCCACACATGATTTCTGGGCAGTTTTATCTCTTCAGTTGCCTCTCATTATCAGTGGAGCTCATCCTGTGAGAATGTTTTCAGTAGTGCCGCTTAAATCAGCGTAGTTACGAGAAGTTATGTACTTAACTAGATAATGACTGTTTATTCAATGAATTTCAGTAAAAAAATACTCTGATTGCTTATGTGCAGGTCCGGAAAGTTGTTAGAGTGGTGAAGTTTTCTGGTGGTTGGTCAGGATGAGTGAATTATTAAACTTCAGTCTGCAGCACTTCTTTAGGGATTGATTTTGGCTTCTCTGTTTTTGTTACAGGATGCATAACTAGTAGTAATGGAAAGCCTGATTTAGAATACAGTCAGCTAAAGGAGCCAGGAGATTAAACCTGTATAAAAAAGCATCTATGATGTTAGGGAATTGAGAAGTGGGAGAAACATTAGCTACAGAAAAAAAGTACACATTTTATTTCTGTTCATTTTAAAATACTGGTATGGGCTTGGGGAGTGTTCCTGTGTTTGTATGACATGATTGTCTAATGTAGTAAACTGCAAAGGAGAAGAAATATGCAAATAGAAAAAGTTAAGGAGAGAAGAAAGGTGAGGAAAAAGCATAAGTTCCTGAGTTTCTCGTAGTGACTGAAGCAGACAGAACAACAAAGAGAAGAATCAGTACAGCTAGGTATTTGCACATGAACGAGTGAAAACAAATAAGTAAACGAGAGGAGCTTCAGATAACCAATGATTCATGATATGAATGTGAGCAGACCAATGATTCATGATATGAATGTGAGCAGACCAATGATTCATGATATGAATGTGAGCAGACCAATGATTCATGATATGAATGTGAGCAGACCAATGATTCATGATATGAATGTGAGCAGACCAATGATTCATGATATGAATGTGAACAGACCAATGATTCATAATATGAATGTGAGCAGAAGAAATGGATGAAAGAATAGTGAAGTTGTAGAAGGAAAGGGTTCTGTGTTTGGGGGTATTTACTAGCACACTGTCCAACGTCAGAAGTCTGCATTTGCTATAGAGTAAGCTTCGAATTAAGCCCCAACACATCCATTATAATCAGTGTCATGCCTCTCTACCCTTCCCACCTGCTCCCTTCCTACTTTTCTCTCTGCACTGGTTTCCTTCTCAGTTCGACTCTTAATCACTTATTCCTGCACATGTTCTGTTTGCATTTACAAACCACAAATGAAAACTTTCACATTCATAATTACCGTTTTTTTGTGGATCTTGCAGCAGGTCTATAATGTCAAGTTTGCATATAAGGAGTTCTGAAAGTACACAATGACAATGCACAATACTACCTTCAATGAATACGTATGGAAAAGTGCTTTCATCTTATAAATTGTACTTATTTATTTATTTTTTTTTTCAAAACAGGTTTATTGTTTTAACATATAAGAGAAGTATCATAACAATTTTATACAAGTAATTAAAAATAGGTATTATTATAATATTCAACAAAACAACTAAAGTATTTACAAAGACATCCACTACAATCAGATCAATTAATTAAACTAAAATACCGTGCTATTGAAATTAGAATTTTTTTAACAAATTTTGTAAATTATCCCATACAATATAATAAGATGTTTTTCTAGTTGTTCTTGTCCTAATTGTGTTTATTTCCATATGGCACACTATATTCATAACATTTTTAAATTCATTGAACGAAGGAGGTGTATCTGAAATCCAATTTCTAGTTATTATTTTCCTAGCCACTGCTAGAATAGACCATAACAAGGGAAGCTTAACCTTTTAACACTTTGAGGTACAGGTGTGTTGAATAATATAAGAGATTTGGAAATAATGAAATTATCTGTAAAAGAGCCTGCAAAAATTCATTAATTGACTTCCAGTATTCTTTCAATTTTATACAGTCATAAAACATATGAGCCCAGTCAGCATTAATTTCTACATTACATCTCTTACATAAATTATCTTTATTATTTATTTTAGTCATCATCAAAGGTCTATAAGTAGATCTATGTAAAAATTTCCATGTATAAAGTCTCCAGACAATGGAAGACGTAGTTCTATAAGCAGATTCCAATATATATTGTTTATCTTGTTGATTTGGTGGGTCCCCATTAATAGAAGTGAAATAATTCCAGTATGAATTTACACTGTAAAAGTTTCTTGTCTGATAATTTTATGTATGTATGAAAGTTTACCTTTATCAGAAACTTTATGTTGTAAATTTAATATCAAGTAATCAATCAGTGTTGGAATAGATTCTTTAACTGTTATAGACATTAGATCTTTTTTATTAATGAGATGTTGTCTAAAGGTCTGAACCTCTAACCAGCAAGTTTCTCTTAGATCAAATTCTTGTTTTAAGAAATCTAGATTTTTAACTTTATTATCAGATATCAACTGATACCAGTACTTTAGATCATTATCTATAGCTAAATGAGTTCCTTCAGAAGTAGATGACAAAAGCATACCCTGAGTATACATTATAGGGAATACAATAAAATTCCATTCCCTATACTTAGGGTGCATGAATATAAAGTTACGATAGCTAATAATAATATTTAATGGGTAACAAACCATATGTTTAGGTGTAATAGGTGAAGTACAAAATTCCTTTAGTAACCATAACATGGAGTTATTTACAATCGTATTTTTATGTGTTAAGGAGATTTTCATGAAGTGCATACTAATTAGCTCCCAATAATCTTTCCATTTTGACATATGACTGATCTATTAATAAAGTAATAACTTTTACAATAGAAGAGATAGTATATCAATTAAAGTCTGGAAAAGAAATGCCCCTTGAGACCAGCTATTAGTATGTTTCTTTAATGCAATCCTAGGTCTATTAGGTGCCCATAGGAAATTTAACATTAGTGTATTCAGTTTCTTGATAATTATTTTTGTAGGTGGAAGTATTATTGATTGTATTAAGTATAAAATCTTGGGGAATATTATCATTTTAATAATTGTAAGTCTCTCCTCCATAGTAAAAAACATATTATTCCAGGTATTAAAATATTTTGTATATTAAGAAAACAGGTATTATAATTATTATATATAATAGATTTAATATCTTTAGATAGTATTATACCTAAATAAGTTATCTGACCTGAATTGGGTACATATTTAGTAAAATCACTAATGAGAATATTTTTTCGTGTATACATAGGTAGTATTTTAGTTTTTTCTTCATTGAATATTAAACCAGAAATACTTTTAAAATTCATCATTTTATCAAATAGAGACTGCATAGAAGAATTAGATCCTGCTGATGTAATTAGAACATCATCTGCAAAATGTTGAATTTTGGATGTTGTATTTTCATCTATTTCAAAACCCTCTATGTCAGTACTGTTTCTGATCAAATTAGCCCAAGGCTCCATTACTAAAGTGAATAATAGTGGAGAAAGTGGACATCCTTGTTTTGTACCTTTAAGAATGGGTATTTTTTGTGAATCATATGTTCCTACCTTAATATAAGCCAACGTTCCTTTGTATAAATGCTCAATTAGATTTACAAATGCATCTGAGAAGTTTGTGCACTTCAGTAAGGTAAACAGATAGTCCCAACTTACTGAATCAAATGCTGAACTTATATCAAGACTAATAAGTGTTAAATCTTTCTTTTTCCTATTTGCAAAATCAATTAATGTTAAAGTTCTTCTTATATTATCAAAAGTATTTCTATTTACAATGAAGCCTGTCTGATCTATATCTATAATGCCGGGAATGATTGTCTTCAATCTATCAGCAAAAATACTCATAAACATTTTATAATCAACATTAAGTAATGAGATGGGCCGATATGAAGAACATCTAGTTGGATCTTTATTAGGTTTTAAAATTGGCGAAATAAATGTATATTGCCAAGATGGGGGGTTATTAACTCAGTTTGGGCCAAAATAAAAACCTTATGTATTAATGAATATGTACTTTTAGAAAGGATTTTATATATCTAATACCATCATTACCCGGTGCTTTGTTTGATTTAAGCTTATTTATTTGTGTAATAACTTCTGTATATGAAATACTCTTGTCCAATAGTTTAATCTGTTGTTTATTAAGCTTTTTATTCATGTTTGTGGTTATAAACTCCTTTATTTTATCTTTAGGTTCCATGTTAATGTTATTATGGTTAATTTTGTGAAAGTGATTTCTAAATTCATCTAGTATTTCTGGTATACTAGAAACATTCTTCTTTTTCCTTAGAGAAAATATTTCTTTGATATGGTTTTGTTTATTCAACCTTTTTGTTTTATTTTTAAGTCTATGTAAGTATTTGGGGCTTATTGAATAAGACAAAAACTTGTATTTCTCTAAAGTTATTTTAACTTTATGAGTTAAAATTTCTTTGTATTTCTCATTTAGTTTGTTTATTTCTTCAATAACTTTCTTGTCCATAATATTTTCTTTATTATTATGTTTATAAGAGTCTAATTTACTTTGAATATCTAACAATTCCTTATCCCAAGATTTCCTTTTATTATTATACCATCTGATACTTTGCCATATAGATATGATTTTAAGGTATCCCAAACATAAACAATGGAGACTTCAGGAGTATTATTTATGTCTAAAAAATGTTTTACTTCTGAAAGTATATATTCTTTATAGTCTTTTAGTTGAGTTAATTATGCTGGTATCCTTTTGATCTGAACATTATGAGTATTTTTATCATGAATTCAAAAACAATTGAATTATGATCAGATATAGGACATGAAATGATTTTGGAATTAATTAAATCTGTTACCATCTGGTTAGAAATAAAGACCCTATCTATTTTTGAATAAGTTTTGTATCTGTTAGAAAAAAAGGTGTATGGTAATGATTTTGAATCTATCTGATTATTAATATCATTCAAATGATAAGAATTAGCAAAATCATTTAAATGTTTTGCATTAGATGTAATTCTTCTTTTCCCTATAGTGGTAGTATCACTTTCATGTAGTATACAATTAAAGTCACCAGCTAAAATAATATCTCCTATAGAGAATGATATGATCTTATCAAGATGATGTTTCACTGTATTAATACCAATGCCAGGTATCCAATATACATTAATTAAAGTGTAAGTCTTCCCATTAATTTGTATTGTAACCATACAAAACATTCCTTTGTCATCCTGATGAGACTTAATGGTTTTAGGAATGGGCATACTTTTATGCCATAAAATAGCCACTCCTCTTTTTTTCTGAGTGTGCTCTGAACTAACCAATACTGTATATTTGTTTGTGGCTAGTTTATCAATATCTTTTTTCAAGAGATGGGTTTCTTGCAGGAAGACTAAGTTGGCCTTATGTAAATTAATGTATCTTATTAGGCTTGCCCTTTTACACGGATGATTCAATCCATTAATGTTTAAAGAAATTCCTTTTAAAGATGTCATTTGGCATTTTTAAAACTTAAGAATCTTATGATCAAAATAACAAATAACAAGATAAGTAATGTTACATCTCCTCCTTTAGGTGCACCTTTAAATATAGCTGTATTTATTGAATCTCTTATGGGATTTTGTATAGGATTCAATTTTGTTTGTAGTGACAATGAGTGTACAAAATATATTGTGGATGTCAAAACTATATACAAATAACAATGAACAAGTGAAAATAATGTAAGGATTAAACCTTGCATCCAGCCTGGAGTTATAAACTCCAACTTAGAGTAGTATTTACCACTCAAGTTAACCCTCTACCCTAAGCAGCAGTACCTCAGCTACCACCTTATCAATTTAATACTAGTTATATTTAACTGAGGTTAACAATTTTCAATTCAATTATCTAGCAAGACAAGACTAACATTTGGTAAAACAGCATCATATAAACTAAAATAAACTTTTTTTTAAAAAAACTGTTCATACTACTATATACATCTATGTAATATAAAACACTTGTATTCAAATAGCATTCAAATAATCTTGATGTTAGAAATCAAGAGGAGAGAAAAATAAGTTCTAACATTCATTTAAATCAAAAACTTTGGCTAATATGATTCAGACATTACATATATTAAGATGCATCTATTTTCTGTCATGTAAATGCAATTAACAGCTTCCAAAAAAACCTTGAATTGCTTGTATATGAGCATTTACTCAAACTCATTATTGTCAATAGAATAAAATATTGTATTCATAGAAATTGTTATAAATCATACTGCATAGTTATGCAGATTCTCAGAAACACTTGCATTATTGTAAAAAAAAAAAAAAGCCATCACACACACACACATATACACATATATATAGATATATATATATATATACATATATATATATATATATATATATATATATATACATATATATATATATATATATATATATATATATACACATATACATACACACACACACATATATATATATATATATATATATATATATATATATATATATATATATATATATATACACACATACACACACACACATATATATATATATATATATATATATATATATACACATACACACACACACACACACACACACATATATATATATATATATATATATATATATACATACACACACACATACACACACACATATATACACATATACATACACACACATACACATATACATATATATATATATATATATATATATATATGCATACACATACACACACACACACACACACATACACACACACACACACACACACACATATATATATATATATATATATATATATATATATATATATATATATATATATATGATCTCACTGAGTTGTGTCCTTGATGAGCACTATCCTACTTGCTGTCCCTACAATAAATCTGTCTGCTTTATACAAAATAATGCACAGCAAACACATTTTAGTAACCAGATTTTACAACCATGCTATACTACTGCTTTAAAATATATCACATGACAATTTCTTCCAGAATAGAGTTATAAAATTATTTATGCTTATCAATCAGATGAATTAAATGAGTTATAGTAATGTATATGTTTGGAACATAAGTTTTTAACACAGATTATTATGCTGCTGTTAAGTAGATTTTCAAAAACACTTGAATAAATGTTTCATTTTCTATGCCTTCTAAAATAAGACATTTACTTACTACAAGAAACTGCATCATTTAAACTCATTATAACTGACATATTTTATGAATTATAACATAGATATTTAAGTAATTATATAAAATAACTCACATTTAGATGTTAAAGAGTTCATTTTCCTTCACATAGTCGCATTTGCATCATTTCTATTTCCTGGTAGAGAGTTCTTCCTGAATCTGTGATGTGTCAGTGTGATATCTAGGTCAAAGGTTAGACTAACTGCTTTCAGCTTCTCTGTGAGAATTCTGAGAGTTGAAGCTTTTGAAGTAGCTCATCGACACTGTGCATGAGACAGCCCACATCCCAGATTGTCTCCCTTAACATTTTGGCGGGAAACTTAAATGCATCTAAACATGACAAAACCTTCACAATGTATTTTACAGGTTATTACAGCCTCTGTGTAAGTGAAATTAAGCCCAAAATTATTAATAAGTAATAAAACTCAATATTTTTGTCCCAACTCATGCAAATCTTATTATTTACTGTGTCTATATGATCAAAAGCATTTCTATATATTAATAAAGAAAAGAAAAAGAGAGTAGAAAATAAAAGGTTGTAAGGCAGAAATAAAAAAAATGTAAGAGAAAGCTATAAGAAGTATATACAATGGAATATTACTTACTGTTTATATTAATAGAGTTAAAAATAAAACATATTATTTACTATTATTTAGTTCTAATTATTATTAGTTAAAGCATGACAGATTATTTACAAACAAGCATAAGCAGTATAATCAAGAAAGTATAATTAGGAATAGCATTTGAAGAACATATAAACTTTTTACAAGGAATAAATATGTTATTATTCTATTAATCATATTTTCATTACTCTTCTCTCCCTGCCCTCCCCCACCCTTTTACCCACTACATAATCTAAATAGAATGTCATTGTTTAAACAAAGAAAAGAAGAAAAGGAGAAAAAAAAAGAAAAAAAAAAATGTATCAAATTACTGACCTTACTTCTCTTTTTCAGAAAGAGAAACAAATTGAATCATAGCTTGCCATTAAATCTTCAGATATTTTGACTGGTTATGAAACAAAACATTTCTTTGCACACAGAGAATAACTTTGATTAAATCTTTTTCAAAATATCTGTGGCTTTCTGGAAATGCAGGAACTATATTTAAAAAGATTAATAATGAAATAAAATGACGAGAGAAAAAAAAACATAGAACAAATCATTTGTTTTTTAGTCTCTTCTTCTTCTCTGAAGTCTTCCACAAAGTTTCAGTTGCCAGTCTCTTTAATGAAGGACTAGCCCATTCCATTTCTTCTATTTTATCCAAAATCTTATTTTTTTTGATAAACAGTAAAGCAGAGTCTAAGTCATCGAAAATTTTAGGACCATCAGGAAGGAAGATTTTAAGCTTGGCAGGAAACAGAAGGTATGTTTTAAACTGTGCTTTTTTAAGCTCCCTTATTAGTGGCAGAAAAACTTTTCTTTTAGCTATTACCATGGAAGAATAGTCATTGTCAAAACGCACAGTTGTCTCATTAATCTTAACAGGAGCTTTAGCCCAAGCAGATTTAAGAACTATCTCTTTATCAAAAGATGATAGAAATCTAACTATAACTGATCTAGGATATTTTTTGTTAGAGTTAGTATTAGCTATAGATCTATGTGCTCTTTCGATACCAAAAGAGAATGCTTCTGGTAAGTCTAAAGTTTTAGGGAGCCATGTTGTTAAAAAAGAAGTAATATTGTTACCGTCAATATTTTCTGGCAGTCCAAAAATCCTAATGTTATTGTGCCTAGATCTATTTTCAGGTCATCCAGCTTTGTTTGTAAATGTGCATTTTGTTTCAGCAGAAACTCAATGTTGATTTCCTCTTCTTGGATTCTATTTTCCATGTCATTCACAGCTTCTTCTATGCCTGTCATCTGGATCTTCTGTTGTTGCAGGTCTATATGTAACAAGTCTGTTTGTTTTGTAGTTTTTTCTATGAAGGTGTCTATTTTAGTATCCATTTTATCCATCTTAGCAGTAAGTTGCTGGATTATAATTATCAGAGACTGAAGTTCTTTCTTGATGCTGGAGTCTTGAGAATTTGTCTTACTGGAACTCATTTCAGACTGATAAACTGACAGGAAAATTTCCAAAGTGATTTCTGACAGGAATATTGTTAAGATTTCCTTTCTTTTTTAGATATAGTTCAAGAACTATATAAAACAAACATATTTAGAAAGAAAATTACTTCAAAAATTAATTTTTTAAGTAATTAATTCCTGTCAGTGTAATGAAATTGGTGGAGCTGAAGAAATCTGCTGCTATCCTGTGTTCATCCTTGGCCACCAATTGTACTTATTTATTCAGGTTTTGGCTAAACATTGTCCATCTGGATCAGTTCTCATCCACGTATGAAGGAATAAAAAGCAGTACACTTCACCCTGAAGTGGCAGAGGACATGAAAAGAAATGCTACTTCGCAATGAAGAAGACTCTTGTGGGTAGGTTGTAATTGTGCAGCCTGGGAAGCATACCTGATCCTTATCAAGAAGTATAAATCTTTAAATTCAATGGAAGTACACACAAACCAGTTTTTTCCACTGGGCAAGCACCATGTACCCCTTACATGGGGAGCTCCTCTCCCATACCCCAGCATCTCTAAATATATTAAAAATGAGATTACTTAACCTTGGGAGTAAGAGAAAACGTCTATACCCACACACCCACAGTGCTACAGTCTTGCTGATTTTATTGTTTCCTCTTTGCCTAAAATTTGAGACTGTTTAACTACTCAGTTATTCTTGCTTCTCTGGAACTCTTCAATCAAACACAGGTATCAGGCAAATTTGTTTTTCTTTGAGGAGGGCCGTTCTTCTTTTTCATATGCATATCAAATGAATGGTAATCCTAGCATTTTTTTCTGTTTCATGTGCTGATTAAAAGTGAGAGGAAAGGTAGATTAAGTGCAGAGGTTGTCTGCCATGAGATGCATAGCTCTGACATTACGTAGAAGCCATTGTTTCAAGAGATCGTCCAAGATACTTGCTGAGAAAAAGGAACATGGCTCAGCAGTATTTGTTCATGAAAACTAATCAAGTACATTACAGAAAATTATGGTTTAACGATAGTTAGTGATGCAGAGAGCAGAATTTCCTACAGTATAGTTTCTGTCCTTTCTTGACATGACAAATACTTCCTTCAAGCTTTATCTTAAATGTGTAGTAATATTTGTTATTATTTTGAAAATGGATATTTTTATTCTTGACCTTCTCCTGAAAAAGTTCTGGGGAATGGGGCCTTCTGTGAGAAGGGTCAGTAATCACATAAAAATGATGTGATGATGAAAACTTCTTTTTCTGTGTGCGTTTTGCTTCTGTACCTGTTGACCATCAGTCCTCTCCCTCTCAGTCTTAAGCCCATTTCTTTCCCCTCTGCTGGATTCACTGAGGGGCTGACATTTATGCCATTTTCTAAGTAGTTTGTACTCTCTTGAGACATCTTGGCATTGACAGCATTTATTAGGCCCTAGTCCTGCATTTGGTGGACATGAGTGCCTTTATCTCTGGGCTTGTACATACTTCCGAACACATGCTAATGAGGGGAGATCCATTACTGTCTTAAGATTACCAAGCCCATGCCCTGGTCCTACACATTTTGGTGTCTTGCAAACCTCATCTTTCACAGTGGCAGTCAGTCAGCCAGAAGCCACTTCTCTCTCCCCCTAGGATGGACACACCAGCATTAATCACTCACTCCCACCTTGTCCTGCTTGGGTATTCCATTGTGCAAGCCTCTGTTTGAACCTCGGTCATTTGAGTTGTAGTTTGTACTTATTGCTCTGCACTACTGAACTGATTAACTTTTTTTTTCTAAACTCTTTATTGCTGTACCCCTCTGCCTGACAACCATCGACCCTCCCATTGGTCACTTGGCCTGTTCATTCTCTCTGCAGGGGTAAGAGCTAACCATATGGCAGTCATCTAGGCAGCCTTAAAGATTGCAAATGTGCACTAATTCCCTGATCCTTATAGTAGGTGATGGTTTTGGTATGCAGTGCTGGCCATCATACATGTGCACTTTGAATGCCTGGATCCACCTGCAGCACACACTCCCTGCCACATCCCATTTACTGCTGATGAGTTTCCTTCCCTCCCCTGAGTGTCACCAAAATGCCCAATTTGTGTGAATCTGTAATAGCCACTCTTTCCCATCCTCTTGGCCTGGCTGCTGCAGCACCTGAGCACCTAGCTGAGCTGTACATGTCTGGCTTTATCCCTGTCTGTTATGAAGCTGGGTGGTGATGGTGGCTCAGCTTCTGGCATAGCTCTCACCTCTTTATGTTGGATAGTACTCCACATTTGACCATATCTCTCAGTTGTCCAGATTTTCGCAGAATGTCCAGATTTTTGTGTCATATTTTTGGTCTGTTCCTCATGAAATTTTGTTTTTCTGGCCAATCTTTGGCAAATTAGTGTGGATTTGAGTTTATACTCATCAGGAAAAATTCATGCTAATGCAAAACCTGTTTTTCTATCAACTTTGTACATTTGTAAGAGCAATATTTTAAAATTGCCCCTATTTTTGGGCCTTTGTCCCCTCATTATTTATGACTTTGTCTAAATTTCTTGTTCTTAGACGTCGAGAGGTATGCATCTGACATAGATCTGTTCTTCTTGTGCTGGGTAGTACAGAGTGACTGACTAGTTATGTTGAAAACTACTCATTTCCCTGTCTAGAAATTTTAGTTACTTCAGAGATTTCTGGCATTAATTTTACTTTACTTAGTAGTAGTTGACAGTTGATAAGTAGGCACTATGGATATAATTCATGTGGAGGTGATAGTAAGATAGTTTTCCCTCTTCTAATTTGAAATTTTCTTTATTTTTATGAGAAATTGCATGCTAATTACCCGTTTTCTATTTTTCTGGTGTTTGTTGACCAGCATCATCACTTCCACAATTCAGGTATTCCTTCCTCAGGCTCTCACTCCATATAGTACTCTTCATTCTGTTTTTACCCAGCTGCGGTTATTATCAAAGGATATAAACATCAGGGAACTGCAGGGACTTTCCATTGTTAAAGAAACCATTCTGCAGTGCTGCTGTGCCAAAGCACATATTTCTGTATCTACTTGTGTGTAAGACACCCTGAGACCATCCCCTGCCTTTAAACACACATCATATTCAGTCATTCTGATATCTGCTGGAATGCTGCATTATTTATCCAGGGCAACTGTGCCATTAGCCATTGGGGATAGAACTTTTCTTGCTGGTCCTGCAACAGTATCCATTCTCAAACCTGGGTTACCAGCTTGATATTCTTTTATATTGCAGCTTTTTATACCCATTGTTAGAGCCACACTGAAAATTCTTAAAATATTACTAAAATAAGTACCTGATGTTCTGTACCTGCTTTACTTTTGCAAAGCATCTATATTTGGGGTATGCAAAATGCAACAGAAGTTCTGATTTATGTCTCATGAAGTTCACATCTCCTTGAGGCTGTCTGATTTGGGAGGTGTAACATCTCGAAATCCAAGCTATTAGATAACTAAGCAGCATATTTCTATGTGCGTTTGCACATCATTTCTGTCTTTTGAAAATGCATTAGTGATCCAGCAACGTGTCCGGCAGTTAGCAGAAAGGACCAAAACTCTGAGAATGTAGGACAACACCACAGCACAGAGGGGTAATGCTCTATGACTCAAGCAACCCAAGTTTGATTAGTCACTCAGGCATCTGAAGTATTGGGAGGGAGGGATGGAATTGCCCATTCTGGTGGTGGTGGGGTTTGGGGGTTCATCTAGGTGTTCCCTGTGAGAAGGTGTGGTCCATAGAAGGGCGTAGCCCTCCGAGGGATCAAGGGCTAGGACATAAATGAAAAAATCCCCTGATGGAAGCACTCAATGCCACAACCCTCCCAGACACTTTTAGGTTTTCCACACTGGTCTCAGCCTTAGGAAAGAGATAGGAGGAGATGGTGCTAGACCTGGAGATGAATAGGGACACTGAGGTAAACCGCCCTGAGCCACGAGTTTAAGCTAGAAAGAATGATGTAGAAGTGGAGCAAAAAAAAAAAATCTTTCATATTAATAGATGCTTTCTGTGCCTAGGGTAAGTTGTTTGATTCCTTCCCTGTGCCTGCTGTATAATTCTGAGCAAGTCACTTTACCAGACAGTGCTCCTAAGTCATTCCTGAAAATGGGGCAGTTGTTTCCACTGGGTTTTCCCAGTCAACAAATAGGTAAAATAATAACAGAAAAAAAAAAGAGAAAAGGCTTGTTCTGACTACCAGATCATGGAAGATGATCTTCACTGTTGCAGTGTTCTTAACAGATGGTTGCTGCTCACCGACATCCAGCTGGTCACTAAAGCTTTACCTTCATACAGAGTATGTCTGGGTGATGACCTCAGCTGCTAGGTGTCAGAGTATAAAAGCGGCCATATGTACGAGAATCTCAGACTGTCTTGCCTCCAGCCCTAATGCAGGTTGTTGCACCCAATGAACTGCATTTGTTTGGATCAGATATGTGCCCTATTGAGGAACCTTCTGCTTTCTTGTCAATGTTTTGACTAATTATTATTAGATGTTGGCTAGGAGGGTTAATTGTGTCTGTGTGGTAGACAAATTCCATACAAAAACTTACAAACTAAGTGTCTGTCTTTTTAAGGGCCCAAACATAACCATAAATCTTGTTCCGTCTACCAGTCTTTTGTCCCAGAAACTCACCATTCTAGGATGTTCACAGTTAATGCAGTTCTTCAAACCCAAACTCTCTAGCAGTTGACTCAATCCACTATGTTGGAAGGACCAGACGTAGGTGTTCCACCTAAAAAGAAACTTAAGAGACAGAGAGAGGAGTCACCTTTTGTCATTTTGGTATTGGACATACAGCAGGTTCGAGCATCTCGTCAAGTATGACCATTGACTTCTCATGAGCCCTTCTACTGTGACACAGTTGGACACTGATATGGTTCCTGAGGCCTTGCACATGGCAGAATTCTACAACAAACCACAATTGTATAGGAGGGCCCCCATGGAGTCCCTCAGTTCTTTGTGAGGGAAGAGATTCTCTGAACCACAATAGAAATGTGACAAGGCTCAGAGCCACCTAAAATAATTTCAGGCAGATGTCACTCCAAAGAAGAAAATACAAAAACTCAAACACACAACATCATTCTCTGCATCTAAGGAAAAAGAGTGATTTGATTTCTTTCAAGGCCTTTTCAAGGCAATCATGTCCTTGAAGCCCCCCTTCCATCGTGACATCTCAAACCGCACCAAATAAGCAGAATTTGGATACTTCTTCCTATGATGAGGAACAGGATAGGAAGTCAGATCTCTCGTTAGTCTACTCATCCCAGTTCCATTCTCCAGAACAAATTTCTTCAGATGAAATAGATTGTCTTTATCCAGATTCCCCGTTGAAAAGTCTTCCTTCGGAGAAACCTTAGAGTATGATGAAACATTTTGAATGCAGTCTAGACGAGTGTCTGAAGTGCAAAAAAGGTATTATAATTTATTGGAGATGGGAACTCCTCTTCCTCTCCAGTTGCCACTCCCCCCCCCCCCCTTATTGGGGGCTACCTGGATGCCTTTCAGACTACCTCCTCAGCTTCATACTCCCAGCCCCCTGTGCCTAAAAGACCAGATAAGTTGTACAAAATCCCTGCTGAACTAAGTTCCTATATAAAAATACTGTAGCAGATCCTGTTGCAGTTCCTTTGGCTTTGGACAGACTTTCCAAGTTACTTCTTGGTACTAATGTTCTTCCTAATGACAAAGATATTTGAGACTTGTACACATGAGGCAAGAAACTTTACACTTCTTCCATACTAGACTTTAGGGCTATAAATTATCAAACTCAAATGACAAATTTTTTGCCCTCAGTTTTATAATACTTAAGGCTATCACCAAGCCACAGATTCTAGACTCAGAGCAGCTCATACAGTCCGTAGTGGCCCAGGATTCTCAGATAGCAAAACACGGTGATAATTGTAGCTATGGTGTTGTGGATGCATCTTCCAGGACAGCTGCTACTGGATCTGTGATTAGAAGGTATGCTTGGTTAAAGACTGCCTATCCCAGAAGATTTAAAATCTAAGATTTTAGATTCTCCCTTGCATAACAGTTTCCTTTTTTGGTCACAAGCTCCAAATTACTCAGGATCAGGGGAAAACTATGAAAAATTTCTGACAGATTTTTGCACAGGAATTGCCCAGCAAAATCCACCTGCTTCACCAAGAGAGATCCCAGAACTCCTCACAGACAAATGAAAGGTCCCAAGAGAAGATTTCTGGAGAAAACTCGGAGGTACACCTTTCCTGAGAGGCCTCAGTTCAGTAACAGGCACTCTGACTATTTTCCCCTTCCCCCTCCAATCCCCCCACCCTTCCACTCCACTCACAAAAATACTATTTTTCCTTTCCTGTCTGGGAAACAATAACTACAGATGTGGATACTAAGCATTATAAAAGAGGGCTGTTCCATGTCGTATTACATGTGGGTACTAACCATTATAAAATGGACTTCATTTATTGTAGTTTTCTACATAGAAGTCCTTTCTGATAGTTTCTCCATATTATTTTTAAGGTAGTTTATGTGTGTGTCTGAGGCTTTTTCTATTTACTTTAATTGAGTCCTGGCATAGTGCGTGGATGCAGTAGATTTTTACATCCACGTTTTTTCGTTTTTATTTGTTTTGGTTTCATTTCACCATGTTTTATTTTTGCATGCTTTATTGCAAATTTCCTTTGGTGCATACCCTGATATAAATACCTTGTTATAACCATGTTCTCATGATCTTTTATAAAAGTTTTTAGGTTTGTAATGTAGTCTCTGACAATTTTTAACAGCTATGGTTACAGCTTTCTTGTCAAAATAATGTGAAGTGATCTGCATTAGTTTTACGTTAACATGCATTATTGGTATGTTTTGATGTTGAGGTAACCATGGTAATGTTGCTGTATTAGATCATTATTGGCCTGATTGATTTTTTAATTGCTTAATTGAGTAATTTTACCGCCAATTCATGTATTTAAGATTTGTATTTTTGGTGTCTTTTTATCTGAAGAAGCGTAGAGGCATCTATGCGAAAGCGCTCATCTTTGTGTCTTTATTTAATAAATTGTTCCGTTTTGTTGCAACCAGCTTCCTTGTGGATTTATTAGGATGTGTGGCGAGACCATCTGTTTTTCTGTTTCTCATTATAAAATAGAGCTGTTCTATGTCTTGGGCGAACAGACCAATTCTAGGGGCTATTCCTCCACCTTGCCCTGACCAGTTACTTCTCAGAGAACCCTTTGCCCAAGACTTACTATTTCAGGGAACTATGGAACCAGTTCCCACCTCTTATGCAGGAAAGGGATTTCATTCTGAGCTGTTCTTGGTCCCCAAAAAAGAAGGTAATTGGAGGCCCATCCTAGATCTCTCCTGGCTAAACACTTAAGAGTACGTTCCTTCAAAATGCTGTCCCTGCAAATTCTCTTACATTTTCTACTACCTCGAGCTCAAAAGATTCTTACCTTCACATTCCCATTCACCCTGCCTGCAGAAAGTATCTCAGGTTTTTTTTTTTTTTTTTTTTACTAAGTCATCATTTTTTCAATTTGCTGCTTTATTCTTTGATCTGTCTGTGGCTTCAAGGGTGTTCACAAAGTGTCTGACCTCAGTAGTGAATGTCTTTTTTTCATTCAGGGCATACAAAATTTCCCTTACCTGAATGACTTTCTACTTCAGGCTGTATCCAAGGACATACTCCTAAAGCTTCTTCATTATACATTACAACTTTTGACCCTGCTGGGTGCTTCATTGTCAGATTCAAAAAATTCCAACTCACTTCTTCCCAACAACTCACTTTCCTGGTATGCCATCTAGACAGATTTACCTTGCTTGCCTCCATTCCTGAAGAGACGGTCACCTCTCTAGCCGACAGGTTTCTTTTCTTTTCTACATAGGATCATTGTTCCAGATTACACATGAGGAAAATTCAGTGTACCTGAAATCGGTGTGGTCTCAACATCATCACCCTCTCTATGTCAATGTCCCCCTTTTTCTGTGTATCAAGAGGAAATTCCTTTGGTGGAACAATCCGATTACACTCAGTCCAGGTGTTCCATTCACCTAGTCCCTCACAGCCAAGTCCTTTTTTACAGATGCTTCACACGGGGGGTGGGGGACTTTGAAAAGTAACCACAGAGTGCAGGGGGACTGGCCAGCCCATATAGCACAGGAACTAATCAACTTAAAAGAAATGAGGGCACTTCAAGCCCTAGAGACTTTCACCTACCTTTGGAAACCAGGCAGTCTTCTGGTACACACAGTCAACACCACGGTGATGTAGTACATAAACAGGGGTGGCACAAGATCCTGTCCTCTATGTAGATTAACAGTGGAGGCTTGGCATACAGCCTCTCAAATAAATCTGCATCTCTTCACCACATACAGATATCTTCAAAGTCCATCACTCTCAGATGTGTGACCCCTCAGGTGGAGCTCTTTGTCTCTCCTGAATAATATCTTCTTCCTCTGTTCTGCACAAGGACTCTGACACCTCTATCTTGGAAAACAGATGCCCTTTTCCCCTTGGACGAGAAAGTTCCTTTATGCCTATCCACCCCTACATTTGCTACCCAAGCCTCTTCTCAAGACCCAGAAGGAATACCCAAGACTTCTACTTCTGGCACCATTCTGGCGAAGATGATACTAATTCCTGCTTCCCATGTCAAAGGGAACATTCTGGAGATTTCCTCCTAAACCAGAGATGTAATCACACATCAGAAAAGGCTATTGCTTTACCCTATTCTCAATTCTGTCAGCCTGATCCTTTGGATGATAGGATTTTAATCCCTACCAGACACAGGTTTTCTGGCTTCTTGTAGAATCCAGATGATCTATTCTGAAAATTTAACATCAGAAAGCCTTACATGGCTGAATGGAAAAGATTTTCCACTTGGTACTTTTAAATAGAAACACCAACCCCTTTTTAATGGATGCCCCCCACAGTCCTGCAATACTTGTGTGACTCTTTACATTTTGGATTGGCCTACTTTTCCATTAAGATTCACTTATCAGCCATTAATGCTTTTCTACCTTTGGAACTCCTCTTATGCCCAGAACAGAGGTTAAACTTTTCTTAAGATGAGTTTTACACATCTCAGAATTACATGCTGTCATGGCCATTCCTTCCTTTCTTATCTTCCACAAAGATAGGGTAAGCCTCCAGGCCATTCCATCCTTCATGCCAAAAGTAGTCAGTGAATTTATGCTCAACCAACCAATCAGTCGACCTATCTTTTTCACCAACCCCCAGAATAAGGGGGAAAGAATACTACACTGTTTGGACATTCACAGACAGTTGAGGTTTTACTTGGATAAAACTAAGGACATCAGAAAGACAGATCAAGTTTCCAAACAATATGTTGCTTTCTGAATATCAGAGTTTATTTCCTTCTGTTTTTCACACATTGAGCTTTTGGGCAGTAAGGCAGAGTTTTTCCAATCCACTCAAGCAGTATTTCCTTCAGGTGCTTTCTACAAAGGTGTAGATACCAACTCCATTTTACAAGCAACCTGCTCTTCTGTTTACACTTTCACCAAACATTGCAAGTGGATGTTTCTTTAGGTCCAGGACAGTGTTTGTTAGAACTATTGTGTCTGGCCTCCTGGACTCTTCTCCTTCTGGCTCCTCTTAACCTACAACCCTCATCCTATTCAGCTCCTCTTAACCTACCACCCTTATCCTATTCAGCTCTGGGAATCACCCATCTGTTAAGAACACTGCAACAGTGATCAGAAGGACATCCACTGTTATGGTAAGTTCTTGCACAACTCTACCTTCTGTGACACAGAATTGCTGCGTCCAATATTTCAGAGCTCCAGCTGCAAGAACAAGTAGTACAGCTGCTACAAGCATTAGGCTTGATCTAAACTCCAGATTTTTCCAGACTGTGAACTCCACATGCTAGTCCCATAATGCACCACTCTGACTTCTATTTCCAGTTCATTCTCAATGTCTGTGAAAAGGCTTGTTCACAATTAAAGATGACCCAGAAGAGTGACGACAAGGATTCTGCTTGACAGACTGCCAAAAGTGATCTCACACTTGGAAGTCTGTGCCTGTAGCTCCTTTTGGAAGACAGAATATCCCATATGCCTTCCTAGGAGCAGGTGCCATGTTATTAGAATGCTTCCACACACCAATATATCTTGAACGGTTATCACCAGAGTTGGGATCACACAGGAGGATTGTGCTGCCATCATTCACACATTCTAAAGTATTTTCTGGGGCAGTGGGATAGAGCCATTTATGCCTTCTTGTTCTAGCTTCTGCAGCTTTTGACCCATCACATAATTTTGCCAAGAATTTCTTTGGCCCCTTTTTGTGGTATTATTAAAATCCCAGCAGACAGAACATGTTCAGGTATTCAAAATGGCATCCGGACAGACAAAATACTTAGTGTCTGTTTACAGATAGGAGTTGTTTTCTGTAAAGGCAGTTGTTCAAAGAAGCTATGACTGCTAAAGGGAGGGGGTAAAGGGACATGTGATAAACAGTTTGATTTAAAGAAGAATATTTCACTAAAGAAGGACAAGCAATTCACTGTTAGCTTGGGGGCTGGTGGTTGACTTAAATGGGGCTGAGGGTTAGCTTAATGGTTAAGGTGCTTGCCTAACAGACACAAGGTAGAGGGCTTGATTCTCACCTTTGGAAAAATTGTCTCTGCTTAAAATGGCCCACAAGGACCGCTAGACTAGTACTTGTGTATGAATCCGTACAAGTGATAGCTGGGAAGAAATTAGGAAAGGTAGAGAGAAAGTAGGAAAGACTATCATAAGGGCATTGAGTAAAGAAAAGGTGGAAGATGTCTTTATTCTAGAAGCTTCCTGAAACCACTGATTGCATAACTGTATCCCTTCAGAGAGAGGAAAACATCTGAATTGATCTGCTAGGAAAGTGCAATGTGGGATTTGTAGGTGGGAATATTCTGTGTACGTAGGAGTCCTTGTAGCTGTAGTGTTGATCCCATTTATTTGTTTTCATGGCTTTATACTTACAGTTCATGTCCCACGTTTTGTTGCAACCACAGTAGCATTATTTCCGTCTTGCTTTGCTTATTGTGTGTATATTCAGTCTTACTGGTTACTGGCCTCTAAACTGGTTCCTTCCTCAGAGTTTAAAGATAGTTATTGGACCCATTCTCTGTAGGGTTTGAGTTGCTGTTGCTGCTAAGCCTGATGTTCAATATTTGCTTGCTTGAAGAGTTTAAAGTAGATGGCTGAGAGGCAGGATGGAGACCAGAAAAATCTGCTTCTGGTTTTGCTGTTCTGTATCAGTACTCTATATTATTCAAGCTGTTTTTGTAAAATTGTAACCTTTTTGAGTGTTGCACTTGGTCTGTTCAGTCCTTACAGGTCATTTTTGTTTGCTCTTCCCTGCCCCAGTCTGTACTCCTTGCTGCCATTGACCTTAAGTGGTTGTCCATTGAATCCAACATATTTGAGTTTGTTTGCAGTGCAGTGCTTTTGTCTGCCAGGCAAAGAAGGTTTTCTGATGGATAGTCTGGGTTGGGAAGCACATGTCATTCTCAGTTCTTTTAGTAGCCGACAGCAAGTTTGGTTCTGCTGTACTGGGACCTATCTATATAGCCACAGAAACCTGTGTCTTGGACCACATGCTATAGTTTCCTTTTAATGGCACAAGCTGTTTTATTCTTTTTTTCAGTTGCTCTGATTTCAGAGAAGTCTGTAGAAAGCAGCAAAGATATTTTTTTGGTTGACTGAGCTAAAGCCTCTACAGTCTGTCAAAGCTTGCTTATATTTTATTTGTTCCATCTTAGCAAAGACCTTGGAGGCTGTCATTCTGCAAGTTTAGAAATTACTGTGTTCTCCATCTAGTTCTTTTCTGCTTGTGCTAGGTGTGGGTCTGCTCCAGCTTTTCAAACGTTTTTTTTTAAAAGTCCAAAAGTGATATCCAGATTTTTTAAGATGTAGAAGATTGTAGACCATTTGGTCTTGACACGGACTGATTAAAGATAAGTACCTGTTGTTTTCCTTAATATTTCTTGTAGGATAGTGCCACGCTTACTATACAGGGCACATCACCCCTGAACACCTGAAGTTTAATCATAAACGTAGTGGTAAATGAAGTCTTAATATTATCCCCAGCCTATAACACCAAGTCTGTGACCTGTAGTAACATGATGCTGACGTTTGTCCAAATTGTGTTGCATTTAGTAAGGTCATGGGTGCTACAAAGCTGACAGTCTGGGTGACTGTATTAAGAGTAGCCATCCAACAGTATGACCATGCTGCCCTGAATGATTCTGATCTCATTTGAGCGCGGAAGTTAAGCAGGGTTGGTTTTGATGAGTTCTTGGATAGGTGAGCACCTGAGAGTACCAGGTGCTGTAGGCTTAAGAGATTTATTGTTGGTCTAGTGGTAGTGACAACTGCACAGACAGCAAAGAGGTCCAGGGTTCAGTCCTCAGACAAGGGTCAGTGTTTTCCTTTCCTGTTGAGCTGTTGATACAATACTTGGTTCACAGCGGTTCTCCACCAAAACAAAACAAAAATGTAAAGTCTCTAAGAGAACTGACAAAATGGTTAGTCTTCACCTCACAAATACAAGGTACAGGGTTTGATTCTGACCTCAACTTATTAGCTAGGCTTGTAATAGTCTGCAGACTGATTAATATTTACGTATGTACCTTTGAGAATTTAATGGGTGGATTTGCCATACTTTTTACCTCATGTAAATTTATTGTGAAAGCCTAACCCACAGAAGTTACACTGTTTGACATGCAATGGGAGCTTGTTCCATAGGTAGGGTGTTCTTTATGCGAGTTACCCGAGTATCAAAGAGGTCTTGTATATGTAGTAATGAAGAGTGAGGTCTTTGGAGTGAGTTGTTGGCATTACTAGTATTTCTGCAGTGTGAGGTCTTTGAAGTCAGTCCTTAGTATTATCAATATTTCTGAGGTGAGGTCTTTGGAGTGAGTCCTTGGTGTTACTAGTATTTTCTGTGGTGTGAGGTCTTTGGAGTGAGTCCTTGGTGTTACTAGTATTTCTGCAGTGTGAGGTCTTTGAAGTCCGTCCTTAGTATTATCAGTATTTCTGAGGTGAGGTCTTTGGAGTGAGTCCTTGGTGTTACTAGTATTTCTGTGGTGTGAGGTCTTTGGAGTGAGTCCTTGTTATTACTAGTATTTTTGATATGGATGAAGACTAGGAAGAGAACTCCCTGGATGAGCTGATATTAGAAAGAGAACATCAAAAAAGTTTCTAGTGTGTGCAGACAGTGAAGGAAATTTAGTCCTTTGATTAACTGATAATGATTTTGTTGTTGTTTTTTGTTTTTTTAAGTTGGAAAGTGTTTGTGGACTTTCTAGCTAGGCAACGTGTTTGGAGGGGTTCATTCCAAATAGTGCAGTCTTTTCTTCGATTGGACTGATTAGTATAAAATGGGAGGATTAGGACATCTTTTCACCTGAAGGGAATACCTTTTACTGGGCAAGGTAAAAAGATTACTTGACTGTAGATATGTAATACAGTAATGATTATTGTCTTTATAAGGTACCCAGATCTGTAGTAATTGTTGATGTGAAGTGGAGTCCCGTTTATTTGGTAATCAGTAGGATAGATTAATTTCCCAAAGGCAACTACATTGCATTTTTGGTGCTAAGCTTAAGAAAGTCATAGTACACAGAGTGTTGGTTTTGGCAAACCCATTTAGGGCAATATGAGCACTAGTGCACAGGTCAGTAATACACTGAATTTATAGTAATCAGCAAACTTGGTTAGCTGTAGACCTTTGACATTTACTGTTACATCAGACATGTAGATGCTGAAGAGGAGGGAGTCCAGAAGCATATCAGTAGAGATGTACATTTTTTGATAATGAGGTACCACCCACTGTTACTAATCTGCATTTGTCTAAAGAGACTGTTTGCAACCCCAGTGGATAATGTAAGAGTTTGTGCTTAGACTAGTAGGTTTGCTGATGATGCCAGCATGAGGAATCAGACTGAATGAAGTCTTTAGTGAAATCCGGATAGGCACTATGGGCAGAATGATATTTGTTAATGGCATATTTTACATTTTAAAGAAAGCAGCCAGAGTAAGGAGACTAGATCTACCTGTCACAAAGCGAAGCTGATTAATGCTAAGAGTGTGTAGGTCACCGTTTTTTTTTTAATGAAATTGGCCAGAATACATGCCATAATTTTACAGAATATGCTGGTAAGGCCATCAGGACTGTAGGTGATCTGGTCTGTAGTGGAGTCATAAATGTAACATCTGCAAATGACATTAGCCAGACAGAATCAACAAAACTGCTTTTCAAAAAAACAAAAAAGGTGTATTTAAACAATATACTACCAATGACATTTAGTAATGAGGATGGGGGCAGGTGTTTATGCTTTTACATGATTGTTTTGGTATAAATGTTTGTGTGTTACATTTATTGCTGCTTGCCTGCCTGCTGCATGCTTTCTTGTCTGCCCCATGTGTTTGTTAGAGAGAGAGGAAAGAGGTCCATCAGTTATCTATGATGTTCATCGTGTTTCACTGTTGCAGTCATTACACTTGGGTTATCCTGCTGGCAGGCTACCCACAGTCGGCCTGAATTCCAAAGTCTGGGTCCGGCGTCGGTTGCTGTCACCTCTTCCCTGATGTCAGTGCACCAGGGGTATAAAAGATGCAGCCGACGCCATTTTCTACAGTCTTTCTTGCCGTACGGTGCCCGAAGCAAAAGCAGTTCGCAAGTGCCGGTCGGCCAACTCCTGAGATTTTCAAAAACTAATTTCAGATCCGAAGTCTTCATTAAAGCTAAGTACCCCATTAGGGAAACTTTTTTCTTGCTCCAGTCCGATGTCAGAAAAAGTTAACAATTGTATTTCTTGTGGAAAGCAAATACCTCATAAGGATTTATATTCTTACTGTATTCCTTGCCTAGGCCCTGATCACAATGTTGCTAGCTGTCGGTTTTGTGCTAGATTTAACCAATGCACTATTAAGCGTCGGAACGATTTTGCCTTTCAATTCTTTGGCCAAAGATTCAATTATATAATGCCGTCGGAACAGCCGATGACCAGAGTTTATAAAAAGCGCAAGGAAAAAGAAAAGGACAGGCATCCGAGGTCCAAAACCGATGACGAGGCTTCCAATAAGCCAGTCGCCAGTTCTCAGTGAGGCGCTTTCGCAGCCCCTGGCACCCACTACCTCAGAGCCACAGGCCGCTGACGACTCCCACGTGGACCCAGCTAGGCCTCTGGATACTCAAGGTATTGGACACTCAGAAACTTTTCCCTCATATGGGTCTGGAGCCGCTGAGCAGGCATGGGCTTCTGAGGGTGTTTTCAGACCTACACAGTTATATGTAAAGCCTACTTCTGCTTCCAAAGCAAAGACTAAAGCAGTTCTAAAGACAAAGAAACAAGTACAGCATTCTCCTGGACAGACTACCATGCCTAAAAAACAGATGCTCAAAATGGCCAAAGACCTAATAACCTTGATCAGGGGTTCCCATCCCCCTCCTGACAAGAGGCCTAGGCAAGAGACAGAATATGAATCTTCAGATCAGGTTTCCATTTCCTCTGACTCCTCTTCTGAACAGGAATACTCTCTTCCTCCTTATGAGGATTCTGATGCTGAAGAATCTATCCCGTCAGCCTCACTGCCTGAGGATTATTCTTTTGGGGAAACCCTGCATACCATGAGGGAGCACTTCCACTGGGAGAGCCAAGACTACTCAGAATCTAAGAAAAGGCTTACAGATTTTCTTTTACTACCTCAGCACAGGCCTTTGGCTATTCCTCCTGTGTTAGACATTGTAGACGATGTATTTTCAGAGTCCGGACTTTCTCCTGACTCTCTACCTCCTGCCCCTGTTAAACCAGACAGATACTACAGGGCTCCAGATTCACATAAATTTCTTTATAAAACCTCTGCTGCTGACCCAGAAACTACTTCTCAGGGTTCCAAAGGGGTCAAGGCTTCTACTGCAAAAAACCCTATCCCCTCTGATAGAGATTCAAGGGCACTAGACAGATGGGGAAAAAAGGTTTACACTTCTGCTACTTTGGCTGTGAGGGCTTTAAATTGTCAATTTCATATGCTTAAATATCAGCAGTACTTAATGTCACTGGTAAAACAGAAAATGTCAAATTCTGATTGTGCAGAAAATAAGGAAATGCAGGATTTATTGCATGCAACTGAACAAGTGGGAAAGCATACATTGCAATGTGGTTTTGATTCTCTGGAGGCCTCTTGCAGGGCTGCAGTTACGGGTTCCGTCATTAGGTTGCATGCTTGGTTAAAGGAACAGAATCTGCCTGATCATGTTAAAGCAAAATTATTAGATGCTCCATTACAGCATGATACCTTATTTGGTGTTAAAGCAGAGGAGGTGCTGAAGAAAATGGAGGATAAAGCAAAATCTATGCAAACAGTAAAGGATTTCTTACAGGTACAGCCACCCAGATTTAGCAGGAACTGGCCTACTAAGAATTGGTCCTTTCCAGTGTCAGACAGGCTACAAAGGCAGATACAGACGCCCCAGAGGCAGATCTCAGCCCCAGGGCTCATACAGGCCTAAACAGTGGGGTGCTTCTACCTCCAAAAGCAGAGAAGACACATCACAGCCTTACAGGAAACAGTCCCAGTGACTTTCCTCTGCCAGCATCAAGCACTTATCTTTTGGCAGCCCCCTTAGGGGGAAAACTAGCACTTTTATCTCAAAATTGGCACATGATCACCCAGGACAAATAGGTCTTGAATATAGTGTCCCAGGGCTACAGGTTCCACTTTCACACCCTGCCAAGGGCAAAAGGTATGCCAGACCTGACACACAGTCAATGGGCAGAGGCACAAAAACAAGTTTCATCCCTCATGGACATGAGGACCATTTAGCAAGTACCACAGCAAGAGCAGGGACAAGGATTTTACTCAAGACTTTTCTTGGTACCCAGAATAGACAAAGTCTGGAGACCAATACTGGACCTGCCTATTCTAAATACATTTCTGGACGTTCCAAAATTCATAATGTTGACTCTGCAGCAGCTTCTGCCCATGCTGGGCAAGAAGGCTTGGCTTGTAACTTTGGACCTAAAAGAGGCATACCTGCATATTCCAATCAGACAATCTTGCAGAAGATACCTCAGATTCACAGCTGGCTCAATGCACTACCAATTCTCTGCACTGCCCTTTTCTACTACGCCCAGGGTCTTCACAAAATGCCTGGCACCAGTAATTGCATTTTGCAGACCAAGAGGAATTCAGATATATCCTTACTTGGACGACTGCCTTTTTTAAGCAGAGAACAAGGACATTCTACTAAAGCATCTGGCGTTTGTAAAAAGATTACTAATTTGCCTAGGGTACACAGTAAACGAAAATAAATCAAAACTAGTACCCTCTCAAGAGATAATATTCCTGGGTGCAAGCTTAAATACAACTGCCCAGATGGCTTATCACACGCCAGACAAACAAAGGCAACTGACTTCTTAATTCAAAATGTTGGCAACAAAGACCCAGTTATCTGCAAGAAAAATTCTGCAGGCTTTGGGCTTCATGGCATTCTGCATTCTGCTAATTCCATATGCCAGACTGCATATGAGGAAACTACAGTGGTATCTAAAAAGTGTTTGGACTTAACATTGGCACAGCCTGGAAACATTAATTACCCCCATTCCTTGCCTGCAACAGGAGTTTCGATGGTGGGCACAGGCCTGTCAAAACAACAAGGGACAGCCATTCACCCTACCCACAGCTAGGCAGTCAATAACAGCAGATGCTTCATATTATGCCTGGGGGGCCCACATGGCAGGAAAATGTATTCAGGGCACATGGCCCGCAAGCCAAAGGCATCTTCATATCAATCAAAAAGAGATGCTAGCTGTTCAGAATGCCTTGACAGCTTCCAAGGATCTACTCCAGCCAGGACAACTACTGCTAAGGACGGACAATACTACAGTCATGTGCTACATAAACACACAGGGAGGCACTCATTCCTACCCCCTCTACAGACAAGCCATGACTTTTTGGGGCACAGCATTGACTTATCAAGTACACCTGCAAGTGCAATTCCTGTCAGGAAAAAAAAATACTCTGGCAGACGAACTAAGCAGAAACCTCATGGATCCCACGTGGAAATTGGATTCACAAGTCTTCAGCATGATAATACAGAAATGGGGATGCCCAGACATAGATCTGTTTGTCTCCCCTCACAACTGCCAACTACAGAACTTCTGCACAAAGATGTATCACAAGCAAGCATGGAAAGTGGATGCTCTCTCATTCAGCTGGAAAACCCTAACATTATATGCCTTTCCTCCTCTGCCTCTCCTCCCCAAGGTACTCCTAAAGGTCAGACGAGAAGCCACGAATGATTCTGATTGCTCCAGACTGGCCCCGCCAGCACTGGTACCCAATCCTAAAGAGCTTGTCTCAAGGCCCAGCCTGGACATTGCCTCTAATTCCTCATTTACTGACCCAACGAAACAATCAGATCCTGCACAGCCAACTCAGAACCCTAAATCTGGCAGCATGGCGGATAATGTAGCCATTCAGAACACACCTCTCTCTAAAGCAGTGATGGATGTTATTTTGGAGGCCAGGAGGCCCAGTACCAGAAAATCTTATGCAGAAAAATGTAAAAGATTCTGTGCTTGGAACCAGGCACAAGGAATTGGCACGTTTGTACCAAATATTCCTCAGATTTTACAATACCTAACTGAGATACTGGACAAAGGTCTATCCTTTTCATCAATTAAAATCCATGCCTCTGCCATTTCAGCTCATTACAATACGGAACCACCTATTTTTTCACATCTGTTAGACAGTACCTCAGAGGGGCCAAAAACATAAGACCTCCAAGGAGAGCACCAATACCTGCATGGGACCTCAATTATGTCTTGGAAAAACTCACACTGCCGCCTTTTGAGCCAGTCAACACAGCTGAAATAAAGTTCTTATCTTGGAAAACAGATCTGCGCCTAGCATTAACCTCTGCAAGACGAGTCTCAGAGTTACAGGCACTTATGGCTGTGGAACCTTTTATCATTTTCCATCCAGACAGGGTTTCTCTGAGGACGAACCCGACATTTATGCCTAAGATAATGTCCAGCGTGGCCCTTAACCAAACCATTAATTTGCCTACCTTTTATCCAAACCCACAAAATAAGGGTGAGAGACTCCTGCATTCTTTGGACATACACAGACAGCTACGCTTCTACTTGGACAGAACTAAAGCTTTCAGAAAGACTGAGCAACTCTTAGTAGCATATGCAGCAGGATCACAGGGAAAGGCTATCTCAAAGCAGACTATTTCAAAATGGATAGGCCACTGCATTTGTTTCTGCTATTCACAACATGGCAAATCAGTGCCTAAGGGCATTAAGGCCTCACTCAGCCAGAGCAGCAGCCACTTCAGCAGCCTTCCTCAGAGGAGTACCAACATTTTAGAGGCTGCAACTTGGAGTTCAGTGCACACTTTTACCAGGCACTACCACTTGCCTCTCTACTCTAAATCCAGAGCAGGCTTTGCCACTGCAGTTCTGCAGGGACTTTTAGCCTCTCCTAATCCTATTTAGACCCAGCCAGCCAACCTCAGCTTTGGGATTCAACCCAAGTGTAATGACTGCAACAGTGAAACACGATGAACATAGTACAGTTGTGTACCTACCATAAATGTAGATATTCGAGTGTATTCACTGTTGCAGTCCAGGTTACCCACCCACCACCCCCTTTTCTTTGCAGGGATTTATCTGTGCTTCTCTATCCTATACAGCCTATGTGGTGCATTTGCTTGTAGATGAAGGAAAAGAATATTTTTGTGCATGCATACTTTATTGGCATAATTTTCAGCCTACCAATTTAGGGCACCTGACATCTGGGGCAAGAAAAACTGAAGAAAATGGCATCGGCTGCATCTTTTATACCCCTGGTGCACTGACATCAGGGAAGAGGCAACAGCAACCGAAGCCAGACCTAGACTTTGGAATTCAGGCCGGCTGTGGGTAGCCTGCCAGCAGGATAACCCAAGTGTAATGACTTCAACAGTGAATACACTCGAACATCTACATTTATGGTAGGTACACAACTGTACTTTCTCACTTTTCTTCTGTCTGGTCAGCCCTTTTGCATCTGAGCAACTAATTAAACCAACACGTACCTCTCAACCGTACTAAATTTCTCATTTTTTACCAGTTTTGAGGTCCAAATAATGGGGTGCCACGATTCCCGAGTGGCACCCCTTAATTTCTGAATTTCCCGGCTTTTTTTAAAAATGTTTTATTTGGCCTGACATCATCACATGCAGAGGCGTGCATGTTGACGTCAGCTCCGTGAACAGCCTACCTGGAATTCCTCGAGAGATGCACTGTACTTTCTGGT
The DNA here is from genome assembly GCF_019279795.1 of Protopterus annectens. NCBI lineage: Eukaryota > Metazoa > Chordata > Ceratodontiformes > Protopteridae > Protopterus > Protopterus annectens. The sequence continues at coordinate 931,708,491 of NC_056744.1, forward strand.
CAGCCAGCAGCTGCAACAGCAGTAAAAATAAAGTGCAAGCATTTCTCCAGCTGCTCCAGGTAAGGACAAGTAAAACTGAGCAGTTCTTTTAGTAGTTTAGTTATTAAGCTGCAAGAGAATGGTTCTGTGCCTGTGTGTATACTGATATTTAAATTACGCTGTCTTGCACAAGTTGCAAGGGGATGGTTCTCTGTTTATTAAGCTGCAAGGGAATTGATGTTTGAATGGTTCTCTTTGTTTATTAAGCTGCAAGGGAATTGAATGGTTCGCTGTTTATTGAGCTGCAAGGGAACTGATATTTGAATGGTTCTCTGTTTATTAAGCTGCAAGGAAATTGATATTTGAATGGTTCTCTGTTTATTAAGCTGCAAGGGAATTGAATGGTTCTCTGTTTATTAAGGTGTGTGTGTGTGTGTGTGTGTGTGTGTGTGTGAGTGAGAGAGAGAAATGCCCCAGTTAAATATACCTGGTGGCTAGAATTACTCAGGCGCAAACCCTGTACCTTGGGTACAGGTAGCAAGAGCCTAAATTCCCTACCCACCACCACTTGTGAAAACTGTTCAGATTTTTGCCTCATTTTTTTGTTCATTTCCTCATAAAATCTGTGGTTTTCTGGAATTTTGTGGCAAATCAGTGAGGACTGAATTCACTAAATAATGACAGGCATTTGAATTTCAGTTTTCATATTCTTCAGAAAATACATGGTAACACAAAACCATTATTCTAGCAATTTTCTAAGTTTATAAGGTCAATATTTGAAATTTGTCCCTATTTTGGGGGCTGTATTCCCCCATTATTGGCTGTGTCTAGGCTTTTTGTGCTAAGAGGTTGAGAGCTATAGTAAGAACTGAATTCACTAAATGATAGCCATTTAAGTTTGTCTTCCTATCTTTCAGGAAATGCATGGTGGTAACAACATTTTATTCTAGCAACTTTACAAGATTATACAAGCAATGTTTAAAATGTATCCCTGTTTTTTAGGCTTTTGTCCCCCCCAGTAAATTTTGGCTTTTTCCAGATTTCTTGTGCTGCAAAGCTGAGAGGTACAGTTGAGTGTCGAGTGGATTTTACAAGGAGCTGAGAGCTTCAGGGGAAGAGAAGTTTAGTGCTGCTTATGCCAAGTATGCTTGCATCTTTAGTAGCATAACAGGTAGAATACTTGCTTTTGAGGCAGAAGGCTGTGGGTTCTACTCCCACAGTATGTAGATGCATTGCTGATACTATAGTGTTGCACTTTTAAAGGGGTGGATGCTGCAGTCCTGAGAATGTCTTCTTTGGTGGCGATAATTAGTAACTATGAACCTGTTATCAGTTTGCCATCCATTCCCTATTGCAGTATTACTAGTTTATCATTTTTTTAATGTAACATAGGCACTTTTATTTGTAGCTGAAACAATGAAATATAAAGTTGTTTGCTAACAGCAACCTCTTCATTAGTTACAGATCTCTTTAATGTGGAATTATTTAGATGACTTTTACTTCTGCAGAGATTTTGCATATTTACTGATACTGGTGGATTGTGGACATTTGAGTAGGCTTTTATGATGAAAATGTTCTGAACTGGGCAGTTTTGTCATTATTGGTTCATGCATTTTGTTTCATTGTTTACTGGAAAAAATGTTCAAAACAATAAATTTAATATGCCCTCTAACAACTGTACTGCATTATACAAGGAATATAATTTAATACAATCAGGAAGGTGCATCAAAGAACACATGGATGTTTTGTGTGCAAGGGGCCTATGGTTTGAAAACAGAGGTAATCTTTATCTGCCACTGGCCAAATGCATTTTCTTTGAATGTGGGTTTCAATGCTGTTTTCAATGAATGTGAGTTTCAAGGGCAGAGAAGTTTTGATGCCAGATCTGTTTTCATTATGAGACTGCATTGCTTTGTTTAGCAAATTTCTATCAGTGTTTGTGATATAAAATGTAAAATAAAACTTTTTAAATGAAATCCAAATCATTGTAGAAGTAAAACATTATGCACATTACAGTGTTTATAGTAAATGGGGTGAAATAGCCATGTAATTGGGACATTGGAATGGCTGCAGGGGGGAGGACTGTATATGGGAAGGCCCATGATTTTGTGAGGGAGGGACAGCAAACTCAGACTGCCCCGGGCTGCACAAACTTTAGCTACTCCACTGATTAGTAGGCCATGGAGAATGACTTTTGAAGGTCCTAGCAAACTATAATATTCTTTTGCTAAGATTAGAGTATTGCCTACCATTAAATACCCTACTTTTACCATAAAACCCACATACTGCAAGTCACTAAAATCAAAATCTTAAGGTTCATCTTCTCCCTTCCCAGTGAACAGCATTGCTACATGTTTTAAAAGGAAAATGGTCACCATTTACTACAAGGTCCGAGTCTGGGGCCATTTTTTGGTTGTCTGTTCTTCAGCTGGCATTTGAAAGTTGATATCCCACAATTCCAGTGGAACGGGTGGAGTTACATAATTATGTATGTAAATGTTATGTTAATCAGCATACAGATTTGTACCTATTTTTCATGGACCTTTGTCCATATTTTTGATGATTCCAGGTTGAGAGGTATGAACCAACTTGAGGTGAGAAAACTCTACATCTGTCATCAGACTAGCCAAATAAACCTGAATGATCAGAAAAACTTGTCAGTGAGTTTGAGCAAAGTTAGATACTGAAAAGACCTTCAGAATGTGTTTGTAAGAAAAAGTTTTTGAATCTGTTAGCCTGGAAAGGCAAAAACAGTGTTCACCGTTTTTTTTCTGCAGATAATTTCCTTAATAGTAATAATAGCAATAACAGCAACAACAGTAGTAATTCCTTAGATGTGTGAATAGTAGCCAGTAAGTAAAATAGTTGCCTTGTATGTGATAGATTTGTAAAGGACATTTTGTTACTTTGCAGTCTATAAAGACTGTATAGTTGCACAAACGTGCAAGGTGGGTTAGATGTATTTAAAAAGTTTCTTTTAAAGAGATGAACTTATTTCAACTCCAGTGAAATTACTTCAGGGAAAGGAGAACAAAATTGCCATGCATTAATAGCTGTTGTATAATGTAATGAGAAACGATGATATTATTTACTTTAGTAAAATTACTCCAGGCGAAATAGAACAAAAGTGCCATGTATTAATAGCTATTGTGTGTAATGGAATGAGAAGTGACTGGTATTGTTTGCTGTCAGGATTTAAAATGCTCTTGCATTGCTTAGTAAGAGTAATTACTTGGGCAAACTTCTTTTGATGTAGAAATTCATATTATTCTGTTCTGATCTATTCTTGTACTAGCATAAGTGGTTGTTATGCACGCAAAATATACAGGAAACAAAAGTGTCTACTGAAAAGACTGACTTAGGCATGTACAGTTTTCTTTAAATGCTACATCCCGGTCATAAATAGCTGACCAGATAGCTAACCTTGACTAGCTGATATTTGTAGTATCATCCATATGTTTGTTGTCAATTTAAGTTTGACATATGTATGTTTTCCTTTCCTCTTTCAGACCACTCGCAGTGCATTTGATGCAAGTGAATATGTAGTTCGAAGACGTTACCAAGACTTTCTTTGGCTAAGAGGCAAGCTTGAAGAGGCATATCCAACGCTAATTATTCCTGTAAGCATGTATAAGTTGTCTAACAATATGTGAAACTTATTCCAGGATGTTTCCATGTGTAGCTTATATAAATACAACTCTGTGGCAAAATACAAACCAGATCACGTGACCACTCTGTCCTGATGAGTTTATGGGGAGTATTCAGAAAAAAGCGTAATGCAACAGTGCTTTGGCAAGTAGAGTGATGCTGACAGCATGATGTGGCCTGATGGGGATTAGGTAGGCATTAATGCTGGCGTAGCATGGCAGTGCTGGAGACGGTCTTGCATAATGAATCGCTATGAAAATGGTAATAGCCATACAACTGTGGCGACCGTGCCATGCTAGATCACTTGATCCAGTGACAGTGCCATGTTTGGGCATTGTTAGCAGCACACAGAAGGGTTCCACAGCAGAGCGCTGATTGGTTGTATTATATAAACAGGAAGGAATTGGGAAGATAAGATGGTCAGAAATAGGGAAGAGCAAATAGAGGAGCACACAAAAGGACAGTGGGAAGGGACTGGTGCTGTGAGTCTGGGGAATTAGGGGTATTTTTTGTCAGACAAATGGAATAGTTGCCTGAAGGAGGGTATAGAAGAGGAACCAGGTCTCTGAAACATGTAACACATGCAAAGATTTGCAAGAGAGGATGCAGACTAGAAGAAGACAAACATATGGTGGTGGGAAGAACTGGAGTTTAACATGGCTAAGGTAGTAAAACAAAAGGGTGGAGAGCACAGTAATAGGGGGCAGAGAAGCTGGTCCAGATGGTAGCACATCCAGAAGTCCATCACCTCCAAGGCTAATATCATGGGTGTACTCCACCTTGGTCAAGCGAGGGTCAGGGTTGTCTAGTTAAGTGTCTTTACCAGCCATATGAGGAGGCACTTCTGTGTGCCTGTTATGGCATTGAGACACTGGCCCACCTCTGTCCTCACCAGCCACAAAACTTCATGGCATGTGACCTAAAAGGGTCTATTTTCAGCAATCTCCAATGAAGAGCTTGCACCTCCTATTCCAGAGAAACAACAACAATAAGCCTTCCAGGTCACATTCCATAGGGTGTCCTTTGTCACCCTGCAGAGAGGCAGGCCCAGGGAAAGCCAGTGCGTAGCATTTTGAATGCCACACTTTATCTATGGCTGCCCCATGGCTAGTCCTGCCGAAAAAGAAAATAAATGGAGAAAAACAAAACTCTATAGCAGCATAGTACAAAAAGCAAATAAAAATGTCATTGATTTGGGGTACAGTGTCTGAAATAGAAAAAAATATATATATACCACAAAGACAATGGTGTCCTGCACAAAACGAACTATAATGAAGGTGCAGTAATTCAGATACACGTAGTACAGTTTATTACACTATAACCTTAATAGGTAAAAAAAGTGCAGCAGTCTTATAATGCAGAAACAATTGATATATGTAGGTTATGTTTTTTTACAGTACTATTACAGTGCTCCATCACTGGCAGCAATGCACTATACTTTAACCTGTGACCTGACGAGCCTGACATTACCAGTTCACCTGCAGCATAGCATGTCTTCTGAGTGGGGGAACCAGCTGGAGAACCCAACTAAAATTCACATAGACCCAATGTGGGTAAGAAATGGAGAAACAATCTGAAATTTACCTAGACACAAAGAGGGCTTATAGACTCTCTACAGAATTCATCTTATCCAGGAAAAGAATTGCATACTATGAGGAAGCAAGTACTAAATGCTGCCTGGCTGAGCTGCCTTGAAGTCATGTAGATCTCTTTTATATAAGCCCAATATTATGGATGTTTATAAACCATCGCATTATAATGGAAATAAAATTATAGCTGGATACCATAATCTTGAAATAATATATATATTTATTTTTTATTTATTTGAATTTGTTAAGCAGGGTAGAGCACAAATGGCGAGTTTCATTTTTGGGCACAGGGAAAGTACAACAATACAATATAAGTATACAGTACAGACAGAGTGTCAGTGCAATGTAATGTGTACCACAAGGCCAGAGTAATGTAACAAAGTATAGCTAAGCATCCTGTAGTACACAGTATGCAGTGTTCTTTCCATTGTACAGCTGATTGAAGTTAAAATCATCTTATGCAATGTAGAGAAGTTGTATATACTGTATACAAAAGAGTCGATTGTTAGGTAAGTGTGATATAAAATTAGAAGATACACAGAGACAATAAAAAAGTTATTAGATAGTGAGAGTGAATATTGGGGTGCTTAGGTAGTGTGCCCAGGGACATAACATTGGCATTTAGCAATTATCAGAAATTAGATTAGTTGTGCCTGAGAGAGTGAGTATGGTGATAACTTCTTTGAAATTGGAGGGAATAGATTTCCAGAGTTTAAGGGAATATAGAAGCTGTGATCTGTGTAGTGAAGCTTGTTTTTTTTTTTTTTGTGGGGGGGGGTCGTTGTTAGGGAGCTGAATGGTGAAATATTTTGAATTCTGAGATTTTGAAAGGCTGACATACCTAAGATTTGTTGCATTTGCTAATTTCTAAGTGTTCTTGCTACTAAAAGTATGATGGCTGTTTTTATTACTTGAACTAAATGGATAGTTCGTATAGGAATATTTCCTTGTCAGTATTTCCATTTTAAAATCTACCTTGTTGGCTAAAGTAGTCCCATTTTATTTACGTTTTGGTACAGACACATTACCCGTGCCTGATCAAACAAACAACAACAAATAAAAAATTAGTAACAACACCTTGTCAGTCGCTTCTTAAAATGATTTTATCTGCTTTAAAAATTTTACATAGATTTCATGTTTGTAGCTAGATAATCAATCATTACTATGACTACAATAATTATGAAATGAACTATCGACGACAGTTTGTGATATTGTCCAGTAGGTGGCATACATTTGTTTTTAAATATTAAGAAGTCAAAATGGCTGTCTGTTTAGGCCTTCAGAGTCGCTGAGGACGGAAGCAGAGAGAAAAGCAATGGTGATAGGAATGTTGTATCAAACTGAATGTAGAATTTTAGAGAATAGCAAGAACAGAAAAGGAAGTGTATTTAAATGGGTAGTACAAAAAAATGGAAGAAGACAGCAGAATGGGCAAGGCAAGACATCTGTTAAATATCACTGATAACATTATGATAAACCTTCAGGTAAATATGGGCATGATGAAAAGCACAGATGTGAGGAACCTAAAAAAGTGAACTATATTAAGAAAAGGTGGCAGGAATATACAGAAGAGCTATATGAAACGTATCCTAACATCACTGATGTGTGTACAGTGGCACGCTGTCTAATCTCTAGTGAGACATCTTGGATGATGAAGGTTAAGTTGACCCAAGAAAGCATTGTTAATAACAGGGCTGCGAGAAGTAACAGAATTGCAGATTCATTATTTCAAATCCTGCAAAATTATGCCATTTTGCTCCTTTGAATTTGCCTGCAAATTTGGAAAACATGACAATGAACAGGGGTTTGGAAAAGTTCAGTTTATGTTCTTGTACCAACAAAGGACAGTGCTGAAGTGCTCAAACTGTCAAACTGTTACATTTGTTTCACATATTAGCAAGGTAAATCTCTAAATTCCTGCAGTCACTCCAGCAACATATGCACCAAAAACTGCATGATGTACAGGCTTTTGTTAAAAGGAGTTTAGGCATACGGGATTAAATTGCCTAGATCTGCTAGGTAATTGAGAAGATAAGGGAGTTCCAGAAAATTATTTACTTCTGCTTTATTGACTACTGTAAAGCCTTTGGATAAGTTGACCATAAACTGTGACAAGTTCTTCCAGAAGTGAGGATACTGGTTCAACTTTTTTGCTTCCTGTGGAATCTGTATGCAGAGCAAGAAGCAACAGCTGCAATTGTATATGGAGTAACTGACAAGGACAAGACTGGGAAGGGAATATGACAAGGCTCTGTATTGTCACTCTACGTATTTGATTTATATGCTGAATATATTGTGAGAAATTCTGGGTTAGACAAATCAGATGCTGAAATTAAAATTGCTGAGAGAATAAACATCATCAGATATGCAGATGATACTACTCCAGTGGCTGGAGTTGAGCCTGTTGTTGAAATTAGAAATCGAAAGTGCAAAAGCTGACTTGTTGCTAAGCATCAAAAATGCTAAAATTGTCATATAGCCTTATTAATTGCAAATAGATGGAGGAGAAATGGAGGCAGTGGTTGATTTTATTTTCCAGCTGTCAAAGGTCACTGCAGATGGTAGTTCCAGCCATGAAATTAAAAAGGCACTTTTTTTTTGGAAGAAAAGCTTATGGTAAATCTGGATAAGATTTTTAAAACCAAAGATGTTTGCATTGTCATCAAAGACATATAAAGTTGTAGATTTGCCAGTAAGAAATGGACTAAAAATATGCTGTGAACTAGAAGATGAATGCTTCTGATCTGTGGTGTTGGAGAAAACTTTTAAGAATTCAACTGCAGAAAGATCAAGTCTGTCAGTTCTTAAGAAAATAAACCCAGACTGTTGACTGGCAGGCTTGATGGTAAAAGTTAAATTCAGATAGACTGGACACATAACTGGAAGAGAGACCTCACTGGAAAGGGCACTGATGCTGGGGATGACTGAAGACAAAACAAGGCGATTGCAGAAGCTAAGGTGGGAAGACCATTTTATTCAAGTAATGAATATGAGTTTTCAAGAACTTGGCAGACTATTGACAGACAGGTCTGTTCTGGCGAATTACTTGAGGTCACAAAGACTAAACAAACATAAGGAAAATGTACTCTTAAAACTCAATGTTGCGTGTTGCTTCATTAGTAAGTCTAACAGCTTTAGTTGCTCAATCTGTATGTGTTCTTCCACATCAGGATGAATTTTTAAAATGCAAAATAGTGTATTTCTCCCTCTTCTAGCCTGCCTTGTACCCCTGAGGCAAATATATGTTTATTTTTTTTCACAGTCATGATTTAACATTTAATCTGTATTTTGTTGAATTATTGTAGTCTTTCTAACTACTGAATTTAGCAGTTTTGTTTTGATAAACAACTTTCTACCTTTCACTCTCTTTTTGCCAGCTTTTCTATCTGGATTTTAAGAGTGGGAAACATTTGGAAAATGAGGTAATGCTCAATATTTTGGGAACATTTTTTTTTACCTGCAGAGTATATAAAATAAGCAGAATTTTTAGGTCATACTACACATATTTTCTTCATCATTAAATTAGTGATGTAGGATACTGCACGGATTCTGGGGCATTCACTTTAGCATCACACAGAAGAATGTTCATAGTCTAGTAACTGTATGTGATACACTTTCAAAAATAAAAAATGCGTTTGTTTATTTCTATTTGAAGGCAGACAGGATTGGCTGGTCCAGGGAGCTTATCTAGCTATGACCTTTGCTAATTAGCAATCCAAAGGCTTGGACAGTAATAACTCTATTTGCATCAATGTTTAGTAGCAACTCCCCTACCAACATTATAATCAAGTTCCCAAAAACTTTTAAAAATGCTGTTTTTTGTGTAATCTGTATAGATGGTTTGTCACTTAAAAAGGATTACTGCAAAATATATGTTCTTCCTTTTTTGATTATTTTATTATCTTTGTGCTAATGTGGTTCTTTTGCCAAGTTTCTCATACTGCAAATCTACTTGAATAATAATGCCATTTAAAATTTTGTGCAAAATCTGTAATAGAAGAAAAAATTTACTCTACAAAGAAGTATAAGAAAGAGACTTAGCAGAAACAGGAGTGAAAGGTTAAATATTTGGGATGGAGAGAATAGAATAGCATGAAAGTCTTTGGATTCTTGGATGTGGCAAAAGAAGGTGCACTGATGAAAAACAAATGTTTATCCATGGCAGAAAGAGGAGTGGTGAAAATAATTAATTTGGAGGAAATTAAAATGGGAGCAAATATGTCTGAGGATGTTTGTGCAGCATTTAGCTTTGTCACCTCACAGCAAGAGGTTCTCCATTTCGATTCTTGGCTGGAGTGCCTTTTGAGCAGAGTCTGTACATCCTCCGTGCATTCGCGTGTGTTTGTTCCGGTTTCCTCCCAAATTCCAAAGACCTGCAGTAGGTGGATTGGACACTAAATTACTCGTAGGTCCAAGTGAGTGGTACAAATGAACTATTGTGGCAGGCTTAGCCACCCAGCAGTGTAAACATTGGCTTGAGATGATTGTCTCTGTTGAAGTGACACCCTGACCCCATGTGCAAAAATGGGAAAAGGGGTTGAGGATGGATGGATGGATGGTTGTCAGAGGACCTTTGTTTCTCTGAAATTAGAAAGAGCAAGAATTAATCATGAGGGCTTCAGAATCTGTACTGCAGAAGTGGCATCACAATATAATTTGACCTTAGGAGAGTACAGGGAGGATGCTGTGATAATTTTTCCTATTTTGTATTTTACTATGTATTTGGTCTTGTGTCTGATAGGTAATGGGCATGCCTACCTAGGTGGATAAATGCCAGAGAAGTCAAATGGTATATTTGGTGTAATAATATGTTGGAGAGCTTCTACGGGCAGGGTTTTACATTTGATACTGTATATAAAATAGAAACGGAAAAGCTGACCTGTAGGTTGAAGTTATCCTTTCTATGATAGGGACTGTCTGCAGAACACATTTTCTTAGTTTCAATGCAAATAAAATGGTACTGAAATACTGTAATGCTTGAAGCTTAAATAAATTCTACAATAATTGGGTCAAAACAGATTGTTATATTTTTTACCTAGGTTTGCTTCACTTCTCAAATTCTGCTGATGTTCAAGCCTTTCTTGATGGTACTTGAGAACATACTGGGCCATGCCAGCACAGGGGGGCAGAAGCTGTTTGGAGGGACATCATCCAGGCTGCCCTATGAGTAATTTGTGCACTTGGTGGTGTCCATGTGACAAGGGCATTTTTGTCATAGCCCCGTATCACTACAAGGGCTTTATCCCCCCATATGCATGGACTAGGACATGCGTGTTCAGGTCCGCACATGTGCGCGTGCGTATACAGACACACACACACACATACACACACACACACACACACACACACACACACACACTGCATTGGAGCACTTAAATGACTAGAGCTACTATCAGTATTCCCCCAACCTCCAAGGATGGCTGAGCCAGCATAAGCTGTTCATTCTCAGTCTCCCCTAGGTGGCTGTTCTAAAACCTGAACTGTTTCACCTTGAGTCATCCAGTACGTACTCGAGTCTTCATCCCTTTATGGCACAGAGCAGAAGTCAAGTCATAATATTTGCAACCAAAAACCTGGATGTAGTTTTATTAATATTCGCTATACATTTATAACTAGTTAATCTTTATTTTAGTGGCACTGAAGCTTATTTGGAGTCATGGAGAAATGTTATCGATGTAAAAGTCTGCATAATAGTATACGTGCTGATGAGGATTTAAACAAAGGGAAAGGCTCTACCAGGGTACCTTAAGGGTCTTACTATAGGACACTAAAAGCTGAGACGTTAAAGCTCACTCTGAACTCATGGAAGCAATATCTAAAGTGTGTGTGTGTGTGTGTGTGTGTGTGTGTGTGTGTGTGTGTGTGTGTGTGTGTGTGTGTGTGTGTGTGTGTGTGTGTGTGTGTAAGATCTACATGTAATAGGAACTGTGCACTATATAATGTATTGCATTCTGTGAGAAGATTTTATTTAAAACATATCCTTGTGATAGACCAAATGCAATGAATTTTTTGATATTTAACTTTGATGTGAATTTATTTAATATTACTGCTGCTGTTAATGGTTGTGTTTGTATTTAAAGAACATTTTTGTTTTATCTTTGTATTGAATTTTCTTCTGTTTAAAATTTGCTGTAGTGTTTTTTCCTTAATCTATTTAAAATGCACCGTAGTAGTTTTTGAATTGTATGTATATTGTAAAAAGAATTGTGTTTCGTAAAAAGAGTTGTGTTAAGCTAGGAGATAGCATTAGACATCTCTTTCTTAGGAGCCATCTTAGGAGCCATCTTGAAGCATTCTTTGAAGGTAGATAGCCCTTGCATTTAGGACACAAGGGAGCTTCACCGTGTATGCTGTGGCATCACTGTGTAAGGTTAGGAAGGCGTGCCTGCTCCCATGTCCCAAGTCTTTTTTGAAGCTTATGTAGTTTGGCTCTCATTTCTTTCATAATTGGTATGAAAAACCATAAATATTGTAACTGTGTCTGCAGTCGTCATTGCTCCAGTAATGGAGTTATTTCTACTTTGTGGGAAAGATATACAGTGTCCTGTATTGCTGAAGTGCATACTCCTCAGTCTGTGCCTTCTTTGTATGTGAGAGTTAAGTCTGTGCCTTCTTTGTATATGAGAGTTAAGGCGAAGGTCAACACATCAGGGTGTTTTTTGTAGAAAGTAGCCAGTGCAGGACATGATCCTTGGAAGAAGTTAGAGAAGAGAAAAAAAGATAATGAATTAGCAGGTCAGATATTAGAAGCATCAGCCTAGGGTAAAGTCTAGCACATTAGTGACTTTGCACTCCAGAATTACTCTAAATATTCTGTAATCAAGCAAACTGCCAGATAGTTGTCTGTCAGGCCCTTGAGTGTCTTTTGCATGCCTGTGAAGTTGAATTTGACCTAAGGAATTTAACGCGTTCATTTAACTCTATGTTGGTGTCTCATGGGGATTAAAGTGTAGAAAGTCGTCCCAACCCTGCCATCTGTTGGTTATACCTACTAAATTAGACCTCCACTACTACTCTGAGATTTCCTGCAATAGGACAGTATGGGTGAGAAAGCAGATGATACCTACTGAGGCTCTTGCTCGGAAAGGTGGTCTGTTAGAGCCACCTTTGGCTGCTGCTTCTCGTTGTGATGAGGGTCAATACCCTGTTCATGAGTGCACAGCTTCTGTTCCACCTGCAGGATTTTTCTTTTTCCTGTGGATTTTTTCTGACATGGAAGTCTATGAGGTCCACAGTCCCTGTATTTCATAAGAAGCAGGGGTAGTGATGCTTTACCATTAAAACTCCTCTAAATGACTCTGCAGTAGGCAAAATCTGTTTCATATCTTGTTGTCTTCTGGTAACTCTGTAGCAGCCCCTCTTATTTCTTCTCAGAAGTTGTTTAATCCCTGCCTTAAAAAAGAAGGAATAGAGCTTTTAATAATTTTTATCATTAAGCTTTTCCTCAACAATGCCATTTTTGCTGTTTAGAAACATCTCCATACTTGCCCTTCATCTCCCCAACAGAATGCAAATGTCTATGCAAACCATTAGATGTGTGTGACATGCTGTGATTTCTTTTTTTTTTTTTTTTTCAAAAACATTTTTATTTTGTTTTCATTATAAACATATGTAAATGTATATATAATAAATACAATAAAACAATAACAAAACTATTTACAATATTTACATTCATCCATGATAAAACAATCATTTTATCCATGAGAAGTTATCAGTATTTGTTCAAAAGGTTTTCCATTTTTTTGCCATGCTGTTTTTTATGAGTAATGTTATAAGTTTTATAACAAATGGTTTGCACTTCTTTTTTACAAACAACTTTTGCTAAATTAATAAAATCTTTAAACATCAAATCTTGTTTACTTTTCCAGTTCAAAGTAATAACTTTTCTGGCAGTTGCAAGAATTGACCAGAGTAACTGAATCTGAGATTTAGGTATTACATTAGGTATAGGAACACTGAATAGGATTAGTGACTTAGGATATATGACAGTTATCAGAACATAAAGCCTTTACAAAATATTTGAAGTCTTTCCAGTATTGAACAACATTTCTATATTCAATGAACATGTGAACCCAGTTGTCCTCTAGTAATTCATCACATTTCCAACATTTACTTTCACTGTTTTTGAGTAGATTTATTTTATGTGGAGTATAGGAACTCCTATTCATAAATTTCCATGTATACAATCTCCAATATAATGAAGAAGAGGTACCATACATAGAATTCAATAACAATTTTTTGGATTCATCAGATATTTGTTCTCCATTAATCTTTACATATTAATTAACAAAAATCTGAGTCAAACTTTGATTGTCTTCTCTTAATATCTTATAGATGGGTGAGATACTTAATTTTTTATTCTGTCTTTTCAATACACCTAATACAAAGCTGAATCAAACTAGGTATAGATTCAGTCTCTAGGTTGATTCTCTCATTTTGTTTTCTATAAACTGCCGTAAGGAGTGTATAAACAACCAACTGTCTTGACTATTATTAAAACTACATAAAAAAAGAGTTTAGTGGTTTAATACTCTTATTTTCAATAAACTGATGCATATGCTGTGATTTCTCAGTATAGGTAGATTTGTAGGTTATTACAGAGAACTAGCCTTGTTTTTGACACATTTAATGATCGACTCCTGTGTAACTTGTGTGCAACTTATGAATTTTTCCCTAAAAGTCAGAGGTTGCAGTGTTTTGAGAATTTCTCATTTCCCTAAGATACTGTGATCTGGGAATATTGGTTATGGAGATGTAAAAATGTTTGCTGTCTGCAAAAATGCTTTTTTTTCCCCTCTCAGATATTTGTGCTGTGACTGGTGTCCACAGTTTAGTGATGTTTTTATTCCTTTGTGATTGCAGTTCTGAACATTGATCACAAAAGTGCTATTTTCTTAATATTACCCTCCAGACAAGTTTTATGCAGCTTTGGATAGGTTTGACAAGAGGGTGTTCTCCTTTGCCATGCTAGACCTTGGTGTACCTAATTGTTTATATTACCTGTCCCATTTCCAGTCCTCCTTAGTGTATTAGGCACTGGAGAAATTGTTAGTCTTCACTGATTGTAGATGGAGATAATGTAAAATCCCTTGTGTTGCTTCCTTGCGGTTTCATATTAGCCCATTGCACCTTTGTTTTTGTTGAAGTAACTAGGGCAATAGGTGTGTGTTTGTATCGGCTCATTTTGCAGAAGTTTTCTCTCTTTTTTTTTTTTTTTGCAAAATGAGCCCTTCCAAACTGTTATGGATGCCCTTTTCTGATGAGAAGTCTTTTTTTTTGGCCAGTCTTCTCAGGAAATAAATGAAGAGAACAGTGTGGTACGCTCCATATTGCTGGCTTTATCTCCTTTTGCTAGACTAAGTCAGACTCAAAAAAATCATTGCCAAGACATCTATTTTGTAGTTCCCTGCTAATTGTTCCTAAGAACTTGTATTCTCCAGTGTCCTGCTTCTTGTCAGTAGTTACTTTTCTGAATTATCCTCATCTTGAAGGGCATCACTTGGGGAAAGCTAGTCTTGGATGTGGGTGGAGGAGACCATGTGTTTCTGCTGTTGTCTAATCATTGGTTTCCCTTGAGAGACTTTTTTATGGAAGAGGGTTTTTTTGTAGCAGTTTCAGTATCTGGGCTTTATAACAAATAGAACTTTTTCCAGTCGTGGAAAAGTGAGGCATGGTTTGCTTCCTCCTTTTCCTTACTGCAAAGAAGAAGAAAATATGTTTATGGCCCATTTGGAATCTGTTAGTTCAAGAGGAACATTCATTACAGAAAATTCTAGGTGGTGACTTGCAATTCTCTGATTCTTCTGCTTCCTGAGTGGATCTGGATAGTATTTCCTGGGCATGAAGGATGCCTTTTATCAAATCAGCATTTTTGAAGCATGGGGAGATGGAAGATATTTGGCTCATGGTGGTGATAAAGTTGCAGCTTTAAATCATTTGAATTCAGAAGTGATTTTTAAGTTTAATACTTTGCTAATTAACATCACAATATCTATTTATATGTTTCAGTGTTTGATTTAAAATTATGTTAACATCTAGGTAATGCTTTTATGTTTTAGGTAGTAATTGCTTAATGAGTAAATAAATTATTTGTATTGTTTAAATGGTTTATTAAAAAAAGTTATGGTGCTTCGGCCTTCTCCCTAGACGGCACACACCTGAAATGCTAGGGTAATAAAGTTCTTGCCAACTTTTTCTAAGTCTGCATGTGCCGAGTATAATATATTAATATATAATACTAATATACTAAGTATTTTTGTGGTACATGGAAGTAAAAACCTTGCATATTTGGGAAAATTTCTTTGTTTCCATTATTTGTCTAAAAGGGGGTTTTAGTTCTTTTCAGATCCATTTGGATTATTTTGCTGTTAGTATCCCAGTGAATGGTGTGAATAATTTATCTTTGTTGTAAGTACTTCTGCAAGTAATCTTGCTGCATGATTAAGGTGGTCCTGTCTAATGTAGATAGGGTTCCAGTTTACCTTTGGTAAGGTAATCTTTTATGGTATGCAGTGTTATTCTCTATACTTTTGTTAGAAAACCATATTGGTACAATTATCCATAACACTGCATCTCCTGCTAAACTTTTAGAATAGCCTGTCATCTCTTGTTTAGACTTATTGTGTTCTTCCGTTCATCTTTGTGAATAGCTAGCTACCTGTGTATTGACTTTATTTCCATATAATATTTCAATATAGTGGTGTATTTTTCTTTTTTTTCCCTTTAGAGCCTGTTGACATTGCATTGGTCCCTGTTCTTTAAATAGCTCAAGCTCTGCTACAAGCCAAATATCTGTGAACGTTTTCAATGAGATTTTCTGTTATTGTGCAGTACAAGCATGATTAATATTCTGGCATTCTGGTAACTTTGTAATAAAATCTGCTGCAGACTACAGAAACATGCCAACTCAGTACAGAACTGTTTCTGTCCCTTCTAGTACATCATCAGAAGGCAGGACTGGATGCCATGGAATCAAGAAGTAGCAGTCAGTTGTTCAGCGTACAGTAACAGAAACACTAGTTTAGTTATTTCAGTGGACATATTTAATAATGTAAAAACTACACGTTTTAGAACAAGAAAGCACACTGTACAAGCTGAGGGCATAATTATAACAAAAAAATGGTAAAAATACTTTGCACTTGATCTTTAACTAGTTAGATATATGCCTGCTCTGTGCTGGAAAGTGACTGTGGCATTCCACCAAAGGAGTAGTCCCTGCACTCTGAGGGCCACTCAATAAGTTGACCATTGTCCTTTCTCTTGCCAGTTCGATTACACTGTATATGCCAGCAACTTCATATCCCTAGCTTCTTGGTGTACTCATTTAGTGTGTGAAAGAAAACCTGTTCTACTTTGGACCTTCTTGCTAATTGTTTATCACTGGCTATAAAACTGACTGCATTCTGTAATAACTGGCCTGAGAGTGGGAAGCCCAATGCTTTTAGCTCTGCTATACTTGGCTTTGCTACCCCTACCCCATTTTCCATGCACCCCACCTTACTCTACCATTGTACTTCCCATATGTACGTTTCACAATTGATGCCCACTCCATAAATCTCACCAAACAACTTTACTACTATTAAAGAAACACTCCTGTTTCTATTTACCTATTTCCCAACTTCCATCTAACTTTTAGCATCTTTCTTAACGGCCTTTCTCCATCCCATAGTGCTTTGCACTATACACACTCTTTCTCAGACTTCTCCTACAGTACGTCTAAGTCTATTTTTCCTAGTTTTCAACTTCTTGTTTTCCCAAATAAATCCTTTTTACTATTTTATCTACATCTTCATCTTCTATCTTTTCAAATCCTATATTTCTTCCATTTTAGAAACCTGTTTCTCTTACAAGTCCTCTTACTAATATCTCTTTTCCTGCTTGCACACCTACAACCTATCAACATCCATTACCCTCACAATTCCAACAAAACTCTTATATTGCGTCTGGCAAGCAAATTATTTCTTAACCTCATCTCCCAATCACACCCTGTCTGTATCATCACTCATATGTCACTCTTCAAGTAAAGTTATCCAAAGCAACAGACATTTACTGACAGATTAGGTATTAAGCATAAAATCAAATAAAACTAAACAAAAATACCTCTATCTGTTCCATCATACCTCCATAACCATAATGATGTTGACATTTTGCCTCCTCCACCTTTCTGTGTCCCTTGCAAATTGGCAACAGATCACCTTGGATTCTTGAGTACTCTCTATAATTTGTCAGGAATATTTCATGGGATGCAACCTCCTCCAGATCTACTTCCTCATTTTCCAGAGGTTTTTACATTCCATTTTGGATTAAGGCACCATTCAGCCTACTCCATCCACCCAAGTGGGAAGGGATTTTTACTCCAGAATGATTTTGGTTCCCAGGATGAAGGGGACTTGGAGACCAGTTCCGGGCCTGTCTCTATTCTGCACATTTACCAAGGTCCCTTCTTTCAGGATGCTGTATTTTTAGACCTTGTTTTATCTCCTCCTTCCTCAGGCTTGGTCTGTTTCTATCTCATTGATGCCTGTCTTCATATTCCCATTCACCTTCTGTTCAGGAAGTTTTTACACCTCTGTTTCTTCCTCTCATTTTCAGTTCTCTGCTTTGCCCTTTGGTCTTTCTATTGCTCGAGGGGTATTCACCAAATTTTTCACACTTGTCATTGTTTTTGCAGGCTTCAAGGGATTTGGATATTCCCCTAGATGACCTGCTTATCCATTCTGTTTCTCCCAGCAGTTTTCTACAAGATCTATACTCTTCTTTTACAAAGTCTGGGGTTCACCATCAATCTCAGAAAGTCTTTATGCCCTGTCAAGATCATATTTTTTTGGTTGCAGGATTCAGACCATTCTCTTCCTGCTCACAAGGTTTAGCCTCTGATAACCTTCTTCCAGTCTCTTCTTCCTCTGTTCTCTGTCACATCCTGGGAATTACTCAAGATTCTGGGGTGTATGTCTTCCACTACCATCAGGCTTCCTCTTTGCCAGGCTCCAGAAGTTACAGTAGTACCTCAAAATGCTGTGACTCCAACATTACCATCCATGGAGTTCCCTGTTTTTTTGCTTCCTTGTCTCAAACTTAAGCTCCAGTGGTAGTTTCAGTAGATTTCTGTCATTCTGGGATTGCCCTTTCAGGCTGCAGTTCCTTCTCAAGAACTGTTTACAGATGCCTCAGAAATGGGGTGGGGTGCTACTTGTGGCCCTCTGAAAGTTCAGGTTCTTTGGCTTTCTAATCAGAGGTTAGACCATATCAACATAAGACATGAGGGGCTCTGCTTCTGGCTCTTTGAGCCTTTTATTCTGTTTTTTTCCCTGGCCCCCTGAAAATCTTCATGAACAATACCCCTGTGATGTGGAATATCAGCTAGTGGTTGGGAGGTAGGGAAGGAGGTCTCTTTTTGGCATACTAGCTCTTCAGGCCTGAGATCTGGCAATCCATTATCAAGTGACTCTTCAGGTGGTGTACATTCCTTCGAAGCACAGTCTAGTGGCAGACTCTTTGATCAGGTCCAGAATACAGGCTCACAAATGGATGCTTCACAGAGATGTGTTTCTGTACATTACCCACTGGTGGGGTATTCCTCGGGTAGATTTTTGTGGCTCCCCTCTGAACACACAAATTCCTCTATTCTCTTCAAAAGTACTAAGTCCTCTGATTTGGAAAGTGGACACCCTGTCCTTTTCCTTGGAAGGGAATGTTCTTCCCCTTCATCTGTTGGCAAGAGTTCTGCAAAAGATCAAGTAGGACTCATCCAAAATCTTGCTGCTGACTTATTTTGGCTCAGACAGCACTGGTTCCCCCTTCTTTTTCATTTGGTCCGGGGCACTCATCATAAGTTAACTCACTTGGTGGATCTTCTAACACAAGACAAGGGATCTCTTATTCATCCTTACCTGTCCACTCTTCAAGTGACACAGTGGGTAATGGGGCTTTGATCTATTTTAGGCACCTAGGATGTGCTTTGGGTTCTACTAGATGCCAGGAAGTCCACTACCAGTATATGTCCAAATGAAAAAGATTGTCTGGTGCCTTTCTAGCCAGATCTCTTTTCAGTTTGGGGTTCCCTTGGTTCTCTCTTTTGTGTGACGTACTAGATGCTGGCTTGGCATAATCTTTAGTTAAAACTCCCATGTCTGCAATCTCTGCTCGTCTGCCTCTACCCCCCCCCCGGCCTTTTGGTTTGAGGTGGGGCAGTTTCTTAAAGGCATCTGTCATATCAGGACCCAAGAAAGCCTATTCCGCCTTCTTGACATCTCATTTTCTACTTGAAAAATTGACAGGCTCCTTTCAAACCTTCTAATTCAGCTTCCTTACAACTTTGTACTTAGAAGACTGTTCTGCTGTTGGCTTTTTCTTCTGCCAAGAGAGTGTCTGAGCTTCTGGCTCTTACGGCTGTTTCTTTTTTCTTAATTTTAACAGAGACAGGGTATCTCTTTGTACTAATCCTTGTTTTATGCCCAAGGTGATTAATGAGTTGTACGTCTATTCAACTTCCTTCCCTTTTTCCTTTTCCACAGTTGCCAATGAGAAGGATCTTCACACCTTGGGCCTGCATGGACAGCTTATATATTATTTGGATAAAACAAAGGTTAAATGCAAGTCTGAACAACTTATTTTCTTTTCATCCCAGGACTTTTGGTTTGACTGTTTCCAAGCATATCATCTCCGTATCTCTAAGGCAATTTCCTTTTGTTATTCTTTTCATAGCTGATGTCTTTCTTTGTCTGTAAAGGCACATTCTTCTAGAGCGGTTGCCTCTTCTAGTGCCGTTTTCAAGGGTTTGGACACTAGTTCTATCCTTGAAGTTGCTACTTGGTCCTTTGTACTTTTGCTAAGCATTACAAATTGAGTGTTGTTTCCAGAGTCAGGGCTATTCTGCATGTGTTTGTAGAGGGCTCTTCAGTGTCTTCCTCTTCACAGTCTTTTTCTTAGCTCTTGTACTCTGCATTCAGTGAAGAATCCTCCAGCAGTGGTATAGACAGACATAGTACAGTTGTGTAAAATCTGCACATAACAGTAGATGTCCTTCTTCTCTTCACTGTTGCAGTATATGTTACTTCCCTCCTTCCCCCTCTGTTATAACTCTTGCTCCTGTGTTTTTTTTTACTCTTTTAGCTGAGGGGCTCTTGCTTCTTTTCTCTACTGAACTTTTTTCTTTGGATTTGCATATACTTCTTTGTCCTTGTGGGTATTTTGTTCTTACTGGGCAATTCAATTCTGAGTATTTCCTTCCATATGTCACATTTATGCCCTGCACAGAGATCCTACATGTGACGTATGATGTTTATAAGATCTAAAGGATTTGGTGTACTGGTTAGATGTTGGGCTATCCTTGGCAGGAGATCCCTTCAGTGAAGAATACTGCAACAGTGAAGAGAAGGACATCTACTGTTATAGTAAGATTTTATACAACTGTATTTTCCATAGCTGCCTCTCAAGCATTGAAATGGAAAAATTATTTCTCCACCTTCTTGCCAATAAGTATTGATGTCCTATTCTAATGTTGTAGTATTCTTTACATGAGAGAACCCTTTGCCAGAGGTGACCTGACATCTGGCCAGTATACATAAGCTTTAAAGTACTGCTAATAAGTGAGATGTTGCACGAATGGCTTAGGAGTATGTTGGCCATAAAAGTGACATCCACACATACAATCCTCAGAACTTCTCTGCTGCAGTCCAATTGTCATGTTCAGTCATCTGATCTGTTTGCCCGTGTTGTTTGTTGTTGGTCCATTTTTCAAATAAGTGCCCTGTTAGTGTTTTCTCTTTTTTCTCTTGATACTGCTTTCTGTTGTGAGGGGTTCATGTCATCCAAGAAAGGCAAGTGCCAATGTGTGAGACTGATTCCACACAAGGATAGTCATGACCCTTTGTCTCTTTCACAAGTATAGTCATAACCTGTGTCTGTTTTGTTTGGGGCCTATGCACGACCACAAATCCTGCTGTGTTTGCCAGTCCTTCACCCTAAGACCCTACATAGTCATCTTTCATCCCTTAAGATGAGCAATTGATGCGTTTAGCTAGGGACCTTATGGAGGGTATGTCTGAGACTTCTGTCAAGCCTATGTTGAAGAGGAAGGCCAAGAAACTGAAGCCTGAATCTTCAGCTGCACCTCCTACCTCTGAGGTCTCCTTTGAGGTTGATGAAGACCAAGAGATCCATCCTGAGGTTGGCACGGGTTCTTCGGCAAGTACCACATTGGACGCCATCAAGGAATCAGCTTTAGGCACATCCTCGGAGGCAATGCAGATGTCTACATCAGATGGTCAGGGGGAACCAAGGCTTGTTACTTCGGGAAGCACTAGTGGTATCCCTCAAATTCTAGTTAGGGAGGATATTCCAAGTAATGTTATTGAGTGCAGAACTACATCCTGTCCCTCCACTTTCAGCCAGGCAGATGCGTTATTAGAAAACGAAGCAGAAAACCAAGCACATGTCTGCACCTGTCCGACTGGGAAACCTTTCCCTCAAGGCTTGCTTAGTGACTCATAGCTCTTGAGCCTCCTTTATCTGATCCTGTTTCTCCCTTAACTTCTTCCACATTCAAGAGAGCTAAGGCACTGGAATCCTCTGAGGACGAGGGCTCTTCTGTGTATGAATACTTGGCCTACTCCAGTCAGATTCCATCCCCCCTTGAATATGCTTCCCCTGCGGAGGAGTCTAATGGCACAGATTCTCCAGTTGAAGAGATCACTTTTGGAGAAATCATAGCTAAAATGAGGGAACTCTTTAAATGGGACTGCTCTCAGGTTTCTGATGAGCAGAAAAGATATTATGATCTTTTACAAATGGACTTTCTTTCCCCTTCTGCTGTACCTCCAGTCTTACCAGCATTTTTGGTTGCATTTTCTTCAACATCTAAGACCCCAGACTCACAGGCCCCTTCCCCTGAAAGGCCGGATTGCTTTTATAAGGTACCAGATACATGTAAATTTCTTTATAAATGTCCTTCAGCAGATCCTGTGATGGTTTCCATTGCTTCTGGCAAAACTTCCAGATTACTGCCATCCATCAAACTTCTCCCTTCTGATAAGGAGAGCAAAACCATGGAAAAAATAGGGAAAAAGGTCTGTAGATCTACCACATTAGCTTTCTGTGCTATAAATTACCAAACCCATATGACCAGATATGCGTTGGCTCTTCTTTCTCAAGCCACTCAGTCAGTTTCTCACCTCCCAGACTCTGATGTTAAAACCCAGGTGATGTCTCTTTTAGGAGCTTCTTCTCAGGTTGCAGCAGAAGCATCATGTAGGGCAACTGCATCTGGATCTGTTCTTCCTGGTTGAGGCTTCAGCCACTTCCAGGTGATATCAAACCAAAATTAATGGATGCTCCTTTAGACTATTCTTTGTTTGGGGCTGTAGCTGCAGATTTGTTTAAGTCATTGCAGGTGAAAGGTAAGGAAATACAGGTCTTAAAACATCTTTGTTTCACCAATTTCAGAGGAATTATCCTTCAAAGACTTTCTTTGTTAGAAAACAAGCTTGCCTTCCCACTTCTAAAAACAAAAAGTAAGGTAGAAGAGCTCCTTAGTCTAATCTGTCTCAGCCAATTCCTGCCCAGAAGTACACCTTTCCCAGGTAGTCTGAGACTACCACACTCATCTCAGTCTTGTTCCTCTTTCTCTATGCCTCTCCCTGTCTCTTCCAGTTTGGGAAACTGTTAAGACTTGCATTTTTTGTCTGTTATTAAATAAGGGTACTTCATGGTCTGGAAAACTCTTCCTCCATTCATGGGCATTCCACAACTACCTCAATAGCAACTATATCTGTTTCCTCAGGTGCTTCAGGAGTTGCTACATCAGAAAACAATCTAAGAAGTTCCTCCACCTCTCAGCGGAAGAGGGTTTTATTCCAGAATGTTTCTCATACCCAGACCTAAACACTTTTCTGTAGGTTCCTACCTTCCACACATTTTCCTTACAAACCCTGTGTATCACTATTCTTCCTCAGGCTTACATGGCCTCTCTGGCCATCAAGGATGCTTATCTTCACATTCCTATTCATCCCCTGTACAGGAAATTTTTACGTTTCACTATTGCTTCCTTGTGCTTTCAGTTCTCAGCTTTGCCCTTTGGTCTCTCCACTGCCCCAAGGGTATTCACAAAGTGCCTTGCTCCTGTCGGTGCTTACTACAGACTTCAGGACATCCAGGTTTACCCTTACCTGGACAATCTTCTCTTTCTAGCTCCTTGTCCAGGGAACCTGAAACAAAGTCTACAGTTCACGATTTCTCTTTTGCCAAGGTTGGGGTTCACAGTAAATTTAAAAAATTCCTTTCTCCCTCACAGGACCACATTTTCCTGGGGTGCAGGTTGCAGACAGATATCATGCTGGCATCTCTGCCGCCTCCAAAAGTTCAGCTTCACATGTCCTACTTCCAGAGTCTTCTCCCTCTTACTTCTCTTATAGCCAGGGAGTTTCTCAGGCTCTTGGGGTTCATGGCATCCACCATTCCCATGTTATCTCTGGCCAAACTCCAAATGAGGAAGTTTCAGTGGTACCTGAAATCAGTTTGGATGCAGCATGCGCATCCACTGGAGTTTGTGGTTCCTCTTCTCCCTTGTCTCAAAACTGAACTCCTTTGGTGAATTCAGCAGATTTCCATGAACCTTGGGCTTCATTTGCATTCTCCTCTTCCCACTTAAAAGTTGTTTACAGATGGCTCAGATGTAGGATGGGGGCATATTTTGCTTCCATGAAGGTAGAGGGCCTTTGGTCTTCTTCTCAAAAGGAAGAGCATATCAACATCAAAGAGATGAGAGCCGTCATATTAGCTCTTCAGATTTTCCATCTTATTTTTCATCCAGGACCTCTAAAACTGTTTACAGACAACACCACAGTTCTCTGGTATGTAAACACATGTGTGTGTGTGGGGGGGGGGGGGGGGGGCTGAATTCGTACTTTTTATACAGGTTAGCTCTCATGGCTTGGAAATTGCTAGTTCAGTACCAGGACAGTCTTCAGACACTTTGTCTCTTCCAATCATAATTCTACGCAGATAATCTAAGCAGGTCCATGACTCAATCACATAAGCGGATGATTCGCAGGGATGTGTTTCTGTATGTTGTCCACCAGTGGGGTATTCCTCAAGATATATTTGCCTCCACTCTGAACAGACAACTTCCTCTTTTTTGTGCCAGGTCCTAGGTCCTCTGTTTTTGAAAGTGAACACCCTCTCAATCTCATGGAGGAGATTGTTTCTTTATGCATCCCCCCTTTCCTCTCGTTCAGAAAGTCCTGTTCAAGTTTCTGCAGGATAAACCAAAAATCTTGCTGTTGACTCCCTTATGGCCAAGACAGTATTGGTTCCATCATTTGCATTTAGCCCAGGGCAGTCATCACAAGTTACCTCACAGGGTGGACCTTCTCACACAGGCCAAAGGTTCTCTTATCCATCCACATCTGTCAGCTCAGCATCAGACTATGTGGGCGATGGGCTTTGGATTCTTTTCAGATGCCTTTTTGTCTGAGGTCATGCTTAGGGTACTTCAGGAAACCAGAAAACCCAATACTAAGAAATCCTACTTGTCTAATAGAAGAGATTTTTTTCCATCTGGTGTCTCTGGATCCACTATCTGTGGATGTTCCATTGGTTCTTTCCTACTTGTGTGAGTTGCTGAATGGTAGTTCGGCTTACTCCTTGGTGAAAATCGATTTGTCAGCCATTTCTGCCTGTCTGCCTTTATCTCCCCCTTGGCTTCTAGGTTAAAGGTTAAACTCTTTGTCAAAGGCATTCTTCACATTAAACCTCCCAAGAAACCTGTTCCTCCTTCTTGGGATTTGAACTTTGTTCTGGAAAAGCTGACTGTGGCTCCTTTTGAGCCTGCAGCTACAGCTTCTTTGCAACACTGTACTTGGAAAACTGTTCTGTTACTAGCTTTGACTTCTGCCGGAAAGGGTGTCTGAGCTTCAAGAAGTAATGGTTTCTCAACCTTTTCTGATTTTCCATAAGTACAGTGTCTCTGCTTACTAACCCTTCCTTTATACCCAAGGTTGTGAATGAGTTGTCTCTTAACCAATCTATCCATTTTCTCACCTTTTTTTTTTCCTTCTCCACATTTCTCTAGTGAGAGGATTTTGCACAACTTGAATGCACATAGACAGCTCAGATTTTATTTGAATAAAACTAAGGAAATCTGATTAGCTTTTTGTTTCTTTTCATCACAGGGCTCTGGGATTGCTGGTTTTCAAGCAGACTAGCTCCTCTTGGATTTTGAAGGCTATTTCCTTTTGTTATGCTTTCCATAGGAAGAGCCTCCCTTTTCCTGTTGAGAGTCATTCCACTAGGGCTGTGGCTTCTTTGGGTGCTTTCTTTAGAGGTCTGGGTCCTAATACCATTTCAGAGGCAGCTACTTGGTCTTCTGTACATACATTCACCAAACATTACAAATTGAATGCCATCTTTAGATCTAGAGCTCATTTTGCTAGAGCCATTCTTCATGGCTTTCTAGAGAGCTCTTCTGGTCTTTCCTCCTCCTCCCAGGTTTCCTCCTAAGCTTTGATACTCTTCCTCATGTAAAGAATATGGCAACATTAGAATAGAAGGACATAGAGTAGTTATGTAAAATCTTACCATAACCATAGATGTCCTTCTCTTCTATGTTGCAGTATCCTGTCCCTCCCTCCTTCCCCTTGGTGCCTGCTTTTGTTTTGGATGTCTGATAACCTTCTTGTTTCCTTAGACTGGCTTTCCTCCTGAGGCATTCAGTTCCGAGGATTGTATGTGCGGACATCACTATTATGGCTGACATACTCCTAAGCCATTCGTGCGACATCTCTCGCAGTACTTTAAAGCACTTGTATACTGGCCGGACGTCATGTTGCCTTTGGCAAGAGGATTCCCTCATGTGTGAAGAATACTGCAACATAGAAGAGAAGGACATCTATGGTTATGGTAAGATTTTACACAAGTATTCTCTGTCACACAAGGATCTTTACTTGGCCCTGTACTTTTCAACATATTCATCAGTATACGCTGCTACAAATGCTACCCAAGTTCAAAGATGACTCAGCCAAATCTCTCTCTCTAAACTTCAGTACCTTATGCAACAATCCTTATTGATTAAAACATGTTTATGTGATTCAGAAAACTAAATGACTGTTTTTTGCCAAGAACACATCTCTGCCAAAGTAGCACTATTCACTGTCATCTCTGCAGGCAATGTCATAATAGAACAAGTCCGTTGAAATTTGGCCACCATGTATCACCTGTGATGAAAAAAAAATCATCAAAAAACTAAGTACTTTACACAAAGTAAAAAGTTCTCACTGACATAACCAGAAGACATGTAGCCTGTATACTACCTCAGTCTTCACTAAGCTTTAGGTCTCAAAACTCTCCAAACTTGAGCAGTGTTATAATAAAATAGCCTAATTAACAGTAAACTATGACATCAGAACACATCACTGCCTAACTCTTAGAGAGTTAAACTGGTTAGAACTACCACATCATCTAGTTTTTGCTAAGCTAACTACAATACACACACTCCTATGTAAGCCAGAAAGTGGCCCAGCCCTTGATAACAAGAATTTTACTCTATAGAGAAAAATCACGAATCACCAAATCCAAATAATCTAATACTGCAGGGGCTCTCTCTATTCAAATAGTTTGGTTAAACGGTGGAACGGCATCCCACTACTACTGTAATCCATTCAGAATGCAAACTTATTTAAAGCACAACTAAAACCTCACCTGTCGCATTAATGGCTCTGCACCTGTGCAACTCCAAGATAAATGCCAAAGATGTCTTCAGCTTACCATATTGTTAAACTATTTCTATTCATTCAGAATCATATACCTCAAAACCAGTCTTCACGAATACCCGAATAGTTTTAGCATCTCCCAGCTAAGGAAGTGTAATTTAATGGAACAAGGGAAAAAAAGAGGGTTAGGAAAGATTTATGAAGGGAAGAAGGGAAGGGTAACTTGGAATTCTGTTCATCAGTTAGGCCATTTTTGCCCAGTATGAATAGTTTTCAGAGACATGGGCCAGGTAGGAGAAAATGGAAAATGTGAATTGAAAGAAGCACATTCGTTTGGGGAGTTTATCTGCAGCCACTAGGATGCGTGTAAAACAGAGTTGAGCTTTATATTGAGCTGGTTATGTGGCACTCTTTCTGAGTTCAGCTTAGCAATGTGTACCTCAGGAACCTTCTTAGACTTTCACCTGTTGGTAATTTGTTTAGGAAACAAATTATTAGGATAATGTGTTGGAGCCATTTGTCTCAACTTGACTGAATGCCCTCCTGAAGAGATCCAGTCAAGGCCAGTGCAGGGATACAGAGAAAATATCTTCCTCAGATAAATCATCTTGGTTAAAGCAATACATTCATAGCATAAATGTCTGCACCTGTAGTAATGTAGGTTGGAAGGAACCGTGAAACATTGGTTAATATCTCTGAGGAGTGTAAAAAAGTCCTGTATAGCATTTTCCATGCAGTTGTATATATCAGAGTGATTAGGATGTTAACATGTTAGGGCCTTCAAAATCTGACTTTTCTGCTGTTCTGAAAGATGCATGCCTTTGGGCATATGATGAGAGTTCCACTAGCAGTCTGGGACAGTTGTTGGCGTATTCTGAACTGCACAGGGAGGATGGGTAAAGAGTTTTTTTTTTTTTTCAATAATTTTTATTTTTATTTTTACATTAATAAATGTCACAAATAAAATCCATCTTACAACATGACCGCGTGCATGTATATATATATATATATATATATATATATATATATATATATATATATATATACATACATACATACACACATATATATATATATATATACACACATACATACATACACACATATATACATACATACACACATATACATATGTTATACATTGATGTCAAATACCACAGGATATAAGTCATACAACATATCTATTTACACTATGTACATAAATGCTTTCATTGTTAATTCCACAGTTATATAGACAGTATATACATTCGTAATATCCAAGTTATTGTTTAATATCTGAACTTGTATGTGTTCTTTGGTTCCATTATAGTGTATTTCTAAGTTGCTGTGTGATGAATTATGCTAATATGATGTTAAAGGTTTGTTCCCAAATTTCTCTGGATTTCATGTTTTTGTTTCTTTTATCTATTACTATTTTATGAGCTAAAAGGTGTTGTATAGCTACTTGTTTAAGACCCTCCCAAGAGATATTTATCGTATCTAGCCATTTAAAAGCTATATACAGTTTCATTAGTAGGAAAATTGTTAAAAGTGTATTTGCTTGTTTTCTTGGGATGTTGGGTGGGAGAATGTGTAACAGAGTGAATTCCCAAGTTAATGTTGATGTTTGATAACCCGTTTTTTGTAGTTGTACGTTGAGAGAGTTCCAGAGTTTATAGACACATTTACAGCTCCAAAATACATGGATTAAGTCAGCTATCTGGTCCTTACAGTGTGGGCAGAAATGTGATTTTGATGTGTTAAATTTGTGTAGGATTGCAGGTGTAAAATAAGCATTATTATTGATCATGAGCTGAGTGTATGCTAACTTTTTGAGTGGTAGAATCTTCAGTGTTAGATTGATTGCCTGGCTTATTTGCTGATCATCTATGGATGGTTTAATTTTTCTCCAGTAGTTAGAGAAGAGGAGGTCTTTCTGGTAATTGATTTCATTTATCATTTTATATGAATTGGTAATAGTTTTCTTTGTTGTGATAATAGTTTTCCAAAGCCTGCTACAAGTTTCTATGTCACTATTGGTCATAGTAATATTTTGGAGATAACTGGAACACAGTTCTTTGATTTGTCTTAGGATTATTATGTGTGATTTAGGGAGGTTTAAGTTGGTCCTCATTTCTTGTATTGAACAGTTAAGGTAGGGATAGATATCTTGGATTGTTTTATCTTTTAGTCTGGGAAAAGCAACTAAGTCCAGCATCTTATTGTTTATTTTAAAATTTGGGTTTTTATGAAGGGGTTGCAGTATTGTCATGGCATGTCTAAGGTTCAAGAATTGAAAGAGTTTTTCCGCTAGGTTGATAGAATGTTTTAAGGGCTCTGTAATATTATAAGTTTGTATTTCTTTCTGCTTCAGGAATGGAAGTGCTTTGGGATTGAAACCTAGAGCTTTAATATATATATAATATATTGTCACCCAGAGAGGAGACCAATTTTCCATTGACGGGTTATGTTCAGCTATTCTCAATATTCTGTTAGTGTTAATGATCGAGTAGTACATTTTAAAATCTGGTAGATTTAGTCCTCCTTTGCTTTTGGGGAGTGTTAATTTTGGATAGGAGATTCTGGTTTTTTTGGGTTCCCATATAAATTTTGCTAGGAAGGTATGAATTTGTTTGAAGAATTTATTATGTATTGTTGTCTGTGATGTCATGAATATATACATTAATCTAGGTAAAATGTTCATTTTGATTATTGATACTTTGGCCAAGAATGGTAGTTTTAGGTTGTTCCATCTTTTGCAGTCTTGCATTATATTTTGCCATTTAAGGTTTACATTGTGTTGGTAGAAGTCTTTGTTACTCTGGAAAAAGGTGATTCCCAGGTATTTAGTTTCTTTTTTAATTTTTATTGTGTTTAACAATGGTATTAGTGAGATGAGTTTGGGTGTTTTTAGGGGGAAAATATTAGTTTTATTAAGGTTTAGTTTGTAGTTAGACATAGTCGAGAAATGTTCAATTGCAGCTATTATTTTGTTTATATCTGAATTTGGTGCAGTGCAGTATATGTTCAGATCATCTGCAAATGCACTGAGGTATATTTTGAAGTTGTGTATTGATGGAGGATTGTGATATGTATTTTGTTTAATGTATAGAGTGGTTCTAGGTATAGGTTAAACAGGAAGGGTGATAGTGGGCATCCTTGTCTTGTTCCATTTTTTATTAGTATCCTATTTGACCAAGTTTTATTTATATACAGAGATGTGTATGGGTTGCTATAGAGAGTTTGGATGATCTGAATGAAATTATTGGGTATATTAAAGTAGGGTAGTGTTTGGAGTAAGAATTCTAGATTAACCCTATCAGATGCATTGTGGGCATCCACTACCATTGTGTAGATGTTGATATTGTATCGGTTAGCGTAGGATATTAGTGCATCTAATGGTAATGTATTGTCACTAGTCTGTCTATGTGGTGTAAAACCGGATTGTTCTGGGGAGAGGATTTTTTCTATCAGATTTTTCATTCTGTTTGCAAGTATAGAGGTAAATATTTTAGTATCTATATTTAAGAGGGAGATGGGTCTGTAGCTGTCAGGGTTTTTGGGGTCTGTGTGTTCTTTTAATATAAATATAGTTTTAGAGGCATTAAAGTGGATATCATTTATTTTATAGTTTATTATGTAATTCAGTGTATAGTATAGTAGTTTGGCTATCAAGGGGGAAAATGCTTTGTAAAATTCTGATGCGAGTCCATCCGGACCCGGTGCCTTATGCACTTTTAAGTGTTTGATGTAATAATTTCACTGATGGATATCGGCTCAGTTAGTTTTTTTTGTTGGTCTAAATTGAGTTTAGGGAATTTCAGTTTTTGAAGAAAAATAGTTCTATCTTCCTTTGAGGTTTGTAGTATTTGTGCTCCATATATTTGAGAGTATATTTGTTCAAATGTTTTAATAATGTCTTCATTTTTTGTGTAGTTTTTGTCTCTGTAGTTTATTTCTGATATATTGGAGGCATTTTTGTGTTGGCAGATAATTCTGGCCAGAGCTCTAGATGATATTTGAGCTTCTTCTGTGTAAGTGGCTAACATTCTGGCTTCATAGAAAGATAGGTTCCTGGTTTCTAACATATATAGATCCCTTTGCAGTTTTAAAAGTTCTGCTTCTGTTTGGTTCTTGGGGTTATTTATTAGTTCTTTTTCAAGATGCTCTATTTTCCCTTTCAGTATATGCTCCTCTTTCAGTTGTATTTTTTATAGTATGCTGGTTTTTTGATAAACAATCCTCTGATTTGTGCTTTGGTTGCAGCCCTTTCTATGTCAGTTGGTACTTGGGAGTTAGTGATATTTGTAAGAGCTATTTTTAGTATTGCTTCTGTTTCTTTTATTACATCCATTTTGGAAAGTAAATTAGGGTTTAATGACCAATTATGACCCCTATTCTCTAAATATATCTTTTTGTCCCAGTTAATGTTCAGTATGATTTTGGAGTGATCTGAAAAGAACCTGGTATGTATAGTTATTGTTGGGTCCATGTTAATGAATATGTCAGAGATTAAGAAGAAGTGTAGCCTTGACCACATTTTGTGGCATTGCGAATAGAATGTGAATTTCCCTGTTTTTTCTGCACTGTTCCCATGTTTAAAAGGGTCATATAGTTTGAAATCTTGTTTGAGTTCATTAAGGGCTAATGTGGCTTGTTTATTACTTGATTTGGTCAGATTAGATTTATCCTTTTCTGGGTTTTGATATGTATTCCAGTCACCTCCAATCACTAGGTAGTGATCTTTAAATTGGTTTAAGGTTGGGTATAATGACATAAAAAAGTGTTGTTGGTTATTACAGGGTGCATAAACATTAAGTACCATTATAGGTTTTGGTATTGTAGGACTATTAAATGTTACATAGCACCATCTTCCCTCCTTGTCAGCTTTGGTTTTAAGTATTTTTTCCTTAAATTGGTTTTAATTATTATGGCAGCCCCAGCACTGTTTGTTTTCCCTCTGAAGCTATGATTTGACTTATCCATTTATTTCTGCTAATTTCTGCCCATTGATCTGCAGTCAAGTGCGTTTCTTGTATTAGTATGAGGTTGGCTGTGGTTTTTAATGTAAGGTGTAAGAATAGTTTTCTTTTCTTCTTGTTTTGGAGCCCTTTAACATTCCATGATTCTATTTCCCACATTTATTTATTAGGTGTATTCCTTAGATATGCCATGTATATTAGTTTTGTTTTGTTAGTTTTGTATGTGTTACTGTGTGATGGTTTAGGAAAGCATCTATTTATTCCCGTCCCTACACTGTGCCTAACCACTATATCCCTGGACCAGGAATAATCAGGGGGGGAGGATGAAGGTTCATTATATGGTTTACCTTTACGTCTAATCTTGGAATGTGTTTTCTTTTTAGATATAGATTTACTCCATAGTATCCCCCCTGTGTTACTATAAACAATGTGGACAAAGCTGAACAAACTAGTTCCTTCAACAAACACTGCTACTTAATATCCCTAGCCTCTTCCAACATATTATTTATACAGTGATGGTATTGCATTTAAGGTACAGCATGTATTGTTTTTGCCTTGTGACTAATTCTTTCTAATAGTATTTTTAAAACAGCATATTAATATACATTCCTCAGTAAATTATAGCAATATGTGTACCATAGTAATATTGTTAAACAATCAGTCTTGTCATTTTTACATTTTTCTCTCATTTGACTTCTTTTTCCTCCCCTTTACTTATTCAGGTTTCGGCCTTCTTTGGTGCCTATAGTGATGTTTTTCCACATCAATCTGTGTGGGTTATAAAATATATACTTGGCACCTATTTAGCAGAAGTAGGAAGTATAGAGAGACAAAAAAAAAAAAAAGAAAGAAAAACAGATCTTTGCTATTTGTCCTCACTGAAGAAGGGGTTTCACCGAAACTAGTTTGAGGCTATGCATTAATTATATTTTGTGAAGGTGAGAGTGTTATAGTGCTTTCATGGCACCTATTTTATTCCAATAAAGCCTTTGGAACTGTTTGCTGGCCTTTGTTTGTTTCCTGAGATGATGTTGGGCCGTGCAAGCTTGAACGTGCGTGGGTTTGTGTGTCACTGATATATTTACATTATCCCAGGATTGTTAGGTTATTTTACTAATTTCCTAAGATTACTTCTCTCTAGGATCTTTTAACACATTTCTAGTATTTACATAAAACATTTAACAATTTTTTCCCTTTTTTCCCAATATTAATCTATGAGCTAGCATAATTCTGACAGTTTATTTCTTGCCTATTATTTAAGGCCGGAGTTTCATTCACCTACACAGTACTGGGTGTACTGTTTTAGTGAATGGTTCAGTTCAACAGTACCTTATTTCTTCAAGGTTTTGCTTGCAGGTTGGTTGACATCTATGGTGCAGCTTTCTTCTTTTAGCTGGTGCAGATCAATTTTCATTTTTCAGGCAGTAAAATACTTTGGAGCTTGCTGAAATCCATTTTGTCTGACTGTTCTTAATGAAGCCATCAAAGCCTAGGGGGACTGAATTTGCAAGCCAATATCAGAGATGGGAACTTCCTTCCTATATTCGTGCATCGGAAACAGCAGTTCATTTTTGGTTCCCACCCAGGCTGTACTTCCCTTTCCTGTGTTCCTCATGGTTCACATCAATGACCCAAGGGCCTAGACAGCAAGGGGAAGATTTCAGAGTTGGATCCCAGCTAGAGTGCTCATGAATGGGGTCGTTTTTTCATCCAAGGGACCCTTATCTTTTTTTTTGTGGATTTATTTCATTTCTGAAGGTGGAATTTGCTTGAAAACAGCCAGGAATGTCTCTTTTGCCTCTTTGGGGTTAGCAACCATGTATTTAACCTCTTTGATGTAAAAGATTGACTGATTTGGATATTTCATCTGGAATTTGATTTTTTTTTTCTATTAGGAACCTGCAGTATGGAGATAGTAGTTGTCTTGCTTGTCTTATTTGTATTGGGAGGTCTTGAGCAAAGGAGATTTTATTATTATTCCAGGTGAGTGTGCCTTTTTTCTTTGCTGCCAGTACGCTTTTATTTACATCTTGGTAGCTTAATATTTTAATATAGACAGGTCTTGGTTTCAGTGATGTTTGCATTTCCCTCAGGGCTCTGTGGGCTCTCTCTATTGTTATGTGCTGCATTTCTTCAGATTCCTCTAGGAGGGAATTTATTATTTGCTTGATTGTTGGTATTAGATTGTTATGAAGTACAGTTTCAGGTATTCCTCTGATGATGATATTGTTCCTTCGAGATCTTGCTTCCAGGTCTGTTAATTTTGCTTGTAAGTTTTGTATTTCTTTGTCATGGGCATCAGTTTTTTGAGAAATAGAGTCTATTTTTATTTCATTTTCTATTATTTTGGACTCAGATTTTTCCATTCTGGATATTATTTGGCTGAATGAGTCACCAAAGGTTTGAAATTGTAATGATAAGTCCTTTAATGCTTGCTGGGTAGGTAATAAGGCAGATTTTATGTCTTCCAGATTAGCTGGCTGGTCTGCCTTGGATTTATTTGTATTTTTAGAGTTGTCAGTTTGTTTAGTTGTCTTTTGTAGTATTGAGAATTTGGTCTTAGTTGTTGTTTCCATATTATTTTCCTCTTTTGACATCTTGCTGTATAGTGTTTTACCAATCTTGCAGTCAGATGCAGGGCCTTAGTAGCACATTGCTTAAGCTGTTATTCAGAAATCTTAGTTAATCCTGCTGTTTCTGAGCTGAATCTGTCACTTTTTCTTCCTCTTTTGTTTGCTGGATGATATTAGCAGTAAATATCTACAGTTATTAATTCTGCGTTGCCTTCTGGGTTTGTTTTAATCCAGGGTATATCGAGACCTAGGTGATAGCAGTGCTCACAGAACAGCGGCCATTTTGAACTCCGGATGGGTAAAAAGTTTTAAAGTTTAGTTGGCAAATTGAGAGATCCCTGAAGTTATAGTGCATTGGATTTTGCTGAAAATCATATAAATGTGGGTAGTAGGGATAATTTTTTTGATTACTTGGTTTAAGGTGGCAGATTGTAATAATGTAACCAAAGACTTTGGCCTGAATTCAGCAGTCAGTTATAAATTTGCGTAAAAAGGGTGAGTGCATTTAAGCGTTGAATGACGCATCTGATTACATCAGTTGGCATCTATTTAAGGTCATTCATTGCTGTTACTCATTAGTTTGACGAAGTCTCTGTACATATGTATATATTTTTATGAGACAAAAGTGCTTGCCCTGTGTTTTATTAAAGTTGTATGTAACATTAGTCTGTTAGTGGCCAGCTTTGTCTGTCTTGTTTTGATAAATATTTTTTAGAGGTGATGTCACTCGCTGAGTGTCACCTGCTCAGTCTTAGAAGGATGAAACACTCTCTCCTGAGTCAGTGTCAACAAAACTATACCATCCCGAAGACAGCTGATGGCTCATTAGGAAAAACTTCCTCTGGACTGAAATCAGTTGTATACATTATAAAGTGTATTACAAATGGTCAAAAGCAGATGACCTCATTAACAGAGGAGGCTGATGTGTGAATTTTGCATTGCAACCAGTAAGCAAGGCCTGCCTGTACTGTACATGTGGTGAGTACCACTAGTGTGCAAGTGGCCTCCTGATGTCCACTGTGCAAATGTTGAGGGAATTTTGTGTACCACAGGCAGAAGCATGACAGCCCAGGCAGCAAATCCTAAAAGGGGTGAGAAGGAGAGGGAGAGTGTATCTCCAAACCAATATTCAGAAACAAAGATAAAGGTTTAAAACCTGTTTTAACAACAGTAAATGCTCAAACAGTGGTTCACTTTGTGCCCTATCGTACCTGTGTAAATTATGGCAGTCGTAGTACGAAATAACAAACAGGTAGGGTCACTGCATCTTTTCAAAGGCTGTTTCAATATCCAGTGCCACAGTGACAGTTGGCAGGCTTTTTTAAAACTATTGTACTTACATGGAGTGATATTTTTGATGCTACCAAATTTTGTTCTGCCTTGAGCAGAACCGTAGCAGTCATTTCTGGGTTAAATGACAGCAATCTTCTCAGCAAGATGGCCATGTAGATCTTATAATCCATATTAATTTAGAAGTGTAGGTCCTTAAGATGCAAATAATTGTGTCTTTGCCAGGTGTAAGAACTGGTGATAAAAACTTGCTTCTAGGAAAGGAGAATCTTTGTCGTGGTTGCCACCTCAGGAAAACACCTTGTGCATTTGTATGGCAGTCACAGCAAAACATAACTTTTTAACAACCTTCACCAGGCGATCATCAGTTTCTGAGGATTTGTTGTCCTTAAGTTTGTGCATTGTGTCAAATGCCTCTGAATCCAATATAGTTTGCTCTGGTAGGTCTGAATTGTCTGAAGAATGTGAACACCGACTGACCTTTACCAGGAGACCTACTCCTGGAAGACTTTGGGTTTTATGCTTAGATTTCAGGTATTTTTCTATGACATAGACTGAGAATGGGCAAAGGGGGAATGAAAGGATCTTTAGGGAGGAGCCTGGCCATTGATGCAGAAGGCTAAGGATGTGAGCTGTAATTTCTGTTGCACAGGTTTGATTCCCTTAGTCCTCTTTTGGCTAGTCTGTGGTCTTGAACAAGTTGCTTAGTCAGATAGTGCTTAGGGAACAACTGGGAATTTAGACCAGACTCCTCAATCCTCCTCTGAACTGCAGACCTAGAAACTATGAACTACCCATCAGGAAAAGCTGATGACAGCGTGAGGTGAATAACATGTATGGAACACAACATGTCTCAAACTGTTATAGTAGCAGTGGTTGTCTTGGAGAAATAATTTCATTAGTGTTGAAGTAAAGTTCTGTAGCAAGAGCTGCAATGACATTGTACTGTGTGGATCTCTCAATGTACGGTGGGAAAGTGAATGCAAAATGACTGAAATGTGCATATCCAGCAAGCACAGTGCTAGAAACTACTGTATTTCCACTAATGACTGCCCATTCTGTTAAACCAGGTAACGGCCATCACCCTTGAAAGTCCAATTTGCAGGACTAGAGCTCCGTGCCTAGCAGGGAGTTGATCCATACCATAATTTTGCAATGGATACTGTTAAGCAGTTGTAGTAGGTTAAAAGGTCAGCTAACCATCTGAGAGTGTTGACCCCCTCCCCCCATCAACAAGCTAATCATCTCAGAATCTAGGCAACATTTTCTGTTATTCCAGGATACCCTCTTAATTCCCTTACCTTTTGTCCTGTACATAAAAGACCTAGATACAATGAAAGCATAGGGGTGCAGGAACATATATCGCATACAAACAAGATGGAGAGAGAAGGAGAGTAATAGAAGAAGGAAGTGATCCCTGCCTTGACCATGTAGACAGTATGAGGAATATACGTTTGTAGTCATAGAGGAAGGTCCAACAGCACATTAATGCTGAGCTGGACTGCACCACTGCTAAGTGATTGATCAAACTGGATGATCAAGTTATAGTCATGCACATTCTGGGTAGCACAGCAGCTGACTGGAAAAGAATTTGCATGACTGACTCGCTCATTTGATTAGTTTGAACAAGTGTTCAGTTGAGAACCTTACCACCCTTTGCTACTAGATAGTGTAGGCTACTAGCAAACTACACATACAGTATGCACAAACATCATACAGAAACACACACACAGCACAGATAGGAGTAGATGGTCACCCACACACACCACAAATAGGAGCAGATTGTCACACACAGCACAGATATGAGCAGATGGTCACACACACAGGCACAGAAGTGGACATGCTGTTACATAGTCTCTTATACAGTCGCACACCACTGGACTACTTACTTGGATCATCAGTGAAACTGATCCACTTCACCCAGTGCAGATTTTGTCCCACTGAAATGCATAGGTGCACACAGCTAATTTGCTGTATAGTCTTGTTCATTTTGTGCTCTGCTCTGCTTGGAAGTTGCCGTGTAAGGACATTTGTGAATTGCTGTGCTAGGCAATTTGCTCTCCAATGCAGTGTACTGGGATGCTATTAGACTCCATTAACATAGGATGCAACACCAGCTACTACAGTTGCATATGAAGAAAAGACTTTTGCTGTTCTGTAGACCAGATTACAGAGCAGCAAGACAAACTGTGAATTGGAGCAGTTCCACCCGGTATGTATGCAGGAGTACCACCTTAATTTAGTAGTGGCTAGAGTTTGCATCAGCAGGATTACATGAGTTTTCACATTCTCAGACTGAGGCAGGCATTTTAATCTTAATATGCTTATAACCATTGACACTTAGGGGATTCCTGCACTTGTTAATGCTTTTCTAGAGAGGATTCCCGATCAATACTATCCTATTGCATTAGCATCCTATTTGCCATCAGGGTGGCAGAGACCTTCTCTAGATTACTGGACACCACTACTCAATGCTGTAGTGTACAGTAATCTAGGCATAGCAAAGGTTAGAAACATGAATTTTCTTAGGATTTAACAAACTATTACTGGTCAGAAAATTTCCCCTCTGCTTGACCAGAAATACAGTTAATTCACCACAGATTCTTAGTCAAACTTTTTTTATTTTATTATTATTTTGTGTGTTTGTGTTTTCAGATAATTCATCCTCAGGATTCCAAACGTGCCATTCAGTATAATTTGAAAATATTCAAATTCTTGCATTAGGGCCATGAATGTCTGAAATTAATTTTATGTGAGGTCTTTCTGAAGCTGTTGACTTCTCTGAGTGACTAGCAAATGTGTTCGGTGGTCTGATTTAGAACACAGGGGGAGGGTACAGGCATGGACACTCCTGTTTTGTTTTGCCCTGATAAATATTTTATCTTGATAGCTGCCACAGGTCTTCATGGTGCAGTACACTGTGAAATGTCAGTGGCTGCAGACATCTTTAACTCTGAGATCTTCAGGTGGTGTCTGACACCAGCCAGACCTTAGAGTGGTGAACAATCCCCATCTAGCTGAAAATGAGATTTCCCCTTCCTAAACCTAAATGGTTCATAACTCCTGATGCTACAAGCTTTTCTGGTACATGGAGTTGGGGGTGTTCGTCTCAGCTACAGCACTCTTAAGAGGAAGTGGCCCCATTGGATTAGAGACTCCACATCGGCCCTTTATGAACTACAGTCGGTTCCACTAACCTTGATAGCTGTGGAGGAAAAACTGCTTCCAAGGACTCTCTTAATCTGGCCCAGCAGTCATTCTGTTATGTGTTTCCTATACAAGCAAAGAGGGATAATGTGGTTGTATCCCTTTGCAGTTTGGCTGTGGGCCATAGTAAAGACATAACCTGTACAACAGTTTAAACTCCAGTTGAATTGCGTATGCTGATGGATTCTCTTGAACTGCCTATCCTTTCACTTTCTATAGCTGATTATCACAGAGTCATGTGTAGTTTGGACCTTCTGGAGGTGGGGCATTTAGCAGCAGACCTTGCTTGCCTCTTGGGAGAATGCTCTTGTCTGCCTCCTCTGTTCCATCAAGCATGGGAATAGGGAGGTAGAGGATGAATGCTACATTCTATGGTAGGGGAGATTCCTTTACGCCTCCACACTATTCTCATGGATACTATATTTTATCATAGAATTTATCAGAAAATGACTAAAAGATGTGTTATTTCTTGTTGACAGAGAAGGGTGGTGGTGCAGACTCTTGTCATCTGTGGCTGTAGAATAGACCTGCTTGCTCCAGAACATTTTAACTGTGGACATTTTTCACTGTGGTCATTTGGTTGTAGATTACACTTTTACTGGCAGTATTACTTGGACCTGACTACAAGACTTGGTTCTTCTTTGTTATGATTCTGCAAACTTATTTTTATCGGACTCTGATTACCCTGGGGTTTTTACCACCCGTTTTGAATTATCACCTGTTTTGTAATGTGCTTTACCAGGCATTTTACTGCCATGCTTTTAATCTGCTAGGTTTTAAGACAGATGAGTGCAAGTAAAAACAGGCATGTGTCTGAGCAGAAGCTGAAGCATAAAGGATAGGGATCTTGTTTTTATATGCATTCCCCAGCAGCAAGTATGGGCGCGTACGTTTCAGAGAAGTTACATGGAATACTGGCAGTGTTGTGTGTAAGCAATATCTTTTTTTGTTCAGAGCTGATAGGAACCTAGCTCTGTATGGAAAAGATAAGGGAAGTGGATTGTGTATTTTTGTGAATGATAGTTGGTGCAAAAACTGTAACATTGTAAATGAACATTGCTCTATAAATGTGGAATTTCTGATACTGAAATGCAGACCTTTTTATGTGCCCAGAGAAATAAATGGTGTCTATGCAGCAGCTGTATATATAGCCGAGTGCTAACATCACTGAAGCACTGAATATACTGCATAATACTATATGTGAGCTGCAATGCAAGAATTCTAACTGTGCATTTGTGATAGATGGTGACTTCAACAAAGCAGATCTCAGGAAGGTGCTACCCAATTACTACCAAATGGTGGATTTTCTCACAAGGGGAGCAAATACTCTAGACAAGGCTTACACTAACATAAAGTGGGCATACAGAGCTGTAGAACAACCAAGCCTGGGTGGCTGTGATCACATCTCCATAAAATTAATACCAGCTTACAAACCTCTCTTGATCAGAGATAAGCCCACTGTGAAACAAATTAGGGTCTGGCATGAAGGAGCCATGGAAAGTCTCAGGGGCTTCTTTGATGCCACAAACTGAGATATCTTCAGGGAGGCAGCCACGATGAACAATCTGGTGAACATAGATGAATATACTGAGACAACTATGGCTTATATATCCATATGCATGGAGGATGTTAAAAATATTAAAGTTAGAGCCAACCAAACACCATGGCTAAACAGCAAGGTGTACGAGTTGCTGAGGATACAAGGATGCTTCGAGGATGCAAAAGACTTGAGAAGCCTGTGGCATGGTATTCAACAACTAACTTGACTACAACAACTAACTTGACTACAAGACCAAGTCAGCTCATTGTGATGATAGCACTGAATTTCTGGACAATCTAAACACATTTTATGGCAGGTTTGAAGAGAAAAATAACTTGAAGGCTTTAAAGCTTCTCAATAACCAAAAGGACACAGTACTGAACTTCAGTGCTCTGGATTTAAGGAACTAGCTGAGGAAAGTGAACTCCAGAAAGGCTATTGGTCCAGATAACATTCTGGGGAAAGTATTGAAAGGTTGTGCAGAGCAACTCAGCATACTCCTGACAGACGTCTTTAATATCTCGCTTGTCCAGGAAAAACCACCAGCATGCTTGAAAGTTACCAACATAATCCCTCTGCCCAAAACAGCCAACCCCACCTGCCTAAATGATTCCAGGCCAGTGGCCCTTACATCAAATGTAATGAAATGCTTTGAAAGACTGGTTAAAAGACATTTGACTACAGTACTACCCCAGTCCTTTGACCCACTGCAGTTTGCCTATCAGGCAAACATATCAACTGCTGATGCCATTTTAGTGGCACTTCACCTCACATTGGAGCATCTTCAAGAGAAAAACTATGCCAGGCTGTTGTTCGTAGATTTCAGCTTGGCATTCAATATGGTGATTCCAATGCAACTTATAGAGAAGCTAATCAATCTTGGCATAAATTAAGGGCTCTGTAACTGGATCCTCGATTTCCTGACTAGAAGACCACAAAGGTCCTGTGCTGGTAACAACACTTCAGGGAGTATTGCAGTCAGCATTGGAGTACCCCAAGGTTTTGTGTGGAGTCCTCTACTGTTCACAATCCTTACCCATGACTGCTCTGCAAAAGCTAGCAACAACCACATCATCAAATTTCCAGATGACACCACAGTGGTGGAACTCATAAGTGGGGATGACAAGAGTGGGTATAGGAATGAGGTCAATGCCCCCAATTGAATCGTACAGTAACAAAATTTGGACATGAACATCAATAAAACAAAAGAAATTATTATTAACTTCAGAAAGAGCTCTGCCATGCACCTGTCCCTCAAGATCAATGATGAAGTGGTGAGAGTGCAAACTGCAAAGTTCCTGGAGGTACATATATAAGAGGATTTTTCTAGGAGTACAAACACAGGCCAGCTAAAGCCCACCAGTGACTACACTTCCTAAGAAGGCTGAGAAAACCAAAG
Organism: Protopterus annectens; assembly: GCF_019279795.1. Taxonomy (NCBI): domain Eukaryota; kingdom Metazoa; phylum Chordata; order Ceratodontiformes; family Protopteridae; genus Protopterus; species Protopterus annectens. The sequence goes on from NC_056744.1 coordinate 931,750,381, forward strand.
CTCTCTATGAATGCTCTAAATACCTTATACAGAGGAGCCATCGAGAGCATTATCACCAGCAACTGCACTGTATGGTTCGGTAGCAGCACAATGGCCGAAAGGAAGAAGCTGCAAAGAATTAGAACAGTGGAAAAGATTGTGGGGACTAGTCTTCCTACCTTACAGGAGCTCTTTGAAATTAAATGTAAAAAGAGGTCCTGCGAAATTCTGAGTGACACCTCATCCAGCATATGGCTAATTCACTAAACCTCCATCTTGGTAGAAGGTTACAGAGTATCCTCTGCAGGACCTCCAGATTCATGAGCAGTTTTTATCCAACTGCAGTAAGACTCATTACTGCAGATTTAAATCTGGACGTATCAAAACTATAAGAGATTATTACACTCTCATTCTTTTTCCATACAGGAATTCTATTTATTTACTGCATACTAAAATTAATATATTCTCATTCAAGTGCAATTCCAATCACTTTCTTATGTGCAATACCACCCAATCTCATCTCTGTGTATAGTGTATTTTTCATGTGTTAATCGTCTAGTAGTCAGTGTTGTCCAGTGTATATAAATAGTGTACAAGCATGTGTGTCAGCTACCTAGACATTTACTTTTGTACTATAGTTATTTATTCTTTAATACCTATCATGTCTGTCTTTTTTTTTTGTTTGTTTTTTTCCTGTAAAAGAGCTGACACTTGAAATTTTGTTTAGGTAAAACTTGTGTTTCCTAAATGGCAAAGTTTCTTTGAAACTTTGAATCTTGAATTTTTTTTTTCAAAGTTTCTAAAAAGGTAACATTACTGCTTTAAGGGGAACTGTCATTACCAACTTATGTACTGCATAACATTACTTTGTTCATATTTTTGTTGCATTGCCTATCAATTGCCTTAAATGTTATACCTGAATTTAAACTGCAGTGTATATCATACATAATAACATTAATTCTTTTATTTTAATTTCTAGCCATTGCCAGAGAAGTTCATAATGAAGGGAATGGTGGAACGATTTAATGAAGAGTTCATTGAAACACGTAGAAACGCACTACATAGATTTTTAAACAGAATAGCCGATCATCCTACTTTAACTTTTAATGAGGACTTCAAAGTTTTTCTCACAGCACAGGCATGGGTAAAACCTTTTGATTTCAAAGAAGAAAATGGTTACAGTTGCACCACTCTTTCTCATGTTTTATTTAGTATTTCATTTTTGATGTAGCTAATTGATAACTGAATTTTAGTATAACAGAAGTGCACAATGGAGTGCTTTTACTATATAGCATTACATTCACTTACCCACCTGACAGGAAACAGAGTACAAAGGATTAGTCTGGATAAAATCACTTGGCTAGCAGATCTAGGAGACACTCTCTGATGCCCTACCTGAGGGAGGAATAAAAACACCTTGAAGTTTCAAGCACTTTATTTAGTAAAGTAGGTAGATGGCCGAGTGTTCTTGTTCTAGGGCCCTTATCTGGTAGAAACAATAATGGGCTCAGGTTTTTCACAAGGATCAAGTGTATCCTGTAGGACTTCCTCATGTTTCATTCTGAAATTGGTGCCACAGTTGTCCTTAAGCTATTCCAGGAATTCCCATACCTGTGCACTTTTTTATACAAAGGAGTGTCAGAATTGCTTATTGCTCCTTAATACAGAGATAACCTGCTTCATTTGCAGAAGACTGGCCAAGGACAGTGCTTGCAGGAAAAAAAAAAGTATTTCTGCTCCTTTTCAACTGAATTCATAATATTGCAGCTTTTTTTTCCTTAAAGCAGTCTCCCAGTGTTCCTAAGCATAATCCATTTGCCCGGTCAACCTTTCTTGACATTTATGTTAATCTGAATTCTTAATTCAGTTATAAAGATGCGCGGTGAATATTTTAACATTCAGTCCAATTATATGGAGCTCACATGCAGTTATATTACTATGAGGTTTTCGCATATGAAGTATTTGTGCTGTCTGGATAATTTCCTTCAGTCTCTGTCTGGGGGCTGACTTCATCACTCGTCAGTGTGCAGGCTGCATACAGAATTAGAGCATGTCCATTCTGCCATCTATAAATTATTCTGTTCCTTTTAAACTTGTATAACATAGTGCTTCAAATGATTCGGGAAGTACACACACACACACACACACACACACACACACACACACACACACACACACACACACACACACACACACACACACACACGCACACACACACAGTTCTTCCCTGGACTTGTATGCCAGCCCGCACTTTACAGAAGACCCATGACCTTTGAATTCTGTGGAGATAGTTGTCTTCTGTCTTCATTCTTTCTGACAAGTTAGCAGTTTGGCTGCAATTTATAGTTTCTTGTAATGCTCATAATTCTAATGGCTTCTTCGGGAAAACTACTTGTGGATATGAAGGAGAGGTGGACCAAAAGAAAGAATCTCTCATTTTGTAAATATATCCCATAAGCTTTTCAAAGTCTTTTGCAATCCCTCATTAGCTTAGGATATATTGTCATAGTGTGGCAGAGTCCTGCATTCATCATGTCAAGGGATCCAAACTGCAACCCTTGTCTGTCACACTTTCTGCTGTAAATTTAGTGAGGAAGATAGGCTATCTGTTTAAATTTCTGCATGATTGCTGGATGCTGAAGTGGAGATCTTTAGTGTTTTGCTATTGGTGGTGCTGCGGTAGCGTTGTCGCCTCACAGTAAGATGTCCTGTTCGATTCTCAGCTAGAGTGTCTTCTGTGGAGACATGCGTGAATGGGCGTACCTTCGTTGAAGTTTGTGCGTCAGAGCTGGCAATTTGGCACGTAAAAATCAACTGCCAATCATTAGCGGACCAGAGGTCCGCTGTGGCGACCCCTAACCGGGAAAAGCCGAAAGACACAACAACATTACTTTTTTCCTCTCCCTTTAAAGGAAATTTCTAATCTTGTATTGGGAATCATATCAGTGGAAGTGACTGATGGGATTATATCTGTTGCAGTCTGTACCTTGGCTGTTTAATCTTTTAAGACTCCCACACCTGGGGGGAACACACACCTCCTGCCAACAAACCACAAGCATTGCATGCTGGAGTTGGGTAACTTGTTTAGCCCTTGTGCACAATTGTTGTCTTCTGCTGCTTTCACTGTTTGCATGCTAATTGCTGGTGTTTGTGTTATAAATATTATAGCTTTCAATAGCTGAGAATACAGGGCATCAGCATTTTCTTTTGATCAGCACCACATAAGCCAAGACATTGCATCTGTGACCTTTAGGAAGAGTACAACATGAAATACCATTGCAAGTATTAACATTTCAATCCAGACACCCAAAGGCACAAGCTTCAAGAATATCCAAGAAAAAAAAAATGACTAGAGCGTAACGCCAAACGCTATTTTAATGAGTAAAATAATAAAACACAGCAAAGCTTTCAAGTTGCAAAACTCTTTCTGAATGCAATTACAAGGCACAAGCTTCAAGAGATTGACATTGCCAAATGTAGGTGTTGCAGGTGCATTGCACAATTCCAGGATTGTGCTGGAGGAGTTTGAAATGATGGAGAAAATAGAGGGGTAAACACTAGTTGCGTTTTCCTAGAGGAAGCTTTTCCATATAAAGCCTTGCATTTAAACAGCTGCCTCTTTGATCTTGAACAGTGAAGAGTCTAGTTTGTGCCTGTGTCCTGTTTCACCATAAACAAGAGAAGCAACATACAGTGGGTGCATCCTGCGGTGACCGTACCAACCATCTTATCAGTCAAGCAGACAGATTTATCCCTGGACATGCAGCCAGTAGGTGGTATTCTGAGCCCTCTGGAAGGTGTTTTCTGGCTGCAGTTGTAACAGGGATGGTTACAGTTGTTTTTTTAAGTTTAGTGGGGGAGACTTGTGTTTTTTCTTGTGGTACTTTTAGCAGGTGCTTATGTGTGTGTGTCCATGTGTGCAGTTTATCATGGCTGATAAACCCTCTGGATTCAAGAGATGCTCCTCGTGCAGTCGTAAGATGCCATGTTCTGACTCACATGAGGACTGTCTTTATTGCTTAGGGGCAGTGCACCTGGAGATTGAATGTGACATTTGTGCTACATTCAAACCCAAGGACCTACATGGAGTGCAACAAACTTCTTTTGATGAGCTTGGCTCAGGGGGATCCTCTGCCCTCAGACTCCCCTTCCAAGCCCTCTCAGGAACCTGTAAAGAGGCCTCCTCCTCCTCCTCCCTCGGGGGGGGGGGGTCATCTTCCTCCTCCTTGCTTTCAGAAATGCTGAGGCTGTCGAATCGCAGATCCTCTGATCTGATCCCAGCCTCATCAGCTTTGTGTTTGTGATCTGCCATTCTGAGAGCCTCGGATCAAACTCTCTGATCCAAGACCTCCATGGAGTGGAGGCCTTCAGATCTGAGTAGGCGCAAGCCATCCCTGGATCCAACTGAGATCCAACCGGCATGCCATCCAAGCCCTCTGATTCAACTAGGCTGCCAGGCACTATTACAACTGAAGGCTCACCCTCTCAGTCCTCCAAGAAATCGGATCCATCCCATTGGTGTGGATTCCCTTCCCAGGACTATAGGGCAGTGGGATCCAGGGTAAGATCCCATGCAAGGTCAGGATACTCATCAGTCTTATCCAGGTCCTCCAGAAGTCTACTTCCCTTAGACATGGCTAGAATGATGCTGAGCTTACTCAAGGTTCAAATCGAGTTGGGCTTGTTGCTGTCCCCTGCCCAGGTGACCAGGGGGCCCTCCCCATCTAATGGTGTGCACTCTCCTCTTCCAATTCCATTTTGCTGGGTCCTCCAAAGCCTTTCTCAGATTTGAGTGCTGAGACCTCATCATCCATCCAGGGTCAGCCCTCTTGCAAGTGCCTTCAGGTGGGCACTACCCCACTTGGGGTACCCATCTCTTCTGAGTCCTTCCCTGAGCTGACCATGGAGGAACCCCCTTAGAAGAGAACGTAGAAGAGGAGACACTTGGACTTCCCCAGAGAGCCTCTAATGGAGGACACTGATTTTCTGGAGGGAGATGGGTCCCCCAAACTTCCGCCTGAGGAAGTGTCCTGCAGGGACATCCTCGAGATTCTCAAGCAAAAAGGCAGTTGGTCTTCTCCCGCCCCAACTTCAGAGAAGTCCATGCTCCTGAAGGCCTTTGGGATGGGCCCATCTTCTTCTTAGGTGCCCTCACCTACTGATGAGCTTGTGGACCTTATTGCCAGCAGGGCTTGGAAGGAGCCAGACATGGTGGAACCTATTCCCAAAAAAGCTGACAAATTCTCCAGTCCTCTCAAAGACAATTTTGGAGCAAAGGTGTCCCTGTGGGTGCTATTGTGGTGGCTGCTGCTACTAAGAAGGAGCTAGCTGAGCAAAGCTTCCTTGGTCCATCCCCTGAACAGGGAATCCCAGGCCATCGACCATTTTGGAAAGTGCATGTTTGCCTCAGCTGCTTTCAGACTGAGAGCAACTAATTATTTGGCCCATTTTACCTAGCTTCAGAGGGACTTGGTTTCGGAGCTTACCACTTCCCTTACAGAGTTGTTGCCTCCAGAGATTCTTAAGCTGGTGTCCCCACAGCTGTCTACTCTGCCCTCCTTGGCTAATGCTTTGATGAGGTTGATCTTCAATATAGTGAAGGTCACCTCTCAAGTGGCAGGTACCGGTATTGCCATTCGATGGTATGCCTGGCTTCATCTGGCAGTCCTTGTGAAACCTTTCAAGGCATCTTTCACTAATGCCCCCTTTGACGGCGTCTCCTTGTTTGGTCAGTCTGTTAAGGAAACCTTAACCCACAGTGAGCAGGAAGGTAAAACCCTTTCCACGATTCTCCCCAGTGGTCCTTCTCTAAAACCCAGAAGGGAAGTAAGAAACGTTGGTTCTGGAGGACTCCTTCCAGGATGCTGTAGATGGAGTCTGCAAAACCAGGGGTCCCAAGAACCCTTCTTGGAGAAGCCCTTTCAGCATTCCTGAAATGCTGCCTGACTGTCCTACCCTAGAGTCAGTTGGGGGTTGACTCTCCCTTCATCCAGTAGCCTGGGTAACTGTCACCTCCTAACAGTGAGTGCTAAAAATTATTCCTAGTTGTTACTCCATTCCCTTTTCTCAGTCTCCTCCAATTCAAAAAATTCTCCTGGATGTTCCACCCCAGCAAAGAGAGCTGGCCTATCTTGAGGTTCAAGACCTTCTTCAAAAAAGAGCCATCCAAGAGGCCCCAACAGGACAACAAGGGCCTGGAACTTATTCTTGCTTCTTTTTGGTGCCAAAGAAGACCGGGGACCTGTATCCTATTTTTGGACCTCAGCGAGCTGAATCTCTCTGTCAAAAAGTTCAAGTTCCAGATGATCACCATTCAGTCCATTGTGCCTCTCTTGTGCAAGGATGATTGGATGTGTTCAGTGGATCTCAAGGATGTGTACTGTCCTAGAAAAATCAACACACTTTCCAGGAGACACTTACACTTTTGGTTAGGGGCTAGTCATTATCAGTTCAGAGTCCTGCCCTTCCGAATCACCACAGCCCCCCAGGTGTTTACCAAAGCATGGCAGTAGTGGCAGCTCATCTCCGGCTGAAAAGGTTCCAGGTCTTTCCATACCTGGACGATTGGCTCCTCATGGCTCCCACGAGACATCGGCTATCAATGGCCACCGATTATACTCTTAATCTTTTCCAACATCTGGGTATCACTATGAATCTACCGAAATCCAACCTTGTTCGCCAAAATCTGGAGTTCATCAGAGTACAGCTGGATACAATGTCAGAAACTACAGCACTGCCTCATAGGTAGGTACTAAGCTATTAGCCCAAGGGCCAAAGTAAGCCTAGCCAACAAGGTTCCCTGGCTTACACCACCCAAGAAAGTTAATTTCCTGTGTCCCTGTTGAGCAGAGCCACAGAAGTGATTCCTGGGGTGTATTTCCCATCCACTCATCAAGATTTTTCTTGAAGAGTGCTAATGAGGAACTTTGTTTGACATAGATGGGTAGCTTGTTCCAGAGTATATGAAGTCTCTGGGACAGGAATCAATCCCTCCTGTTTATTGTGGTGACAAGGTTTAGGTCCCCAGAGCGTGGAGCTCAGAGGATTTAACTCATTCGAATCCAGGTTTCTCTCTTGCTGGAGCTATGATGCCCATCTGCTCACTTGATTCTACAAGTGTTAGGTTCTATGGCAGCAGCCATTCAATTAATTCTTCTCACTAGATATCACATGCAGGTGCTCCAATGAACCCTGGCAGTCCAGTGGTCCAGTCTGGTTCAACCCATGTCTGTGACGATAAAGATGACTCAGGTTTGCAGGAATCACCTTGCTTGGTGGCATCAATCTCAGGACCTATACCTAGGCCTTTTGAACTGGTGGGGTCATGTGACATTAAATTTCTTTCATGAAAGATGGCCTTTTTAGTAGCATTATTTTAGCCATGAGGGTCTCTGAACTTCAGGCTGTGTGTATTAATCCACCATTCATGATCTTTCTTAAGGATAGGGTGTCTCTTAGAACAAATCCTTCCTTTCTCCCTAAATGGCCATTGAAGCTAATCTGAATCAGTTGATTCAACTACCAGTCTTCTTCCCTAATTACTCTAATAAAGGGGAGTATATCTTGCATTGTTTAGATATGCAAAGGCAATTGAGTTTTTATTTAAAAAGGATTGAGGAGTTTAGAAAATCAGACCAACTCTTTGTGGCTTTTGCTCAGAACAGAAAGGCCCAGGCAGTTTCCAAAGTGACTATTTCCAGGTGGATTGCTGGTTGTATTTCTTACATTTATGATAGTAGGCAAGTGGAATTGTCTAGACCAGTTAAGGGCAATTGTCTGTCGCTACTACTTCTGCCTTATTGGCCAGACTCTCCCTGGATGAGATTTGTGCTGCAGTGACTTGGTCTAATCCTCACACTTTAATTTCACACTACAAACTGAACTTAGTATCTAGGAACAGGAACAGGGCTTCCTTTGGTTTCTCCATGCTCCAGCATATCCTTCCTTGAGGCCACCCAGGGTACTTAGAAGCTGGGGACTCTGACCCATTTGTGATGAATAATGACACAACATCAGACAGACTTCTGTACTTACCATAACTTGGAAACTGTGCTATCCAGTGTCATTATTCATCACATTCCGACCCCCCCCATCCCCCTTCCTTCTGGGGGTTCTGGCAGGCTGGAGTAACTGATATGTTGAAATATTTTTGAGTTTTGTGCAGTTTACTCTGCATTTCCATTGGTGTAGCAAACTCGATCTGAGGTTAGAGGTAGCAGAATGTGAAGGGGAGGAGCTTGAGCTCTGAATCTGATCTGTCTGATAGTTGCCTGCTCGGATCCAAGACCCATTTGTGATGAGTAATGACACTGGATAGCACAGATGCCAAGTTATGGTAAGTACATAACTCTTTTGTTACTTCATGGTTTACATCTTATGTAGTAATGGCACACACCAATAAGCATTCTTGTTCACTAGTATGGAAATTACTTCTCTACAGGGTGTAATGGTAGACCTGTGTGAAGTGTGTCTGCCCTAAGTTGCAGGCCTGTCAGATCATTGACAGATATATTTCTGAATTTCTGAATTCTAAACTTCAGCCACCCTTGCTGTTTTCCATGACTCAAGTTTGTTCACTACCAGCTTCTCATCTGTTCCTCCCTTTCTCCATTTACCTAACCTTCTCTTTACGTCTGCCTGTATTTGTTCTTCTTCCACTCCTCAGTGACTTTTTCTGCAGTTTTCTTATGTTCAACCTGATTATCGTCTTTCTTCTGTTTGGTAAACAAAATTTATTTTTGGCAAGATGTTTGCATTCAGATAGCTTCAGCTGTGAGATGCTTCACAGGAATGTGTTTCTGGACATTGGCCACCCAGTGGGGTACTCTTCAAGTGAATCTTTTTGCTTCCTGCCTGAACAGACAGCTTCCTCTTTTTTTGTGACAGAGTCCCATGTTCTCTGGTCTGGAAGGTGGACAGCCCTCTCTTTTTCCTGGGAGGGGATGTTTCTTTATGCCTTCCCTCATGTTCTTTCATTCCAAAAGTCCTGTTCAGAATTCAACAGGATGCTTCCAAAATCTTGTTAGTGACTCCCTTTTGGCCCAAACAGCATTGGTTCCCTCTTTTTCAGCATTTAGCCCAGGCAAGTTACCTCACAGGGTGGACCTGCTCACACAAGACAAGGGATCTCTCATCCATCCCCATCTGTACATTCTTCAGCTGACACTGTAGGTGAAAGGATTTTGATTCCATATAGGCACTTTTTTTCTGCGGATGTGCTTAGGGTCCTGCAGGAGACTAGGAAATCCTACTTCTCCAAATAGAAGAGTTTTTCTGGTAACCTGAATCGACTTTATGTGGATGCTGCTGTGGTTCTATCTTATCTGTGTGAACTGCTCAGTGCTGGGTTGGCTTATTCTTGCATACATGACTTGCATGCATATCATCTGTATGTACATTCCCCCAGGTAACAATATATCTACATTTGAAGATATCCTGCACTGACCATCATGTCACTACCCCCAAAAAACCCTACTACTTGGAGACTTTAAAATAGATTGGGGCACCTGTTCCTCAGAATCCCCAACCACCCATATTAACCTGCATGCATTTACACAAATCATATCCACCCCTACCAGGATAGGTAAACCCAACCAAAAAGAAAGTATACTTGACTGGGTACTCCTAAACAGTCACCCCCAACTGTACACCTCTGGTACCCTCCTTAATGGCCTAAGCAATCACCTTCTCACATATGTAATTAAGCACAAAACCATTAATTCCCAACAACCCTTACTCAGAAAGGTCAGAAACAATAAAAACTTTGACCCTGCCAAATTCCAACAAGAACTAAACTCATGTAATTGGTCTATTCTAAAACACCTCCCCTTAGAGGAAGCAGTAGCATACTTTAACAACAAATTCCTTGAGATCCTTGATTTGCATGCACCTGTTTGTTCAAGGAGAACCAAGGCAAAAACTGCACCATGGCTTTCTATAGAGTCTAAACTCAAAATTACCCTTAGAAACAAAGCATGGGCTTTAGGGCGTTCTTCTAAAGACCCTCAAGATCACATTAAATACAGGCAATCCAGGAACTAAATCAAAAAATCAGTTTTACAAGACAAAAAACAATACTACAGTAATTTACAGACAGTAAATCAAAATAACCCTCAGAAGTTTTGGGCAGGTTTAAATAATCTACTACATCCTGGACAAACTTGCTGCTACTATTGATAAAACCCCTGAAGATGTTTCTGATAGTTTTAACCAATTCTTTACTGAGACAATTCAAGCCCTAGATAGCCAACTACCTCCTAGCACCCCTGGTCCTGAAAGTAGCACCCCTAGAAACCTACTCACGTTCAGCTTCCAACCAGTCGCCACTTCACTTATCCGTACCTTGATCAAAAAATTAAAACCCACTACACTTTCTGCTGATCAACTCCCTGCCGAGTACCTACAAAAGTCAGCTGATGCTATTGCTTACCCCGTCTCAATACTAATCAGTTGAACCATAGTAGAAGCTAAAATTCCCACCATCTGGAAAATATCCTATGTAATTCCACTTCACAAAGGAGGCAGCTCTACTGACTTCTCCAATTATAGGCCAATAGCTATACTCTCTCCACTTGCAAAGATTATGGAAAAATGTATTCATAGACAACTCATGCACCACCTAATCCAAAATCGCCTTATGGCAGACACTCAGCATGGCTTCCGTCCTCATCACAGCACTACTTCAGCCCTCCTAGCCTTTACTAACACCATAAACCATAATCGCAACAATAATTATATATCCTCAGCCCTCTTTTTGGATCTTTCCAAGGCATTCTATATGGTTGATCACCAGCTTTTAATCCACACCCTGCAAACATTCTGTCTAGATACTGGAGCCTTCCAATGGTTTCAATCCTACCTGAATGGTTGACAGCAGGCTGTCCTCTGGCAGAACAAACTCTCTAACCTTCTACCTAACACCCTTGGAGTACCACAAGGCTCTGTACTAGGGCCCTTGCTGTTCTCCATCTTTAACGACCTTTATACTGTCATCCCAAAAGTCAGCTGTATCCAATATGCTGATGACTCTACTCTGATTTGCTCAGCCACATCTCCAGTAGAGTTATGGTCAGCTACCCAGACAGAATAAAAGCCTTCCTAACCCCTTCAGCTAAAATTGCCATAGCTCGCTCTCACCTTCTTTCAACCCTTCTGTATGCATCCCCTCTACTCTCGAATTTAAACAAGACTGTCCTTAACAAACTCTCAGTTTGCTACAACCACATTGCCAGGTTTGCCACTGGGTTGCCTTTTAGGACACATCATTGCATCAATCTAAATCCGCTTGGGTGGCTTGAACTACCCAGCCTAATCCAGTATAACCAACTGATTATGGCCTATAAAATCCTCTATAATCCGGACAATACTCCTGCACTTAAAAAATATTATCACCCCCTATAACAATCCTAAACCGCTTCGATCCTCTAACAAACTACTAATTCAGACTAGCAAAATTAATAACACAGCCAGTGATTCTCTCTTTGCAAACTCTGTAAGTAGATCCTGGAACTCTCTTCCAGCTGATATTACCTTACTTTCCACCTTAGGTCAATTTAAAACTAGACTCAAACAACATTTGTCACTTAACTGGCTATGTCAATGTATCAAGCCTGGCTAACTCTCTAGAATGTGTAAAAATCTGTTAACCAGTTTACTGTGTAATTTAACTTAATCCTGACTTGTGCTCAGGATTAACTGTAACCTGTGGAACTTGTTTAACTTGCTTACTTATGTAATCTCTGTAAATAGTCTGTTTGTAATATGTAATGCTGGTAATGCTGGTATTATGTAATGCTGTATCTGCTTACCCTTGGAGCTTTTCTCCCCGGGCCTCCGCTGAAAATGGACATGCATCCAGTCGGACTATCCCAGTCAACAAATGTAAAATAAATAAATAAAATAAATTCTTCTGTTAAGGCCCGTTTACTAGCTATTTCTACTTGTCTGCCTTTATCACCTGCTTTAGCTTCTAGATTTGAGTGTCAACAGTTTCTTGAATGCATCTTTGATATTAGGCCCCCAGGAAGCCTGTTCCTCCTCCCAGTGATTGTAATTTTATTTTGGAAAAATTGACCCAGGCTCCTTTTGTGCTTGCAACTTTAGCTTCCTTACAGCATTGTCCTTGGAAGACTATACTTTTGTTAGTCCTTACTTCTGCCAGACAGATGGTTGAGCTTCATGCCCTTATGGCTTGTTGTCCTTTTTCGGTGTTCCATATGGACAAGGTCTCCCTTCATACTAATCCTTCTTTTATTCCCAAAGAGGCGAATGTGTTCTGTCTTATCACTTCATTCATTTGCCCACTTTTTTCTTTCTCCACAATCTGCTAGTGAGAAGGTGCTGCACACTTTGGATGTGCAGAGACAACTCAGATTTTATTTGGACAGGATTTAAGACTTTTCGCAGATCTCATCGGTGTTCATTTCCTTTCACTCTAGATCCCTAGGATTGGCTGTTTCCAAGCAAACTATTTCTTATTGGATTTCTAAAGCCATTTCTTTTTGTTATTCCTTTCATAGCAAGACCCCTTCTTCTTCTTCTGTTAAGGTTCATTCTACTAGGGCTGTGGCTTCTTCTGGTGCTTTTTTCAAGGGTTTGGATACCAACTCTATTCTTCAGGTAGCTACTTGGACTTCTGTGCGTAGGTTTACCAATCATTATAAGACAGATGTGATATCCAGTGCTAGAGCTGGTTTTGCTAAGGCCATTCTTCGTGGGTCCCTGTAGAACTCTGCTGGTCTGGTCTTTCTTCCTTTCTTCTTCTTGAGCTTTTGCACTTTTCCCTGTTGTAAGGAGTACCACAACAGTGAAATAGAAGGACATAGTAAGTTGTGTAAGAATTTGTAAGGAGTACCACAACAGTGAAATAGAAGGACATAGTAAGTTGTGTAAGAATTTGTAAGGAGTACCACAACAGTGAAATAGAAGGACATAGTAAGTTGTGTAAGAATTTGTAAGGAGTACCACAACAGTGAAATAGAAGGACATAGTAAGTTGTGTAAGAATTTGTAAGGAGTACCACAACAGTGAAATAGAAGGACATAGTAAGTTGTGTAAGAATTTGTAAGGAGTGCCACAACAGTGAAATAGAAGGACATAGTAAGTTGTGTAAGAATTTGTAAGGAGTGCCACAACAGTGAAATAGAAGGACATAGTAAGTTGTGTAAGAATTTGTAAGGAGTGCCACAACAGTGAAATAGAAGGACATAGTAAGTTGTGTAAGAATTTACCATAATGGTATATGACCTTCTCTGCGCTGTTGCAGTATTCACTCCTTCCCTCCTCTCCCTGGTTCTTTTCTCTTCTGCATGTACTTGTTACCTCTCTACTCCTTGGAAAGGCTTTTCTAATGGGGCTTTCAGTTCTGAGGATGGTATGTCTGGATGTTACCTTTATGTCCTACACTGTATGTGGGAGCATATGTGTGATGTATGGCATACCTTAAGCAACCTAAAGGCTTTGGTGTACTGGCCGAATGTTGTTCCTCCCTTGGTAGGGGATCCCTATGGTAAGGAATACCGCAACAGTGAAGAGAAGGACATCTGCCATTATGGTATGTTCTTACACGATTGTACTTTCTCTTTTCATGAGGCATGAAGTCTGTTTGGGGGCTACAGTTAAATATCAATTCCAGGACCTGATAGGTCATTTTTCATGCTATTTTCATGCTATTTAGAAGGCATCCAGGGATATTGTCTGAGTGCATTAATCCAGTGTTCTTGGCCTTAGAGAGAGCCTTAAGAACCTGTTTCCTAGTGATAGCAGGGCGGGTTGTATTTGATGGTAGTTCCTGAGGGAAGGTGGATGAGGAGAGAGCGGTGAATTTGGAGCTGAATTTGACAGCTAGTAGATTTTCTGTATCTTCTGGCTCAGTATAGGTGGCTCCATTTACAAGGAGCGCTGCACACAATTGTATATTGCCTTTGAGGTTGTGGACATAGCTAAGGAATGCCTTGTGATTTTCCTTGGCTTGGGAGGCCAAATTTACCTCAAAGTTGGCTTTGGTTGACTTTATTGGTCCTTGGAGTTTTGTGTAGATTGATGAGAGTGCTTTTGTCTTGATGGGTGCTGTACCTCTTCTTCCTACTTTTATTCAGCCTGTGGATGATGTGATTCTACCAGGGTGGCTTTTTTTTTGTGTTTATTTCTGTACATCTTAATGGTGTGTACAGCTGCCTGTATACAGCTATTAACATACTTTTGTAGGGTTTCTGTGAACAGGTCAGCGTAGGCAGCAGTGTTCTCAGGGTTTATGGTGGCTTGAAATTTTGGCATGTTATCACTTAATAGTAGAAAGATCCCATGGTGGTGGTGCTGCGGTAGCGTTGTCACCTCACAGTAAGACTCTGTCCGGTTCGATTCTCAGCTAGAGCGTCTTCTGCATGGAGACATGCGTGAATGGGCGTACCTTCATTGAAGGTTGTGCGTCAGGCCTGGCAAGTCGGTACTTAAAAATCAACTGCCAATCATTAGCGGACCGGAGTTCCACTGTGGCGACCCCTAACTGGGAAAAGCCGAAAGACACAAACAAACAAATTACTTAATAGTAGAAAGATGGCCTGAGAATAATTCAGGGCTAGCTGGGGTTCCAAGTTTTATTTTTGTTTCAGAGGATACCATTTTATGGTCTGACCTTACCAGAGGAGACATTACACTAGGGGGTCTGCAGCAGTCTCCAGCATTAGTAAGGACCAGATCCAGTATGGTTGCCCCTCTTGTTGGTGTATTGACAGTCTGGTCCGGGGAGTTTGTGTTTACCAAATCCAGGAATCTCTGTTCCTGTACCTTAGGTGTTGTATGTCATTCCCAGATAATACTGGGATAATTAAAGTTGCCTATAAATATGATATTTTGTTGGATGGTGACTGTTTCCAGTAAGTTTAAATGCATGATATGGGTTGCCTAGTTCATAGAGGGGGGGGCCTATGGCTTGCAAGGAAGTGGAGCTGGATTTTGTCTTCGGTGATTTGAACATGTTGAAGCCCAAGTGTATTATCCTATTTCACCAGCATTGAGGTATGTTTATTTGTAATGTAAATCAAGACACCTCCACCTTTAGTCCCTGTCTGGGTAGTAGCTGGTGTAAATGTGTGGAAGGCATTATAACCTTGCACTGTCTGTGTATTCTCCACAGCCTTAAGCCATGTCTTAGTGACCGCACAGATATCAGAATTCCCTAGGATGAACAGAGCTTCTAGGGAGTGGAGTTTTTGTTTAGACTCCTAGCATTGAGCAGTAACACCTTTAGATTTTCTTGGTTTGGATTTGCTATGTCAGAAGTACTTTCAGTTTGGCATTGCCTAAAAAAGGCAGCATGGGGAGAACCATGTTTTAGCTAATATTCGAAAGCCTAGAGGGGAGAAGTGCAGATCACTCCTTGCAAAGCAATGTACTTTGTTGACCATCTACTTCCATACTGACAAATGCTACACTCCCTTTGAATGACACCAGAAACTAAGCCAATTATTAGTCGGTCATCTTTTGTTTATATTGCAGCATCATCTTTGCAGAAGGTAAAATGCTGCTTAATGCTAGGCTCATACCAATCTGGGACACACATTCTGAGAGCTGCGTGATGTCTGTCTTCATATAGTCTAGGGAAGTACATCTCGGCTCATTTACACCCACATGGACCATGAGTCATACTGGTACTTGTGGTCCAGTGACCTGAGTGCGTGTGTAATGTTCTGGATCATGGCCCCTGATAAGCAACTGACCAGGACTTTCTCCTTACTCAGCTTGGAGAGAGAGACATCAGTGTGTTTCACAGTGGAGTCTCCAATGACCAGAATGTTCAATTCTGTGGTGGCTTGCCTTTTGGGCTTAGAAGTATATGTGGCTGTATTTGTTGATGTTGGTGTTGTTTTGAAAGTGCATTTGGGGTTGCTGAGGGCATTTGTTATGTGTACTTCCTCTAGGAGGTCTTTGGGGTTTAGGAAGGTTACATTTAAGTGCCTCAGCATATGTGGGTCTGTGTGTCTGCTTTGAATTGTCTGTGATGGGTGCAGCATGTGTACTACTGACAACCTTACTAACATTCGGAGTGCTTTTATGTGAGAGCTTTGTCTTCAGTGACATTGTGTAAATATGTCTCTCACATACACCACATCAGTTTGCTTGAGAATTAACTGGTTGTCAGTAAACTTAAGGCATTTCTGCATTGCTTCAGCATGCCCATATCCTCCATACTGTTAATGGAGATAGTGCGAAAGTCCATATGCATGGGAACAGACCCTTTTTACGTGATTAGACAGTTTGATTGAAAATATAAAGTAATGTCAGGAGTATATGGTTTGAAACTCTGGGGGCAGATCTTGTCACTGCAAACTAGTTGTCCTATGTGCAACTAGGTATTGGTGAAATTTTAATGGTGCTTTTACAGGAAAAATGTCAAATTAATGTACCTGTGGCTATACAAGGCACTGCCAAACACTTGAGGGGGAAACTAATAAGTAGAGCCTTCTTCCTCTTCCGGCTTTTCCCGGTTAGGGGTCGCCACAGCAGATCACCTGTCCATTCATGACTGGCAGTGGAGTTTTATGGTGTCGAGTTGCCAGCCCGGCGTCCAGCCTTCCACAGAAGGCACACACATGCACACACTCATGCCTAGGGCAAATTTAGAGTGTCCAAACCACCTACAGCATGTCTTTGGGAACCCATGTGACCACAGGGAGGACATGCAGACTCCGCACAGTATTTGGGCAGATATTCTGAAGTTAGAAGCAAATCAAGCAGTACTTGCTGAAAAGAAAGAAATAAGTAGCTTGTTAAGAATGATGAAAAGGGAGGAGTCGTCTGAATGGCTACTGCCTGACTACTACTAATGTTGGTCTTACCACACCTTCACTGTACTAAGATAAAATGCTCCTTTGCTTCTTCTGTCACTGGAAGCAAAACAATAGCACCAATCCCAAGATAAGAAGCAAGCCACAGCCTGTTTGGTGATCCACAGCCTTGTCCCAGATGAATTAAGGGTACTATGTCCCACTTTCTTTAGGTTGGCCAACTATCATCGCTCAATGTAAATCTTTGCAATGATATGGCCTTTCAATTAAAGGAAGTTTCGATGATTAGAGCATTGACCCATTGAATAGCACAGTTTAGGATCTGGTACCATGAGTTGATGGAGTGATGTGTCAGTTCAGTGGGATTTTTTTCACTTAAAAGGACTGAATCTAAGAAGAACAAAATACCATTCAGACTAGAGTCTGTGCCAAACATCAGAGTAGATGCCACAGAGGTCATAGTAAGTTGTTTTTACCAAATCCTTACTGTTTTAACTCAAAATAAAGATCCAGTGTTGCTTTTTTCTGTCTGGTCTTAACCTGTGAGTCATCAGATCCAACTCTTATCCGAAGCTGGCCATATACAGAATCTTCAGAGTCGGAGCTGCTCCTCCTCTACCTATAAGCCGGGTTACTGTTGCACACTCTCCTCTGATCATGTTTGCAGTCATAGTAATGGGATCATTGACAACGAGCTCTGCCATGTAGTATCTTTTGGATAGCATTTTTGAAATCTTTTTGAAACTTTTTCCTCTGCCCTGTTTTAGATAGTTTTAAGATAAGTTTTGTTAAGTTTATTAGGTATAGTAGTAGCTTAGCTGTGTTTGCTGCTAAATGCGTGACATTCATTAATATTCTTGCCTTTGTTCCTTATCTCTTTCTTTAGACTACAGTTATTGAATTTTGAGTCATTATTCTGGCTAGTTTGTTAAATGTAGTGGATATATAATAGCTTTTGGGATTTTATAGCGTTATAACTTGTTAGATGGGTAGGTTGATTTGTCACTGGTTTGGTTTGTGTGTTTAATGCGTCATTGTTACTCTTATGATGGATAGTTCTAAGGCCTTCACAGGATGCCCATGACAAATATGTAGAGTGTCTGGGCACTGTCCATTTGGAGATTGACTGTGAAGCATATGCTGTATTTGGTGCTTGTGACATTAAGAAGAGGCAGCTAAGTTAGTGGTTACAGGTCTTCTGAAACAATCCTCTATCTCTTCCTTCTCCCCTCCCTCCCTGAGTAAGAAGTCTGACAAGCGGAGAAAAAAACAGTCTAAAGAAAAGAGGCTAAGGACCATGAAGAAGGGCAGGAGGATTGCAAACTGCCATCCTTGTCTTCATTTATATTGCCAGATCCAAAAGTACACAGCTGTTCAGCCCCTTTGTGTCCTTTGGTGCTGGCTCGTTCCTTATCTTTGGTTTTGCAAATTCCAGAGTCGTCTAACTCCTTGGGTCAAAGCATACATTCTCCTAGTCTCCACCCCCTGGGCCCTTTTTCCAAAATGCAAAATAAGAACTCATTATGGGAAACTTTGAGCAGTGAATGTTCAAATAATGCATTATTAAGATTCTTTGTTTTTATACTATAATTATGCTCATAAATTCTTTTTTGAAGGGTTCTTTCAGTTTTTCCAAAGTACAGACATTCACACTTTTTTTTTTTTTACAAATTGCTAAATAAAAGACCCCGAGGGTGGAAACTGGGAGAATTATTTGTTTTATAAAGAACTGGTGTGGCAATTTAGGTTTAATGCCTTTACCTTTCCATGACTGAACGATTGTTTCTATAAAGCCAGTGCTGAAAACAAGAGCATCAAAATTATAGTGCTTCAGAATTCTTTAACCCCTGCAGTTATAAAATGATTCTGAACCTGGAATGTTTGGTGGATTTGCTTTATTAATACTGGTTTGGAAGAGAGAAACAACTTTTAAATATTGTAGTTTTAAATACTGATTTTATGTTTTTATTTGAAGTGCTGTTTTATGACTTAACAATTTGTGTTATGAGTATTTTTCCCTTTTAAGTGTTTTGGACAATTGTTTAGGGTTGATTGGCTGTTAATTGAAGCTAATACTTAATTGCAAGTTGTACGAAACATCTTTTATTCTGATGAAGTTCTAGAAGAAAAGAATGAAAGTGCTTGATGTCATTTCTTAATAAAGGTTTTGGATTTTATTGGTCTCCTCTATTTACCATAACCTGCCTTGCTACCGTTGTTTTCCGATTTTAAGTGGAGTTTGATAGCTTGCTTTTTTGTTGGTTTATCAGTGACTTTTGGCTAGGCAGGAGTGGATATTTAGTATGGAGGCAACTATTAATTGTGACCTGATGAATGGTGCTGGTGGTGGTGAAGATAGTTTAAACTTTTCGGCTGCGTTTTGTAGCCTAAATTCAGAAGTTCAGCATTTGAAAGGAGAGGTTACGCAACTGGTAGAGCTCCTTTCTCAGTCAGGAAGTTCATTGCCATGTGGCCAACCAGTGAGAAACATGCTCTACGAGGAGGCAAAACCATTGAACAACATGGATGAGTTTGGTAATGGCAGCTTGAGTTCCGATTTTACTCTTGGCAGAGGATTAGAACAGGAAAAACAGATATTTTCATCTACCCAAGGTTGCTCTCTACGGGAAGTGCTGACAACACAACAGTCTTTTGAACTTTGTCCAAACTGTCTTAACTACAGGGATGGATGTACTTTTTCATCTGTAAATCGAGGTACTGTTACATATAATAACTTTTATCATACGAATAGAGGAAATGTTGTCCCCTGTACAAGTTTAAAAGGTGTTTCACATAGCTTCACCAACTTAGACCAGTTTAATTGTTGGGCTAATGCATTTGATGGAAATAATTTATTTAATAAACCTGCTAATAGTGTTGGGGGCACCAGGAAAGTTAATGGAGTGTATATGGACTCCCACAAGGACCGTATTTAGACTTTAGAGTCTAAATTGTTTAAGGCAAAAAGTCTGAGACTGGACAACTTGTATCTGGAGGAGTGCATTAAGAGAGAAGTTGTGCCTCAAGATTTACGGTTGTGTAAATACTCTAACGGTTGGAATATGACCTGGAGATGGTTAGAGTTTAATGCCTTATTTGATAAGTTTGGTATTGAACTTATGCAGCTGATTATTAAATATAATAAATGTAATAGTGAGAACTTATTAAAAGAAGGTGAAGTATGAAACAATGTAATCAGGGATGATTTATTGTTTGATTACCACAGAGACACTTATGACAAAATATTTAATAAGATTGATGGGAAATGTGAAGACATAATTAAACATAAACAAAGGAAACGTTTTAGAGATTTGAAGCAATATGCTGACCTGGTAGCCTACCCTTTGAAAGGTTGTTGTTGTAAAAAACACAAAAATAAAGAAGGGTACAGTAGTGTAAAGGTTGAAACTGATATTCAGAAGGACTATAACACACTTAGTGTTAATTCACCACTTAATAATAATGTGCCTCCACTCAGTAAGGTATTAGAACTTGATGCAATAGAAACTGTAACTTTAAATAGTACAAACACACAAGACGAAGAGGGTGAGAATAGTTATGATTTTTTCTGTGGTCAAATCAAAGGAAAAACCCCCAGGGAAAGCAAAAACATGTAGCTAGTAATTGCAGTGAAAGATGATGGGATGACTCATATTTTTAATGGATATCATATTTATAATTACAATTCTGTCAGTATCACTCCAGTACATTTTTCTGTATTTGAGAAAGGATTAAAATTTGTACTCTTGGGAAAGTTTAACATTTGTGACACCCTTAATAGAATTAAAATTATTTATCAGGAAACTGAACTTGGGTTTAGATTTTAATGAATCAAGGGACACCTATGAATGTGAAAAACAAAATAAGCCGTAAGGAAAGTCTTTTTAACTCCCAATTCACCTCACCCTACAGGTTTTTGAGTCATCTTGTCTGGCAGAATTATATGAACTTTCTTTAAACATAAGCTTTTATAAATTCTATAACTTAACTCCTGCAGAGAAAATTACTTTGAATGAATTGGCACAGAATTCTAACATTAGAGTCATGAAACCTGATGAGGGTGGGGGTACAGTATTTGCTCATAAAATAGACTATACAAGTGCTATGTTTCAAATATTATAGGTCACTACAAAATACTCCTGGTTTCTAGGAATTAAATCAATTTAGCTTATCGAAAAATTGATCTATTCCTTGAAGATTTGTATATGAAGGGGAGAATACCCTTGATTTTTTTTTAAAGTGGACAAGCCCAGGGTACCTACAATATTTGGAATCCCCAAAAGTCCATAAAAACACTTTAAACCCACCATATAGACTAGCTGTGGCAGCGGGTGGATCAAAGACGCATTCTTTTTCTGTTTTTCTGGACCAAGCTTTGAAATGTATTATGAATAAAAAAACACATATGGTTAGGGATTCCTGTGATTTTTTGAGTAGGCTAAACTGTGATTTCATTAAACCTGGTATTGAGTTCTTAAACATAGATGTGGTGGATCTTTTTCCCTCCCTCCCTTTGGTGTATGGTTTGGATTATTTTAGTGACAGTTTAGTCAGCTTTGATTGTTTGAAAGACATTGAGCTTATGAGTGTTGTAGAGAATAATTTTATATTTTTTGAAGGGGAAGCATTCAGACAGAAACAGGGCATAGTGATGAGGGAGAGGCATGTGCCCCCTTATACACAAATTTATTGTTGCTGAATTGGAAGAGGAAGCATATATTTGGTTCACACTTTTGGGCACATATTAGATTTTATGTTATGTTTTTAGATGACCTTTTCATCTTGTGGGATTGCCCAGAAGAGGTGATTGGAGAATTTTTGGAATATCTTCACGGTACCACAACCTTTTTGAAATTTACACATACTTTTCATAAATCCAAAATTAATTATTTGAACACAGGTATTGAGATTTTTGAAGGTAATTTTGGGACTAAAATTTACTGAAAACCAACCTTCAGTAATTCATACCTGCCCTTCTCTAGTGCACATCCCCTTAAACAAAAAAAGAGCTTAGTAAAAGGACAGTGTGTAAGGGCAGTGAGAATGACTTCTAGTATGATGATTTGGTGGGAGAGATCAGGTTTATTTCGGACCTATTTATTGAGAGTGGTTACCCCAAAGAGTTTGTGGCTAACATATGTCAAGAAGTGATTGGGGAAATACATACAAACCAATAGTGGGTAACTCAGAAGGAATTTCAAATCTGTAACCCCCAGTGTTGAAACAAACTCTAGTAATGCTACAGTAGTAGAATTTAACCAAGCTGCACCAAGTGTTAAGAACATCATTAGAAAATATTGGAATATGCTTAGATTTAACTGATTTAGTTGTGGTTGTAGGAACAGAACCTAATTTTGTATTTAAGATGGGTTGGAATTTAAAAAACATTTACGAAGGATCTTCCCACAATAGGTTTAGTAAAAAAGGTGGTGGTACTAAAAAATGTGGGAACTGCAACCAACGCTGTTTTATTTATGACAAAGATTGCATTGTGTTGGAAAATGCAGCTCACAGTAAAGTTTGTTTAAAGGAAGGAAATTGTCATAGTTAAGGGATTATTTATTTAGCAATTTGTAAAAAATGTGAATGTTTTTATGTTGGAAAAACTGAAAGAACCCTTCAAAAAAGAATTTATGAGCATAATTATAGTATAAAAACAAAGAATCGTAATAATGCATTATTTAAACATTCATTGCTCAAAGTTTCCCATAATGAGTTCTTATTTTGCATTTTGGAAAAGTTGGTAGCTCACTTACATGAATTGTTTGAATATTGTAGGTTTAAACAGGCAAAAGATAAACAAATTGGAGATGGAATAGTTTTGGAGCTGCCTGATAAACAAGTGTCACAGAAGTTGCAGCTTGTAGTGATTTTAAGTTTTGAAAAGGCCATTCAGATTGCTTGGGAAACTGAATTAGCAAAGAAACATCAATGATGTAAGTGCAGCAAGTGACATGTTTGGTAAAATGTGAAGAAGATGACAGATTTGGTAGAAAATGTCATAGTGGTCCAACTAAGGGTGTGCATGAGAAGCAGACTGAATGCAGCTTTGGCACATGCATGAGATATAACTGTTCGCATGACAAAAGGTTTAAGAAATTCAGTAAGATTGGACATTCTGCTGCTGTTTGTAAAACTGAAGTATAGCAATTGAGAATAAACTGAGGAAGGTGTTTAGAAAGAATTGTTCTTGGGTTCATTGACTGCTGTGAAAGGCACTTAATCAAACTGGCAAGCCACACTCCCAATGCATGGAACCGTAATAATCTTTAGAATAAATACAGGGGTTAATGTTACTATAATATCACATGGTACTTAATAGAATAGTGTCTGCACCTGAATGAAGTAAAAATGGATATAAATAGCCCTGCTGGCAAACTTTAATGTACAAGAAGAATCCTAGCAAAGACTCAGTAGAAGGAGCATAGCTATGACGTTTGGATCTGCTTGCCGAATAATCTGTTCATTAGAACTATAGGATGAATACTGAGGGTAAATGAAATGGACGTGGATGTGTTTGCAGAAGATGATCTCTAAATGTGAGCCAGTAAAAATAAAACTGAAGGCAGACCTTGTCTCATACACCTTGACCATACTCAGAAGGTTACCTTTTCCAGTAGTCTGTAGAGGCCAAACTCAAGTGTATATAAATACCTTTTATGATTGAAAGCATAATTGAACCTACTGAATGGTGTGTGCCAGCAGTATCTGCTATCAAAAAGCATGGCGATGTGAGAATATGTGTTGATTTGAACAAGACAAATGATGCAGTAATGATGGAAACGTTCATTCTACCTTCTGCCTGTTGTCCTTGAGGAGATTGTACCCAAGTTAATTGGTGCCAGCACGCTCTTTACATTATACACTTGAAGTTGGTTTTGGCAGATGCCCTTAGAAAAGCACAGTCAGATGCTAACCACTTTTATTACCTCACTTGAAGGTTTCATTTTAAAATATTGCTATTTGGTATAATTTCAGTGTTAAATGAACAATCTGCTGAAGGGCACAAGTATGTCTTCGTCATGAACAATGTGTTCATTTTTGGTCTTGGTAACAAGACACATGTCAGAAGATTGGAGGTAGTGCTCCAAACCATTAAAACACATTAACAATGCAGTTTTCATAAGCCTCAAATCCAGTACTTAAGCCATAACCTAAATGCTAGTGAAATCAAACTGGATTCAGGTAAAGTCAAAGGTGTAGGAGTGTTAAATGTTTCAAAGTCTATAACTGAGTGATGTCAGAACTTGCATATGATAAATTTCTTGGGCGGGTTTATATCAGATCTGTCGACAATGCTACATCCACTGACAGAGTTACTAAATAAAGATGTACCATGGTCATGGGAAAGCAATGAAGCCTTAGCGTCAACTATGTTAGAGATGCTGTTACTTGCTCCACTTGCTGTTACCCACTATGATGGCACCAAACCAACAGTAGTGAATACTGATGTCAGTAGTTATGGACTAGATGTTGCATTAGTCCAGAGGGATGGACATGCCTTAAAATGTATTGCCTATTGCTTCTGAATGTAAACTGATGCAAAACAAAGTTATTTGCCATTAGAAGAAGACTGCCTTGCAGTGTGGGCACATGAGAAAGATATCTGTTGGGGTAGGAGCTGTTGGGGAAGGATGAGAGTGAGAGGACATTACCAGCTCACCCATTCTGGAGGTGGTTCTTGCTTGTTACATGTCTGACGCCTTGTGGGACAGCTAGATATTTTACCCCATGTAGCTTGAGCCTAGGGAGTCAATGTTGCCATGTGCAAGTCACACAGTAAGCAAAGGCAGTGTGCAGAGGCATACTTCCCCATCAAAGGGCAGCAGACTGTAGAGCTCAGAAGAGCCGCTCTAGGGGGTGGGAGGTGCTGTGCTTAGGATTGAGGGTATGCCATCCCCATAGGGTCAACAAGCTGATGCCCTCCTTACCCACCCCTTCTCTTTCTGCAGGATTCCCAGGCAGGAGCAAATGGGCCATAGAACTTTTGCCTTATCCACAGGATTCCCAGATCCGATTGGGTGCAAGTGGAGGATCCATCAAGATTAGTACTTGGAAGAGGGGATAAAAGAAAATATATCTATAGGGTCTACAAAGCTTCCAGCACCAGTCCAACTATAAAACATTGTTTCCACTGTGTAATCCATCTGAATTGGAGAAAGCGCCACCAGGGTGCCAGAGGTTGCTTATGAGACTGAGAGGTTTCAATGTCAAAGAGATCCATGTACCCAAAAAAGCAAATGATTGTGGCTGATGTATTTTCAGGAAACCCAGTACTATATAATGCCTAAGAAAATGTTGCTGTGTAGGTGCAGAGCATTATGGCAAATCTACTAAAAGGCTTGACAGTCTAAAACAGTGATGGCGAATCTTTTTGGTTTGGCCTGTCAAAAATTTGGAAAATGTCTAACTTGACTCTGCTTGTGTGTCACCCCTCCCCCCATACAAAATAAAATAAATAAAATAAGTAAATAAAAAGAAATAAAACAGCATGGCTCTCAATACATCAGGGGTAAATGTCAACAGAATCCGGGACAAATCTAGAAATAAGAGACATGGACAGTTTAAACTACTAATACTATTAATTTGAGACACTGACATAAAAAAAATGAACGTGAATTAATATACATTTTCTGAAGTAAAATTAGTCTATAAATCTAATTGTTATTAAGTGTAAAAAGTTGCCAGTTTTAGGAGGGATTAAGAAGGACAGTTGAGGGGAATGTAAAACAGCACACTCCTAGAAATGCAGACTGCTTGCTCTCAGCAGAAGTGTATCCACAAAGAGAAAATGTCAACACTACCCTTTGCAGACTGTATTGAGAAAGTATACCAAAATAGTCTTTGAGGTTAATAACTTCCTTACCGCTGCAACAGTGTTGCTGGACTGGCTCCTTGCACAAAACAATTCAATGCACTTGACACAAGCAACAAGTGCAAAAGCAGTTTCTTTGGTAACTAGAGTGTTGGTGAACACTGGTGTGTCACCCAAAAAGTCATGGCGTGTCGCCTTTGACATGTGTGTCATAGGTTTGCCATCACTGGTCTAAAACAAACTGCCATTTACTTCAGATTTCTCAAGAAAAATGACATTTGATTAGCCCAGCATTGATATCTGAACTTAAACTTTATGAAATTTTGGAATAAGAAAGCTCCAGGAACCACTTGTGTGAGGGCTACATCCCCCAAAGCATCTCCTAATTAAATATTCTCATTTTGAAGTGGCACATCCTTGGATAAATACTTTAATTTGTTTTTGTTTTATTTATTTTGCCAAAAAAGATGATTATTTTCTTTATGTTGGGGGTGTGCAATCCTATTTATTTTTATATTTATATTTGTTTATCAGGATAGCGCACACTGATCAATATTGACCAATTTTAGGATCTGCCCAGGTGAAATAACATTTCTCAAAAAATACAGAAATATAAGCTACAGTTAAAATAGGTAGAGAGCTGTGGGGCTTGTGGCCTCCTGCAGCACATTTTTGTATCCTTCTGCTCTGTCCATGGTACCAGATCTTCTAGTCATTTATGGGTCAACAGTATATCAGACATGAATATTCACATTTATATATTTTGATGTGAAGTGTGTGATAACAAATGTATAGTGTTTTCCGCTAATTTAAAGGAAAAAAAAATGCACAGCAAACTTTACCACCAGTCACTGAGTTTCCATTTCTTCATGTTGTTCATATGTAGAGATATGTCCTTATTGCCCACATTCTGGTTTGTTTTACTCCCAGTCTTTTAAGGGAGGGGAACCGTACTAAAACACACTTCTTCCACATTATTTTTAGTTTTATTTAGTTTGACTGGGATAATCCAACTGGGTAGGACCTATTTTTAACAGTGGCCTTGGTTGATAAGATCCGGAAGAATGATAGAGTAGAAATTGCTTAAAATATAAGCTGGAGATATATAGCGGTTTCAGATGTAATATAAACAGTGTTTTCATTTGCCTAAATGCATCTTATTTGAAGATGAGTAGAAAATAAGGAAAAAAATGGTAACACACATTTACGTATGTAGCAAAAAAAAACGAGAATGCAGTAAAACTTTAATGGTAGTATTCACAGTTATGTATGTGCACCATGTACACATGTGCAGGATGTAGATACGTGCAAACAAAGTGCAATTTGTAGAGGTTTGCTGCATGTATGTGCAACCCTAAAAAAGTCACCAAGGGAATTGTATACATTCATTTGCATAAGTGACATGTATTTAAGGAGATGGTTGTAAATGTACCATTAGTATGCTAATGGGGCACCTTTCCCACTTTGTGTGATTCAAGTTGTATATAGCGACACAAGTGCATGTTGCACATGTAAGTTATAAAAAGACAAGCCGTGCCAGTTTTAGGCACTTTGGAAACAGTGAAGATACTTGAAGTGGCTAAGAGTTTCATTGTTTCATGCTTTGACACGCTTGTATCTGTTGTACTGCTACTCAGTTTGCTGAGTGGAACATAACACCCAAGGAGGAGGAGGCATTATCAGCAGCGGGTTACACATTGGAGTTTTGACGAGCAGGACTGCTTTCTTGAGAACAGGGACATAATCAGGGCTGTGGTGAACTTACATGCCCACATCTTGGAACTAGGAGAATGCGTGGCTATTTCCTATTCCTGTGGATACTAATCTGTGTGTATAGTACACTGCTTCCATATGCATGTCACAGACACCTTTCAATGTCAGACAGGGGGCACAATGGGTATGTTACACAATTCAGCCTTGAGGATACTGCAGCAGTTCCTTAATGTTATTCTAGACCATCCAGATGAGCAATGAGCATATCTGTTTCTCACAGTAACCACAGGACCAAGGTACTGCCATGCATACTTTCTACAGTCTGGCATGCTTGCCTGAGGTGTGTGGCCTGATAAATTGCACCCATATGGCTATCAGGACCCTACCTTGACCATGGGAGCATAAGTACCATAACAAGAAGGGCTACCATTCCATCAGCTGACAGGCAGTGTGTGATATACATGGTTGCATCACCAGCATATCAGCCAAAGATCAGATCTCCAGACAGTATTCAAAATGCTTTGGCACATTCCACATGCCTGTATTTCCAATGAGGCATGAGAGCATGCCAGTACAAAAGTGGATGTACCGCCACCAACATTTCAGAACTTTTTGGCCTTTGAAGAAACCAGTCAGACTCAGCCTTTTCTGTGTCTTTATAGTTTGGCAGTCTGCTTGAGATATTAGGCAAGCAAGTACTCAACTGGGTCTTTCCATCCTTATTTTTTTTAACTTGTGCAGTATTTAATTTAAGCCTAAAAGAAAGGGGAAGTGACTTTGTGGATGGCATATTCCATACAGAGAGCCTTCCCTGCTTAAGAGAGGAACATGATGTCCATTATACTCTCAGTTTATCCTTTTTCACTAAAATGATAAGGAGTTTGTATAACACCTTCAAACTTTGTCAAAAGCCTGTAGCTGAAAGGCCTTACAGAATGAACTATGGGTGCTACTGCAGGTGCAGTGATGTCTTCCTTGTTAAGAAGAGGAAAGCCATGAGAAAGGTTCTTGTAATGTCTCCTACTGTAGTCTGTCTTCACTAGCCCTCAATGGATGACTTAGCTGTGGCCATATTGGAGCACTCTGACTGCTTTTCTGCTTCTTTCAACCCCTCTGATGCTCCTTCTTAGGAAGCCACTAAAGGTTAGAAGTCTGTCATGTCAACCATGGCCAGATGTAATCCTCTTGTGGAGAAGGAGAACTGCACTTTGTCATCTCAGAAGGGGATGATGGTGCCCCACAGATTTTAATTATGAAAGCGGGACCTGGCACCAGGGTGGTGGTCTGCACTTCTGAGTATACTTGTAGTTTCTCCTTGGAATCTTGAAAAAAAACAACAATAACTTTATACCCCTTCTAAAAAATCCAGAGTGGAATGTTTCTCTTTTGCTAAAGGTTTTATTCAAAGCCTTTTAGTCAAATCAAGCTACTTCTCTAGTTTCTTCACATTTAAAAAGAAAGAGATCTCCCTTTTCTTCTAACCCTGAGTCTGATGTTGGAAGAGGTTGAAGTAGGTTATACTTCCCAAGTTTGTTCACCCAAAAACTTTAAATCAGAATGTAAAGAAATGTTTCTTCATATTCTCCCATGGGAGAAATGTATTTTCTGGCACTATTGAAAGAATGAAAGACTTATTTCATTGGGAGCAAAAAGTAAATATCTGACCATAGAAGAGGTATTAATAACATTTTCTTGTTAGAACCCCCCCCCCCCAAAATATTTGCTATTAGGCCTATCAATGGCACATTAGATGATGCCTTTAATTCTGCTAGTATTTCCCAGACAGGAGACCAGGTAAACTTTACAAGGTACTTGAATCACATAACTGCATTTCCCTTAACCTTAGAGCTGCTGACACTTCTGTTATTTCCTTGATAACATCTCTGAGTCTAAAATTCTTACTGCATCTGATCCTATACCTTCAGGCAAGGATGGCAGATCTTTTGACATATAAGGAAAGAAGAAGAAATGTTAATTTTCAAGCATACATGTCCAAATATCTTTTGGCCTCCTTCACTGACATGCATAAGGTTATTGCAGATTAGCCTGCTTCAGATATTAATTCCTTATTACTTTCTATACTTTCCTCAGTCAAAAAAGAAACTAAACATTTCTGAGATGCTCTTTCAGTGCTGCAGGTGTTAATATGTAGAGCTACAGCTATTGGATCAGTCATGTGCTAGTATGCATGGCTAAGACCCCAAAGTCTGCCAGAAAATGTCAAGTCTGAAATTCTTAATGCTCCTCTTGATAAAGAGGCTTTGTTTGAAACTTCTTCTGCGGGTGTTCATTAGAGATTGGCTCTTCTGAAGTTCTTAAGATGTTTGATGAAAGGGGAAACGAGTCCAACCAGTAAAGCAAATTTTTCAATCACACATACCAAAACATAGTAGACATTACCCTTCAGCCATGGGCCATCTTATAGGAAACCTTTTGAACAATCCCAAAATAAGTCAGAAAATAAACTTTAAACATCAAGGGCAGTGAAGCTCTTAGAAAAAAGCAGGGACACAACAAACCCAATATCAGGTCAAGAAAAATGATTGAATATGCCCCACTTCCCTCCCCATCCAGTCATCACCCTAAACTTTTTAAGCTATCTTTCTCTGCATCTCTGTCTCTCTCTCTCTCTGTGGTACCAAGTTACAAAATATTTTTGGTTACTTGGAATCATTTAAATTTGTTTAAACTGTAGAATCCCATCCAATTTTCTCTTGTATGCTTTACTAAGGAGTAATGGAACCTCAAAAATAGAAAAGCATTCTATTCAAGAATATTCCTAATGCCCAAGAAAGGGGGAACCTAGAGTCCTGTTTTGGACCGGTCTTCCTTAAATTTTCACATCAATGTTCACCCTGCAGTCTGTCTTTCCTATAATTCCTCCTCTAAGTTTATTGATATCTGTGGACCGAAAATACATAGACATATGCCCATTCTCAGAAATTTTGTATCCTGTTTAAGATTATCTGTTCTGGTTCACAATTTCAGTTCTTTTTGTACCCTTCAGTCTCTCCACAACACCAAGGATATTCCCAAAGTGTATAGCACCAGTGATTGCTTTTTGCAAGTTACAAGGCATCCGTATATATTCCTACTTGGACGACTTCCTTATTTTTGCAGGATCTGTTCAAAACTGTCAGGTATCTTTCCTGTTTGTCAATGTCTCTGAAGCTAGGTTCTCACCTCAACCTGGAGAAAATCCTCTATTGTTCCTTCCCACAGAGTAACTTTTCTGGGATGCCGTCTAGACATTTACCAAATGATGGCATTTCTGCCTCAAGAAAGTGTTACCTTTCACCAAGAACATTTTATTCAGTTTTCTTGGCAGTCTCTTAATTACAGCAGGGGGAATACCTTAGGAATTATGGAACATGACTTCCATTATTCACATGATCCCTTCAGCCAGCTTATACTTAAAAAAGTTAAGGGTTTCTCAAATCTGTCTGGACCCAGAACCAGTACCCTCTGTCTTTTCAAATCAGTTATGCAGAACTTTGTATGGAAGGAAACTCTCTGCAGTTTAGACCAGTTGATCATGAATCCAGGTCTTCCGATTTCCCCTTTCCCAGTCTGTAACTGTGGATGCCTCAGACTTTACCATGGGGCTGAATGCAAAGGATTCAAGGTACAGAGGCTTTAGGACTATTATTTCAAAAGGAAACACATGAACATCAAATAGTTTATGGCATTGCTAAATGCACTGAAAACTCTGAATCATTTGTTGACTCCAGGACCTGTTTTGGTAACCACAGACAACACCACTGACATAGTGGTACATATGAAAGGGGGTGCCAGGTCATTCTCCCTATGCATACTAGCCATAATAGCCTGCAAACTTGAAGAACAGAACAGACTGTCCCTACAGACTACATTCTGTTGGAGCAAAAGACTGATGCAGATCTAGGACAGACCCCCACAAATGATATTCACACAATGAGATGTTCCAGGAGGTAATCCAGCTATAAGGAACTCCTCAAGCAGATCTGTGTACCTCCATTTACAACAGAGAGTTGACAAAATTGTGCTGCAGGACTCCTTGCAGAAAAACATGGAAGACAGATGTATTTTCCTTCTCATGGAGACAAATGTTCCTTTGTGCCTCTTCCCCCTGATAACCAGAAATGTTCTTCCATGCCACTGTTGCAGTATCCTTTACAATAGAGGTCCCTTGCCAAGGGCATCCTGATGTCCTGCCAGTGTACCAAAGCCTTTTGTTTGTAAAGGGTATACCTTACATCACATTTATGTCCTACGGGGACGTAAAGGTGACATCCAGATGTATCATCCTTGGAACTCTTTGCCACCTGTCTAAATGCCATCTTCCATCATTGGTCTTGAATGCCTGTTCATCTGCTGGTTCTACCACTTTCAGATAAGTGCCGGAATGGGGTTTTGGATTTTATTTATCTTACGTTTGCCTTGTAATCTGGTTGTTGGGTTTCATGTCATCCAGAAAGGGGAAATGCCAGTGTAGGTGTCAGATTCCCCATAAAGATAGTCACAACCAGTATATGTTTTGTTTAGGTGCTTCTCATGACCATACATTTTGCGAGATTTGTCAGTCCTTTGCCTGTAAGACATTGAGGAGTCAGCTTTCTTCCCCAAGCTGTTTATCTTGAGAGCCAACAACTTAAATTGTTGGCTAGAAATTCAGTGGAAGGATCTTCTAGGCCCGAGGGCCAGTCTATAAAGAAAAAGCCCAAGAAAGCTTGGTCTGATTCTTTGGCTGTACTGCCTCCAATGGACATCTCTCTTGAGGCTGGTGGAAGCCTGGAGGAGTGCTTGGTTTCTTGCTCTGATTACTGTGCCAAAACTGCTTCGGAGGCCAGCATGGACCCAACACCACTAACGCCCATGGAGGTTTTGCAGACGTCCACCTCGGATGTACAGGAGGAACCATGGCTGGTTATTACTGAAGGGCCAAAGGGTGTGGAAGAGGTCCCAGCTACCATTATTGAGTGTCATCAAGGGTCAAAATTTCCAAAATGTTTCAAGGCTGACATCCCACTCAAAAAGAAGCACAAAACTAAACATATTTCAGTTGCCGCCAAGGATCCTCAGAGTGAATGGCAGAACTTCACTCATGATTTGTTCAGTGCCCTTGTGGCTCTCAAGCCTCCACAGTATGATTGTGTTCCTAGTCCCACCCTGGTCTTCTACCCCTCTTAAGAGGGCTAGGGAACAATATTCTTCTGATAAGGATGTTGATGATTCTTATGAAGAATCTGTGACTTATTCCTCCCAGATTCCTTTGACATTGGACTATAGTTTTGAGGAAGAAGAGTCTTATGAAGAATCTGTGACTTATTCCTCCCAGATTCCTTTGACATTGGACTATAGTTTTGAGGAAGAAGAGTCTATCAGTCCTGACTCTCCTTTTGAGAATATTTCATGTGGTGACACTGTTTCCAGAATGAGGAATTTTTCAAATGGGACTGTGCTCCAATGCTTGATGTTCAGAAGAGGTAAAATGAGCTTTTGCATATAGTCTCCTAGGCCCTCTGCTGTTCTTGCAGTTCTTGCTGCCTTGCTGGGTGGCTTTTCTACTGCTTCTCAAGCTCCTGATTTTCAACCTCCTGCTGCCCAAACACCCGATAAGTTTTATAAAGTGCCTGAGGTCTGCAAGTCTGTGTCCCTCTGCTGACCCCTCTGTGGTGTCAGTGGCTTCTGATAATCCTTCCAAATTGTTGCCTTCTACTAAATTGCCTCCATCTGATAAGGATAACAGAACCATGGAGAGGCTGGGTAAGAAGGTTTATGCTTCTGTCTCAAGTCTGTCAGGCTATTTCTGATCTGCCTGATTTTGAGTGGAAGGCCTTTGTTCTTGCTTTGCTTGGGACTTCCTCCCAAGTAGCTCACCATTTCATTAAGTGCAGCTATGAAGCAATTGATACGTCCTCTAGGGCTGCTGCTTTTGGATATGTTTTGATGAGGTATCCCTGGCTCAGACTTCACCCTTTACCTGATAGATGCTCCTTTGGATAATAAACATTTGTCTGGTGCTGCTGCTGCAGAGTTGTTTAAGTCCCTGCAAGAAAAGAGCAAGGCCTTAGTGGAGTTGAAACACATTCTTGTTTCCCCCTGTGCCCAAGTTTCAGAGGAATTATCCTAATAAGCCTGCCTTTGTCCATAGACAGTCTTGCCCTCTCCCCAAAACTATAAAGGTTGGTAGAAGGGCTCCCCTTGTCAAGGATACCCAAACTCCTCCTACTTAGAAGCCTCCTTTTCCTGACAAACCAGGTGCTGTCTGGCTGTCCAATTCCTCTCAGACACATCCCTTTTTATCTGCATCTTTCCTTGTCCCTTCCTATTTGGGTAAAAATCATCCAAGACTCCTGGGTTCTTTCCATAATTCGCTAGAGTTATTTCATTGTTTGGAAATCCCACCCGCCTTGGGAATTCCTCAGGAACAACTGCCTTTTTTCTAGAGGTGCTTCACAGCCTGTTGGCTCAAGGAACAATTCAAAAGGTTCCAACTCCTCAGAGGGGGCAAGGGGTTTTACTCCAGAATTGTATTGGTCCCAGGAAAGGAGGTACTTGGAGACCATTCTGGATTTCTCTCAGCTAAATACCTTTTTAAAGGTCCCTTCCTTTCAGATGGTATCCCTTTAAACCTTGTTTCCTCTTCTATTTCCTTAGGCTTTTCTAATTTCCCTGGATCTCAAGGATGCTTATCTGCACATTCCTATTCATCCCCTTTTCAGGAAGTTTTTTTCATTTCTCTGTTGCTTCCTGACATTTTCAGTTCTGCGTCTTCACCAAATGCCTCACTCCTGTGATCACTGCCTTACCCTACAATCTCTGAAATGGCTAGAACTCCCAAACTACCTCCAACTCACAACTGCACACAGACTTATATTTCACCCTACTAAATGTCCTGCTCTAGCAAGTATCCTTCCCCCTTACACCCCCTACAGAACTGTCAGATCTGAACATCAAAACTTGATTGCTATCTACAAGCCTAAATGTCCCGCTGGCCAACTTCTCCTCTCTTTCTCTATAGACAAGAAATGGAATCCCCTTCCTTCCACCCTAAGGACTATACCAAACTCAGACAACTTTAAATCCTAGCTTTTCAAACACCTCTCCACTAAATGGAAATATGCCTGCCATCACCCTACCTAATTTCTATCCAAGTATTTGCCGCCATGAGGTTTCCTCACAGGTTCCTAACCTCTCTAAATTTCCTATAATTGCTTCACCATGAGTGTGTCTAAGCTCTCCACAGTTCCGAGAGCTACTTATCACACAACACAACTGTGTAAATATTGTAAATAGCATCATACTTTAAATGAGTGCATGTAGTGCTTTTATTGCTGTGGTTCGAGTGTTTGCTTAAGTGTATCTGGATAATCCTCTGAACAACCTTAAGCTATTTTGTTTGACTGTGTGTTACTCTGTGCATATTTTGTAACTGTCCTATACTACGCATCTCCCTGCATGTCCTTTACAATGTATCGCTGTATTTCTTACATTTGTACTGTATTATGTTTACTGGAGCTTTTGGGCCCAGTGGACTTTCCCGGTAATCAAACTGGAAATAAATAAATAAATAAATTGTTTTTTTGCAGGTTAAGGGGGGATACAGGTCTTTCCCTACCTGGATGACCTGCTTAGTCAGGCCTCTTCTCATGAGATCATGTTTTGTCATCTGTGCTTTACTCCACACCAAAGAATCATGAGTAGACCTGTATCACACACCAATTGAGTCCAACTAGATCCACAAAAGCAGTATTTATTAAGCTCAAAAATAAGACACTTTTCGTTAATCCACAATAGTTTAACTTCATCAGATACACACTTCCTTAGAAGCAAGAGTTTAAATAACCCACTTGTCACACCACATGGTTTACAACCAAAGGTTGTTGGGTGTGGCAGCTAACACTCCTAAAAGGAACCCTTCCCTCTAAAGCACAAAAGCTAATTTTGTAACACAAAACAAAATATCCAGTTTGATAAAAATGTGTCAATGTATGCAAATAAATGCATACAAGTGAAAGATTCACTGAATGCAACACACTGCAGTTCAAAAATACAGAAATAAACAATGCATATTTAAAATACCAATAAAATACTTAAAACAAGTACTGTTTTTCAAACAAACAAGCAACCATGTTACTGTTACACTAAAATATGATATAACAAATGTTTACAGATACACACATTTTAACCAAGTCTAAAAAAACAAATTGTTAGTGTGATTCAATGCCTTTTAAATAATATCAAAGACAGTACCTCTATAACAGCCCCACACAGTTACTGACAGTAGTACCCACTGTTTATGTATTCAAACTTTTCAGTTTTAAAATGCACATGATGGAACTAATTTCATTGATTCCAGGGTATTGGCAAGAATCTAATCCCAACTGCCATAGCAGTTCATTTCTTTCTAAACTAAGTAAGTCTGGTCCCCCTCTCCCATCATTCAAAAATGGGTCAATAACTCTGAATAGAAAGTCATGACCTGGATGCTCCATACTGTGTCTTGCTAGGGCATTTTCAATCTTGTTTCGACCTATGCTGTAAATATGCTCGTACACATGCTCCTGCAGTTTCCTGTCGGTCTTCCCGATGTAAAATGCCGGGCAGCGTGTGCACGTTGCCATATAAAAACTTGTTTACTCTGGCAGTCAAATTTGCCTCTGATTTTATATTTCTGATCCCTTATTAAAAAGGACTGTCCAACTGCCATATATTTGCAATACCTTCACATATTACATTTAAACATACCACACCTCGTGGTTGTAATCTTGGTTCGACTCTCCAAGATTTGTTTGAGATTATTGCCTCATCTGTAGACAATTCTAGGTGTCTCAGGGAGTTTCTCCCTTAGGTAGCTATCCCTCGCAATCAAATCCCAATTTTTGTGGATGACAGATATGATGTTCTCTGCATCCAGGCTGTATGTGAATATAAAGCTACAAATACTCAACTCCTGTCTTTTAATTATCTCGACACCTGGTTCATGTCCACAAACTTGTTTGTTTAAAATTGGTGGGTAAACACCCCTATCCCTTTTCATCTGTACTTCTTGTA
Organism: Protopterus annectens; assembly: GCF_019279795.1. Lineage (NCBI taxonomy): Eukaryota > Metazoa > Chordata > Ceratodontiformes > Protopteridae > Protopterus > Protopterus annectens. Next base: position 931,786,708 of record NC_056744.1, read on the forward strand.
TTAAATCTTGAACTAGGTTAGACGGGTACCCCCTCCTGAAGAACATACCCTTCAGAAAATTACATTCATCAATAAAATCCTCATTCCTGGAAACCATTCTTGCAGCTCTAACCAGCTGGCCCTTCACAACAGATTTTTTCTGTGCGAAGGGGTGACAGCTTTTGAACTGCAAGAATGAGTTAGAATATGTTTCTTTCCTGAAGATCTTGGCTATGTAGCACTTATTGTGGACATCTTTGATTAAGTCCACATCCAGGTACCCTATCCTGTTTTCTGCAAATACTGATGTAAATTTTAAGAAGTCAGTTGTGGAGTTTGAATAACTTACAAGTTCCTGGGCGGCTAAAGCATCACCCTTTAACACCATAAAGATGTCATCCAGGTATCGTGTATAGAATTGTATTTCATCCTGCCGGCAAGAGTTACCCAATACATATTCCCTTTCCAAGTGTGCCATGACTAAGTTCGCCAGGTTAGCCCCGCATGGTGAACCCATGGCTACACCTACTTTTTGTAAAAAGAATTTGTTGTTGAATGTCACAAAATGATATGAACGAATTAAGTCAAGGAGCTCACTCACCAGTTGGATTTCATCATTTGGTGCTTTTTTGCTCAACATCATGGAGACCACCCACTCTATACCCACCTCACGTGGGATAGATGAATACAGATCCTTGACATCGATGGTTAAAAAAATTCAAATCTAGACTGAAAGGAATTTGGTTAATACTGTTGAGGAAGGACCATGAATCCTTAGATATTTGGGGTTCTTGTTGCACATATTTCTTTAGAATTTTGTCTACAACTTTGGCACATGCATAGGTAATGCTGCCCCTAGCGTCCACTAAGGGTCGCATTGGTGGGTTGTGGACCTATTTGTGAACCTTGGGGATTCCAAATAGTAATGGAATCCTAGGGGCTGGCATAATCAAGAAGTTGAAAACTTTAGTGTTGATTCTTGCTTTGATGAGCATGTCATTAATGAATGACCTAATCCTACTGTAAGCGGTATTTAATTCATTCCTTGATACTTCTAAATAAGTATCCGTTGTTACAATGCTCATTATTCTATCTATATAGTCACAGTTGTTCATCACTGCTAAGCCACCCCTTTTATCCGGTTGCATAATTCTTATGGGGGTCTGACATAATCTATCAAGCATTTGTTTTTCTTCCAGATGTATATTGTAAACCCATCTATTACCCCCATTGTTACATCTCCCCATGACGTTACACAAGTCTAATTCACACATTTGGTCAAATAACACTAATGATGGGTGGAGGGGGGATTAAAATTACTGGGAATATAAAGCTGACTTATTTCATTGTGTTGCTGACCCATTAAAATGCATAAATTGAGTTTTCTAAGAAACATCTTAAAATCTATCAATGTTTTAGCAACATCAGCTCATGCAGAGGGTACAAATGTGTACCCCTTAGCAAAAAGTTCAACCAAGTCCGGTGGAAAGTCTATATCTGAATAGTTAAAAATTTTAAAATCCAAACTGGAATTATAAATAATGTCACATTGGTTTGTCTCGGCCACTAAGTTGTTATCCAAGGCTGGACTTAATTCCACCTGTTCTTATAGGTTCATAGGTTCATAGGTTCATACTAGGCTATCTGCCCAAGGGCATTTATAAGCCTAGCCCATAGTTATGTGGCTTTCGCCACCCCTTTAGTTTGAATAAAAACTATGCCTATCATTTTGCTGTGCCTCTGTCAAGCAGTGACGCTGAAGTAATCCCTGGGGTATATCTGCAATCTCCCATCCATTGGTCAAGATTCCTCTTGAACAAGACCAGAGAGGTGCTCTGCCTCACATGTACCGGGATTTTGTTCCACAGCATAGGGAGTCTCTGGGTGATGAATCTGTCCCTCCAGCACGTTCTATTTATAACCGTGTCAAGGTTTAAGTCTCCGCCCTTGTGGTTCTGAGGGATCTAGATTTTTGAGGTGAAGCATATTCATCAAATCTGGGTTTGACATGGCCTTATATGTCAGGCACAGGTCACCTCTGAGCAAGCGGTATGAGACTGAATAGAGCTGGAGTTCTTTCAGTCGGGCAGCATAAGACATATTTTGAGACCCTTTATCCTTTTGGTGAGGAACTTTTGGGGCCTTTCAAGCTGCAGCAGGTGTCTGGTCAGATACATTCGAACGGGCATTGTACTCAATCATAGGTCTAATAAGTGATGAGTACAGGGGACGATGACCTCCCTTGATCTAGATGTGAATCCCTTCATGATCAGGTGGGTGATATAGAAGGTTTTCCTAACTACTTTAGCAACATGAGTGTCAAACGAAAGGCTACTGTCAACCTGGGTCCCCAGATGTCTGATGACTTTTCTGTGCTCAGTGGATTGCCACCTATATGGTAGCTAGGGGTAGCCTTGTTTTTCCCAAAGGGTATGACTATGCATTTTTGGCGTTTAACTTCAGGCCATGGCTCTGGCACCAGTTATCCATTTCTGTGAGGCCCTTCTGGAGGATATCTGTGTCAGATGTGTTTTCGACTATGGCGCCAGTTTGCAGTCATCTGCAAACTTTGTCAGCCATAACCCTCCTGTGTTTGCTTGTACTTCAGAAAAGTAGATGCCGAACAAGAGTGGACCCAGGACTGAGCCCTGTGGGACACCACTTGTGACAGGCTTTGAGTCTGACATGGCTCCAGCAACTCTGACCCTGTGGGTTCTGTCACTTAGCCAGTTTGCAACCCATCTTGTGATGTATGGGTTTACATTCAAGCTGATGAGTTTTTCGATGATACCTGAGTGGGGTATTGTGTCAAGGCCTTTGCCAGGTCGAGGTAGGCTGTATGGACTGCCTTTCTCATCAATGGCCTTGGTGACTGTCTCGAAAAAGTCAACCAAGTTTAAGAGGCAGGATCTGCCTTTGACAAAGCCAAACTGAGTTGGATCCAAAGTCTGCAAGTTCCCTATGTCTTTATTTATGAGTTCCATTATGATCCTCTCCATGGCTTTGCAGATAAGGCTTGTCAAGCTAATGGGGCGGTAATTTCCAGGGTCTGTGGAGGCACCGCCCTTATGAAGTGGGACCACAGTCGCCGTGCGCCACTCCTTGGGTATGAGTGCGTATCCTGAGGTGAGGCTAAGATTAAACAGCTGTCCTAACTGTGGGTTTAATTCCTCATTGAGTTCATGAAGCACACAGCCGGGGACACCATCCGGTCCCATGGATGCTGTGTTTTTGCCTTAGTGAGGGCAGTTCTCACCTGGGCGTTGGAGATGTTTGGGGCTACAATCCTCTGGAATAGATATCTCTCCTTTTGGGGAGGGGAGAAGTTTGCACTGAACCTGTCAGCCAGTATGTTGGCAATGTGTGTAGGTTCAGTAATTTTCACATCATTTTGAACTAATTCTGAGCATATCTGGGAGTTTCCTCCTAGGTTTCTAACATAGCTAAAGAAGGCCTTATGATTCTCTTTAGAGTCCTTGGCGATTTTTCTCTCAAAATTTGCCTTGGATGATTTTATGAGAGCTCTTAGTTTTACTTATAATGATCAAAGGTGTCTTACCTTTCAAGGATTTTGCTCTATCTTGTAGTAGCTTCCTCCTTTTGTTGTAGAGCTTGTTTATGGCTGGGGTCCACCAGACTGGACGCTTGCCTTTGGTACAGAGAGTCTTAGTTTTGTTTGGGATTGCCTGATCCATGCAGTCCTGTAGGTGCTGGTAGAAGGCATTTGTAAGTGATTCAGCGGTTTGAGTAATGTTTACCACTGGCTCAGGGGCCTTAAAGGAGACCACACTAGTTTTTAGAAGTGTGAAATCGGCTTTTGAGAATTTTTTCACTGTGGTCTTTTGTTTCAGGTGGATGAGGACCTCCAGCGAGATTAGTTTATGATCTGATCTCACCAGTGAGGGGTATACTTCGGTGTTGAACATTTTGATCCCATGTTCGTGATGATGAGATCAAGTATGTTTTCTCCTCTTGTGGGGATGGTGACTAGTTGTTCCATGGCATTTGAGTTTATGAACTCCAGGAATCTTTGGGTTAGAGTGTTGGCTTGAGTAGTGTTCCCAGTCTATATTAGGGTAGTTAAAGTCACCTAGTATGATGGTGTTTGGAGATACATTTATCCCTCCAATGTTTTCAGGAAGGCCATGTGAGGTTCCTGAGTTTGAGAGGGTGGCCTGTAACATGCTACAAATTGCAGAGCAGTCTTGCCTATGGTTAATTGCACCTGGATGGTCTCCGATGCATCATGCGTTGCCACCAACCTTGAGGTGTGGGTGTCCTTTATGAATATGGACACCCTCCTTTCTTGGTGTTGTCTGGATTTTGGGGCGGAACGCATGATATGAGGTGAAACCTGTTAGTGCTGGGGTGCTCTCAGGAGCCTTGAACCAGGTTTCTGTCACAGCACAGACATCGATGTTCTCCATATTGAGAAGGGCCTCGCATCTTGAGATTGAGACTTCTGGCATTGAGCAGCATTACCCTTAGTTTTTTTCCTTTTGGTGTTCTAGGGTGGTAGGTTTAGAATTTGAGCCTTGCCTAAAAGGCACTATGGGGGTGGCAAGAGCCTTTGCCAATATCCGAAGCCCAGGGTGACAGGTGCAAGCCGTCCCTTGCAGCGTGGCTTGTCCAGCATGTCATCCCAGGCAGACAGACATTGATCCCCTTTGAATGACACCAGAATTTAAGCCAATTATTAAAGCTGATCATCTTATCACTGTATTGTGGCATCATTCTAGGTGAAGGTAGGATACTGCTCAAGGTCAGGGTCATACCTGCCTGGGCTACATAATCAGAGAGCTCCTCGATGTCCCTTTTCATGTAGTCCAAGGAGGTACGTCTCAGGTCGTTGACACCAGCGTGGACAATGACTGAGTCGTACTTGTACCTGCTGTTGAGAGACCTGAGTGCTTGCGTTATGTGGCGGATTCTAGCACCTGACAGGCAGCTTACTGTGACCTTCTCTTTACTCAGTCTGGTGAGCGGGACGTCAGTGTGTCTGACTATGGAATCACCAATGACAAGTGTGTCTGGCATTTTGTTTGGCCTTAAGGGCTGTGACTGTTTGACACTCTGACTGTGTGGTCTATGTGTTGCATGTGTTGGGTCGTGAGGTGGTAGTTGTTTGGGTGTCTGCTTTGGTGGCCTCTGCTGTTTTGGTAAATTTTTGATCAGAGCCTCCGAGTATGTCTTTGTGTGAGTATGTGTATGATTTGAAGTTGTGATGGTACCATGTGTGACTGGGTATGTATTGTGTGTGGTTACCTTCTCCTCCTGTCTGGTCTTGCCAGTCCTATGTTGAGAGAGCTCAGCCTCCAGTTTGGCCGTATAGTTGCATCTCTCGCATGTATTTGTGTTTTGTGGGAGAAGGAGAGGATTGTCTGTGTACATGAGGCAGTTGTAACATTGCCTCAATATTCCCAGGTTCACCAGTTGAGCTGGAGAGGACACTAGCAACTGATCCCTCGACATACTAGAAGTAGTAGATAAAGAGACTTTCAAAGGACTCCGGAGGAAGTGGGTTTTAGGCTGGTGGGGTACTATCTATAATAAGAGTGCTTTATCAAGGTGCAAGTACTGTAGGAGTAAGTGCTAGGCTTTACAGATAGAGAATAGTCTACTTGGGAATCAAGTAGAGATGAACTTTTCAGTTATAGGATATGCTGGTTAGATCAGCAGTACAGCTCGAGGAAGGTAGTTTTAAGGGAAAATTGGAAGAGTGGAATTTAGATGGCCCAAATAGTTTAACCTTGTTTAACCGCTGCTCTTGTGTGCAACAGTGGTAACTCCGCTAAATCCCGCTTAGCGTGTTTTATAGCAGGGGCTGAAGGAGCTAGAATTGGCCCAAACGACCAATGGACTACTAGTTTCTGGCTGAAACTTCACCAAATCAGACAAAAGGCGCTCAGTGCTTCCCACTCCCACTGGTAAGCAAAGAAACTTCCTCCTTCCTAATAAGGCAATGGATCAGTAACAGGAACTAAAAACAAAGCCCAGGGATCAGCAACTCTGAAACTGGACTACTCTAGTTCAGTAAGGCGGAAAACAAGAGATTTTTTTGTTTTATTACAGAGACAAGGAAAAACAGACAGTAATTGCTGTAAATCGGCTAGCGACTTTAGTGTGTAGCCTACAGAAACAATTTGCAACAATTAGTAACTTAAAGTGCAATAAACAGTGTAAAATGCAGAAATCACTTAAAGTAGCAATAAAACAGGCAAATGCAGTTGCTAGCTTAAATAACAGTGGGAAAGCCACAAAAATACTTATATCTGGTAGAAAGTCACTCTTTTAGCTCTCTGCTGCTTGGATCACCCTGCAGGCCACCACGAGGATCTGTGCTGAGTTGGTACAAGCTGGAAAACGTGTTTAGCGTGTTTTATAGCAGGGGCTGAAAGGAGCTAGGAATTGGCCCAAAACAACCAATGGACTACTAGTTTCTGGCTGAAACTTCACCAAATCGGACAGAAAGGCTGCTCAGTGCTTCCCACTCCCACTGGTAAGCAAAGAAACTTCCTCCTCCCTAATAAGGCAATGAATCAGTAACAGGAACTAAAAACAAAGCCCAGGGATCAGCAACTCTGAAACTGGACTACTCTAGTTCAGTAAGGCAGGAAAACAAGAGATTTTTTTTGTTTTATTACAGAGACAAGGAAAAACAGACAGTAAATGCTATAAATGCTGTAAATCGGCTAAGCTTTAGTGTGTAGCCTACAGAAACAATTTGCAACAATTAGTAACTTAAAGTGCAATAAACAGTGTAAAATGCAGAAATCACTTAAAGTAGCAGTAAAACAGGCGAAATGCAGTCGCTAGCTTAAATAACAGTGGGAAAGCCACAAAAATACTTATATCTGGTAGAAAGTCACTCTTTTAGCTCTCTGCTGCTTGGATCACTCTGCAGGCCACCACGAGGATCTGTGCTGAGTTGGTACAAGCTGGAAAACGTGTTTAGCGTGTTTTATAGCAGGGGCTGAAAGGAGCTAGAATTGGCCCAAAACGACCAATGGACTACTAGTTTCTGGCTGAAACTTCACCAAATCGGACAGAAAGGCTGCTCAGTGCTTCCCACTCCCACTGGTAAGCAAAGAAACTTCCCTCCTCCCTAATAAGGCAATGGATCAGTACAGGAACTAAAAACAAAGCCCAGGGATCAGCAACTCTGAAACTGGACTACTCTAGTTCAGTGGGAAAACAAGAGATTTTTTTGTTTTATTACAGAGACAAGGAAAAAAAAACAGACAGTAAATGCTATAAATGCTGTAAATCGGCTAGCGCACTTTAGTGTGTAGCCTACAGAAACAATTTGCAACAATTAGTAACTTAAAGTGCAATAAACAGTGTAAAATGCAGAAATCACTTAAAGTAGCAGTAAAACAGGCGAAATGCAGTCGCTAGCTTAATAACAGTGGGAAAGCCACAAAAATACTTATATCTGGTAGAAAGTCACTCTTTTAGCTCTCTGCTGCTTGGATCACTCTGCAGGCCACCACGAGGATCTGTGCTGAGTTGGTACAAGCTGGAAAAACGCGTGTTTAGCGTGTTTTATAGCAGGGGGCTGAAAGGAGCTAGAATTGGCCCAAAATGACCAATGGACTACTAGTTGTGAGCTGAAACTTCACCAAATCGGACAGAAAGGCCGCTCAGTGCTTCCCACTCCCACTGGTAAGCAAAGAAACTTCCCTCCTCCCTAATAAGGCAATGGATCAGTGACAGGAACTAAATACAAAGCCCAGGGATCAGCAACTCTGAAACTGGACTACTCTAGTTCAGTAAGGCAGCAAAACAAGAGATTTTTTGTTTTATTACAGAGACAAGGAAAAAACAGACAGTAAATGCTATAAATGCTGTAAATCGGCTAGCACTTTAGTGTGTAGCCTACAGAAACAATTTGCAACAATTAGTAACTTAAAGTGCAATAAACAGTGTAAAATGCAGAAATCACTTAAAGTAGCAGTAAAACAGGCGAAATGCAGTCGCTAGCTTAATAACAGTGGGAAAGCCACAAAATACTTATATCTGGTAGAAAGTCACTCTTTTAGCTCTCTGCTGCTTGGATCACTCTGCAGGCCACCACGAGGATCTGTGCTGAGTTGGTACAAGCTGGAAAACGTGTTTAGCGTGTTTTATAGCAGGGGCTGAAAGGAGCTAGAACTGGCCCAAACGACCAATGGACTACTAGTTTCTGGCTGAAACTTCACCAAATCGGACAAAAGGCGCTCAGTGCTTCCACTCCCACTGGTAAGCAAAGAAACTTCCCTCCTCCCTAATAAGGCAATGGATCAGTAACAGGAACTAAAAACAAAGCCCAGGGATCAGCAACTCTGAAACTGGACTACTCTAGTTCAGTAAGGCAGGAAAACAAGAGATTTTTTTTTTTTTACAGCGAAAAAACAGACAGTAAATGCTATAAAACAATTCACATGCAGTGCAAGCTGGCACACTTGAGTATGTAGCAATATTAGTCCACACACAGTATGAAAAATGTAAGTAAATTAAAAGTGACTAAGAGCTAGTGCAGAAAGGGTTTATTAGAGAGAATGCGGTAAAGAGAAGGGACTGGGGGCGTGTCCTAGATCAAATCTACAGTCGGGCGGCCACTGCAAAAGCCACCAAATTTAAACTACATCCAAGAACGGGGAGGGGGGGTGGGAAAGACAGTTTCAACAGAGCTAGATCTGAGAAATCAGTCCCCAAGTTATAACAACCACAATAAAATGAAGGAAATATACTTAAATCAGCTTATGTCCAGTTGATGTATGCAGACAAATCTCAGTAGCAGCAACTCTACTTAAAATGATTACCAGAGATGTAACCAACACAGGTTTTAAAGTTATCAGAAAACCCCCAAGCTAATTAACACTTAAAGGAATTTCAGTGCAGTTTAACAACTAGTGCAGAGCTTCAGACACACACACAAGACAGTTTCAACAGAGCTAGATCTGAGAAATCAGTCCCCAAGTTATAACAACCACAATAAAATGAAGGAAATATACTTAAATCAGCTTATGTCCAGTTGATGTATGCAGACAAATCTCAGTAGCAGCAACTCTACTTAAAATGATTACCAGAGATGTAACCAACACAGGTTTTAAAGTTATCAGAAAACCGCAAGCTAATTAACACTTAAAGGAATTTCAGTGCAGTTTAACAACTAGTGCAGAGCTTCAGACACACACACAAGACAGTTTCAACAGAGCTAGATCTGAGAAATCAGTCCCCAAGTTATAACAACCACAATAAAATGAAGGAAATATACTTAAATCAGCTTATGTCCAGTTGATGTATGCAGACAAATCTCAGTAGCAGCAACTCTACTTAAAATGATTACCAGAGATGTAACCAACACAGGTTTTAAAGTTATCAGAAAAGCCCCCAAGCTAATTAACACTTAAAGGAATTTCAGTGCAGTTTAACAACTAGTGCAGAGCTTCAGACACACACACAAGACAGTTTCAACAGAGCTAGATCTGAGAAATCAGTCCCCAAGTTATAACAACCACAATAAAATGAAGGAAATATACTTAAATCAGCTTATGTCCAGTTGATGTATGCAGACAAATCTCAGTAGCAGCAACTCTACTTAAAATGATTACCAGAGATGTAACCAACACAGGTTTTAAAGTTATCAGAAAACCCCCCAAGCTAATTAACACTTAAAGGAATTTCAGTGCAGTTTAACAACTAGTGCAGAGCTTCAGACACACACACAAGACAGTTTCAACAGAGCTAGATCTGAGAAATCAGTCCCCAAGTTATAACAACCACAATAAAATGAAGGAAATATACTTAAATCAGCTTATGTCCAGTTGATGTATGCAGACAAATCTCAGTAGCAGCAACTCTATTGCCTTCCGTCCCTGGGGTGCTGAATAATTCGAGGCTCTGATCTGAAAATTTGTCATATTAACCGATTGTGGCTGGTGTGGCTGTTTAGTATTATTAGCTATTCATTCACTTCTTCGTAGTGTATCCAGAAATTAAGCCCTATCACCATTTGATGGTTCACTTAAATTCTCCATAACGTCACTGTTGGCCACTTCCTTTTCAACCTGATTACTACAAGCTAAATAATTGCCCTGTGATGTCGGTGGTTTAGGGTAAGCTGTCCAACGTTCATACTCTCTGATGTCACGTTTACATTTTTTTATTTTAGTTGAGTTGATTTTACTCAAATATTGGTCAATAACGCTGAAGGTACGCTCATATTCGAAGTGATACCTCTGAAAATCAATGTCATTCTTAATGTCACTATCCAGCATATTAGTTTCATCTGCTAAAATGTTAACCGCTTCTTGATAATGTGTACACATCAGCTCTAAAAGTTCCGAACCATGTCTGTCAAAAAGTTTAAGTAAATCACTGTGAAACCTTGACCCCTCAACAAGGCCCGTTGGGAATTGCCATGACCTAAGGCCTTTAGGAATTATTTTAAGCCGTAAACATTCTTGAAATTATTCTTATTGGTATTTTAAATATGCATTGTTTATTTGTTATTTTGAACTGCAGTTTCATATTCTTATTGGTATTTTAAATATGCATTGTTTATTTCTGTATTTTTGAACTGCAGTGTGTTGCATTCAGTGAATCTTTCACTTGTATACATGTATATGCATACATTGACACATTTTTATCAAAATGGATATTTTGTTTTGTGTTGCAAAATTAGCTTGGGAAGGGTTCCTTTTAGTAGTGTTAGCTGCCACACCCAACAACCGTGTGACAAGTGGGTTATTTAAACTCTTGCTTCTAAGGAAGTGTGTATCTGATGAAGTTAAACTATTGTGGATTAACGAAAGTGTCTTTATCATTTTTGAGCTTAATAAATACTGACTTTGTGGATCTAGTTGGACTCAACTGGTGTTTGATACAGGTCTGTTCAGGATTCTTTGGTGTGGATTAGCAGTTTTTCATTTTCAGCAGTTTATCTGTGCTTTACTGTTTGTCTGCTGTAAAGCCTGGGATTTATGTAAATTTCCAGAAGTCATTACGGAGTCCTTCTCAGGATCTTTTTTTTTCTGGGTTTCAGGATCCAGACAGTTGCAATACTGGCATCCCTGCTTCCTCCCAAGGTGTTAACTTGCATTGCTTTCCTTCAGTCCCTTCTTCCTATGGCTTCAATCACAGCCAGATAATTTGTGAGGGCTCTGGATTACATGGCTTCCACCATTTCTGTGCTCCCTCTAGTCAAGCTCCACATGAGAATGTTTCAGTGGTTTCTAAAGTTAGTTTAGCTTCAACATTCTCATCCTTCAGAATTTCAAATCCCTGTACTTCCATGCCTCAGGCTGGAACTTCAGTGATGGATTTATCAGATACCTGCCCACCCAGGACTTCTTTTTCAGTATGCAGTCCTCTTTCAGGAACTTTTCACAGATGCCTCGAACAGTGGATGGGGGGCTTTGTTCAGCCCTCTGAAGGTACAGGGCTTTTGGTTTCTGGTCTCTTTGACAAAAGAAAGAACAAATCAATTTCAAAGAGGTGAGAGCTGTTCTGCTGGCTCTTTAAGCTTTGCATACTGTTTCTTCCGGGGGCCCCTCAAGATTTTCACAGACAATGCCACAGTGATGTGGTATGTCAACAAGCAAGGGGGAACAAGTTCTTGTCTTCTGTGCATGTTAGCCCTTCAGGTGTGGGAGCTGGCTATCCAGTATGAGGTGACCGTTTAGGCAGTTTACATTCCCTTAGATCAGAACACGTTCGGTGGCAGATTCTCTGAGCTGGTCCATAACACTGCTTCACATGTGGATGCTTCTCAGGGATGTGTTTCTTGATGTGGTCCACCAGCAGGGTAGTCTTCATGTAGATCTGTTTGCCTCCCCTCTGAACAGGCAACTTCCTCTATTTTGTGACAGAGTCCCATGCCCTCTGGCCTGGAAGGTGGACACCCTCTCTTTTTCTTAGAAGGGGGTATTTCTTTTTGCCTTCCCTCCCCTTCCTCTCATTCTGAAAGCCCTGTTCAAAATAAAACAGGATGCTCTCAAAATCTTGCTGGTGACTCCCTTTTGGCCCAGACATCCTTGGTTCCTTTTTCTGCACATGACTAGGGATCATTGTGGGTGATAGGGTTTGGTCCCCTATAGACACCTTTTTTCTGCAGACATGTTTCGGGTCTTGCAAGAGACCAGGAAGCCCACTACTAGGAAATCCTACTTATCCAAATAGAAGAGATTTCCTGTTTGTTGTCTTTCTCGTAACCTGGATCCACTTACTGTGGATGTTCTTTTGATTCTCTTTTACTTGTATGATTTGCTCAATGCTGGGTTGGTATATTTTTCTGTTAAGGCCCACCTATCAGCTATCTCCGCTTGTCTGCCTTGGACTTCCCCTTTAGCCACTAGATTTGAGGTTAGATAGTTTCTTAAAGGTGCCTTCACATTAGGTCTGTCCCTCCTTCCTGGGACCTTAATTTTGTTTTAGAAAAATTGACTCTGGCTGCTTTTGAGCCTGCTGCTTCAGCTTCCTTACAGCATTGTCCTTGGAAGACTGTTCTTCTTTTGGCCCTTACTTCTGCCAGGTCTCTGTCTGAGCTGCAAACTCTTATGGCTGTTCTTCCTTTTTTAGTTTTCCATAAGGACAGGATGTCCCATTGTATTAATACTTTTTTATGCTCAAGGTGGTTAATGAGTTGTCTCTTAATCAGTCTGTTTATTTCCCCACTTTTTCTCCTTCTCTGCAGTGTGCTAGTGAGAAGGTTTTGCATACCTTGGATTTGCATAGACAACTCCGGTATTTGGATCATACTAAAGCTTTTTGTAAATCTAGTCAGCTTTTTGTTTCTTTTCATCCTAGGCCTTTAGGTTTGGCTCTTTCCAAGCAAACCATATCTTCTTAGATACCTAAAGCCATTTCTTTTTGCTATTCTTTTCATGGGAAGAGCCTTCCTTCTGTTAAGGCTCATTCCACTAGAACTGTGGCTTCTTTTGGTGCTTTTTTTTTAAGGATCTGGATATTAATTCTTTTCATGAGGCAGCTACTTGGACTTCTGGCATACCTTTACCAAGCACTATAAGTTAGATGTGATCTCTAGGGACAGAGCTGGCTTTGCCAGTTCCATTCTCCATGGCTTCCTAGAAGGCTCTGCTGGCTCTTCCTCCTCCCAAACTTCTTCCTGAGCTTTTGCAGTCTCCCTATTGTAAAGATACTGCAACAGTGGTATGGAAGGACTGGACATAGTTCAGTTCTGTAAAATCTTACCATTACAGTAGATGTCATTCTCTTCACTGTTGCAGTATTCGCTCCCTCCCTCCTCTCACTGTCCCTTTTTCCTTCTGGATGTGCTTATTACCTACTTTTATCTTCGGACTGTCATTCCTCCTGGGGATTTTTCAGTTTTGAGGATGGTATGTCCAGATGTTACCTTTATTCCCTACACTGTGTGTGTGTGGGGAGCATACATGTGGTATACAGCATACACTCTATAACCAAAAGGCTTTGGTATACTGGCTGGACATCTGGTTGTCCTTGGCAGGGGATCCCTATTATAAAGAATACTGCAACACTGAAGAGAAGGACATCTGCTGTTATGATAAGGTTTTACACAGCTGTACTTTCTTTTAAAGATTCCTAATTTGCATTCCCAACCAGTATCAGATGTGACTTTTACTCCCTGGATTCCCTCTGCTGTGGAAGTGGCCTAAGGATGCTGTTGTCTAGAAATGTCCGTAAGACTTCTGTATGCTGTTCCTTCACGACTTACCTCCTGAAAGACATTACCAAGACCTAAAATCACTTTTCTTAATTGTACAGTTACTCTACTTCACTGCTGGCTAGGGACACAGCATTCTACCTTGGGATTGGCCAGGTCATAATTTCTGACCAGAGTCCTATTATGAGAAAAATGTTCAAAAGTAAATGATCCCTGTCTCTGTTATTTGGGCTACCTACAGAGACTGGATTATTTTTCAGTGACTGTGCTGACCATCTTAGATAATTTCTCAAAAGTTTTGACACAGGCCTTGCTGGTTGTTCTGTCAAGGGGCATCTTTCAGGTATTTCTGCGTTTCTTCAGCTAATCCCTGGTCAGTGTCAATGGCTGAAGTGTTTTAAGGCATTCCTTGAAGGCATATTCTTCATAATTTCTCCTTTTGAAAGTTATCTCCTTGGGATTTGTGTTTTGTATTTGAAAAGTTAATGCTACCTCCTACTGAACCATCTTCTACAGCTGATCTAAGAAAACTCTTTTTAGTTCCCATAATCTTAGTAATAATTTCAGAACTTCAGGCTTTGTATACGACTCCTTATTTCGTTTTTTCACAAGGATAGGGCGGTCTTGTAAGCAAGCCTCACATTTATGCCCAAAGTAGTCACTGAATCAAACATGAGTAAGCTTTCAGTTGTTTTTTTTTTTTTCAGACTATACCAAACTACTCCAGTAGAGGGGAATACATTTTAAATTATGCAGATGTACACAGGTGTTATTATTCAGTCAGAAAAGATGACCATTGTTTGTTATGCTGCCAACAAACTGGGCTCAAGAGTCTCTGAAGTTGCTCAATCCAGCTGACTGTGTGTATTATATAAAGTAAAAGAATGCTTTATCTGATTTGACTACAGTGCAGATGTTCATCGTGCATACAGCTGCAGTCATAACAGATGAGTTATCCTGCCGTCAGGCAGGTCCTCGGTCGGCCGAATTCCAAAGTCTAGGTCTGGCATTGGTTGTCGTCGCTTCTTCCCTGACGACAGTGCGGCAGGGGTATAAAAGAGGCAGCCGACACCATTTTCTTCAGTCTTTCTTGCCGCGCGGTGCCCGAAGCAGAAGCAGTTCGCAAGTGCTGGTCGGCCAGCTCCTGAGATTTACGAAAGTATTTCAGCAGAAGTCTTCTTGAAAGCTAAGTACCCCGTTGTGGAGACTTTTCGTGCCTCAGACCGATGTCAGACAAAGTTAATAATTGCATTTCTTGTGGGAAGCAAATACCGCATAAGGATTTCCACTCTTTCTGTATACCTTGCTTAGGCCCAGACCACGACGTCTCGGCCTGCCGTTTTTGTGCTAGATTCAACAAGCGCACTATTAAGCATCGGGTGGAGTTCGCCCTTCACTTTTTTGGCAAAAAATGTAATTATATTATGTCGTCAGATACTCCGACTCCAGTTTTGAGCAAAAAACGCAAAGATAAGGACCAACATACGAGGTCCGCACCTCCTACTGAAACCACGCTAAGGCCGACTACCAGTTCTCCGGTACTCAGCGAGATGCCTATGCAGCCCCTGAGTACCGATGACTATGCATTACCGGTGTCTTCAGTACCCGAGGTCGCAGGCTCCTCGGCCCCAATTCCTACTACAGATACCGACGCCACTCCTAGCGGGGAAACTCAGAATTTAGACAGGCCTGCCACTTCTCAAGGGGTCTTCAGGCCTTCCTCCTTCTCTATTAAAGCCTTCACTAAATCTAAATCAGCCATGAAAACCAAAAAACAGGTTCCTCAGACCCCCTCTCAAGGCACCATGCCTAAAAAACAGATGCTTAAAATGGCTGAGGATTTGATTACTCTTATCAGGGGTTCTCAACCCCCCTCTGACAAAAGGCCCAGATTAGAGGAAGACTACCCTTCCTCAGATCAAGCTTCTATTACCTCAGAACTATCTGAGGACCAGGATTATGCCTATTCTCCATTCAAAGACTTTGATGCAGAGGAGTCTATTCCCTCAGTCTCCCCCCCTGAGGACTTCTCTTTTGGAGAAACCCTGCATACATTGAGGGAACACTTTCACTAGGAAGGCCAAGATTACTCAGATTCCAAGAAAAGGCTCAGGGAATTTCTTCTGCTCCCCCAGCATAGGCCTCTGGCTATCCCTCCTGTTTTAGATATATTGGATGATGTGTACACAGAAGCCAGCCTTAATCCAGATTGTCTGCCTCCAGCTCCTGCTAAACCAGACAGGTATTACTGGGTTCCTGATTCTCACCAGTTCCTATATAAAAGTCATACTGCTGACCCAGAAACAATTTCACAGGGTCCCAGGGGAATTAAGGCCTCTACTGCTAAAAACCCATTACCTTCAGAGAGAGATTCCCGAGCTTTAGAAAGGTGGGGGAAAAAGGTGTACACCTCGGCCACTTTAACCATGAGGGCATTAAACTGTCAATTCCATATGTTAAAGTATCAACAGTTTTTGATATCTCAGCTGAAAAGCAAGATGACACAACCAGAACAACCAGATTTAAAAGAGTTGCAGGATTTGTTGCATGGTGCAGAGCAAGTGGGTAAACATACCTTGCAGTGTGGTTTTGATGCTTTAAAGGCCTCATGTAAAGTGCTGTTACGGGGTCTGTTATACGTAGGCATGCTTTGCTCAAAGAGCAAACCTTACCAGATCATGTCAAAGCTAAATTATTAGAGGCACCTCTTCAAAAAGATGTATTGTTTGGTGTTAAAGCTGAGGAGGTGCTAAAGAAAATGAAGGAAAAAGCAAAATCAATGCAAACAGTGAAAGATTTCCTGCAGGTACAGCCTCCACGTTTCAGCAGAAACTGGTCTTCAAAAAATTGGTCCTTTCCAGCCACAGATAGACCTCAAAGAGGCAGATACAGGCGTCCAAGGGGTAGAGGGCAACCTCAAGGATCTTTCAGAGCCAGACAGTGGCAAGCACCAACCCTAAGAGGTGGAGAAGATAGATCACAGTCTTTTAGAAAACAGACACAATGGCTTCCCCCTACACCTGCCAAGCAAAGCTTTAATGGCAGCACCTTTGGGCAGAAAACTGACATTATTCTCAAAAAATTGGCATATTGTTACAAAAGACAAATGGATTCTGGACATTATAGACAGAGGCTACAGGTTCCACTTTCGCACCCTTCCAAAAATGAGAGGCATGCTAAACCTGCCACAAAATCAAAGGGCAGAGGCACAAAAACAAATTTCAGCTCTCATGGACATGAAAGCAATTCAAGAGGTACCTGCAAAAGAGCAAGGTCAAGGGTTTTATTCCAGACTATTCCTGGTACCAAGGAAAGACAAAGATTGGAGACCTATCTTAGACCTATCCATCCTAAACACATATCTACAGGTACCAAAATTCAAGATGCTCACATTACAGCAGCTTCTTCCCATGCTGGGCAAGGAGTCTTGGCTGGTAACATTGGACCTCAAGGAGGCATACCTGCATGTCCCTATCAGACAAGATTGCAGAAGATACCTCAGATTTCTTGCAGGTTCAACCCATTACCAATTCTCTGCATTGCCCTTTGGCTTATCTACTGCGCCCAGAGTGTTTACGAAATGCCTGGCATCAGTAATCACCTTCTGCAGACAACAAGGGATACAAATCTACCCATACCTGGACGACTGCCTGATTCAAGCGGACAGCAAGGACATACTACTGCAGCACCTGGCGTTTGTAATAAAACTGTTGAACTACCTGGGATACACAGTCGACAAAAAGAAATCAAAACTAATACCCTCTCAACAACAAATTTTCCTGGGTGCCAGCTTGGATACAACCACCCAGATGGCCTACCTCATGCCAGACAAGCAAGGGCAACTGTCTCAATACTTCAGAAAAATTGCAACTTACACCAGGCTAACTGCAAGGAAAGTCCTGCAGGCTCTGGGATTCATGACATCTTGCATCCTACTAATGCCATGTGCAAAGCTGCATATGAGGAAACTTCAATGGTACCTAAAAAACTTATGGTCTCAACACAGCCACAGCTTGGAAGCAATTATACCACTCATTCCATTCCTTCAAAAGGAATTTATGTGGTGGGCTCAAGCTTGCCAAAGAAACACAGGTCTTCCTTTCCGTGTACCTCAAGCAACTCAAACCATCACAACAGATGCCTCAGATTACGCCTGGGGAGCACACATGACAGATCAGTGCATTCAGGGAAAATGGACCCGAAAAGAGAAGCACCTTCACATCAACCAAAAGGAAATGCTTGCCGTGCAAAAGGCTATTATGACCTTCAAAGACCTACTGCATCCAGGCCAGCTATTGATAAGGACAGACAACACCACAGTGATGTGGTACTTAAACAGGGGGGAACTCATTCATACCCCCTGTGCAGGCAAGCCATGACCCTATGGAACACAGCACTGGAATTGCAAATTCAACTACAGGCACAATTTCTGCCAGGGAAGGAAAACACACTGGCAGACAACCTAAGCAGAAATATGACAGATCCACACGAATGGAAGATGCATCCTCAAGTTTTCACAAAGATAACTCAGGCATGGGGACAGCCAGACATAGATCTCTTTGCTACCCACAGAAATTGCCAGTTGAAAAAATTTTGTTCAAGGACCTATCATCCACAGGCCTGGAAAGTGGACGCACTTTCCTTCAATTGGGCAACATTGACAGTCTATGCCTTCCCGCCTCTTCCTCTGCTGCCCAAAGTTCTATTAAAAGCCAGAGCAGAGAGGCCGAAAATTATTCTCATTGCTCCAGACTGGCCAAGACAACACTGGTATCCGCTCCTGAAGAGCCTGACACATTCCCCACCATGGACCCTACCTCTAGTACCTCTTCTGTTGTCCCACCACAACTACAAAACTCTTCACAGCCATCTCAAAACTCTAAATCTAGCTGCATGGAGAATTCCTTGATTTCCCAACAGTTTCTACTCTCCAAGGAGGTGCAGGACGTCATCTTGGAGACAAGAAGACCTTCTACTAGAAATGCCTACTCCGCCAAATGGAAACGATTTTGTGCCTGGTATCAAGAAAAGGGACAGAATCCTTGGATAATAAATATACCTCAAATTGTACAGTACCTAGCTGAGATGTTAAACAATGGACTTTCCTTCTCCTCCAAGATCCACGCTTCAGCCATTCTGCACAATACAACACAAATCCTCCTTTTTTCTCTCATCCTCTCTTAAGGCGGTTCCTCAGACGGGCAAAGAATATAAAATCCCCAAGAAAACCACCAGTCCCTGCTTGGGACCTCAACTTCGTATTGGAAAAGCTGACCCTTTCTCCCTTCGAGCCAGCTTCTTCAACAGAGTTACAGTACTTGTCATGGAAAACAGCCTTTCTTCTGGCTATCACCTCAGCACGCAGGGTTTCGGAGCTAAAGGCCCTCATGGCTGTGCAGCCATTCGTCATTTTCCATCAGGACAGAGTTTCCTTACGAACCAACCCTACCTTTATGCCAAAGGTAGTATCCAGTGTAGCTTTAAATCAGACTATCCACTTACCTACCTTTTATCCTAATCCACAAAACAAAGGGGAAAGACTACTACATTCCTTGGAAATTCACAGACAACTTTGTTACTATTTGGACAGAACAAAGCCATTCAGGAAATCTGAGCAACTCTTTGTGTCCTATGCTTCAGGTGCTCAAGGAAAGGCTATTTCCAAACAGACGATTTCAAAATGGATAGCCCACTGCATACGCTTTTGTTACTCATTTCATGGAAAAACTGTGCCTGCATGCATCAGATCACACTCCACCAGAGCCACAGCTACCTCTGCAGCCTTCCTCAGGGGGGTCCATACCAAGGACATTTTGGAAGCAGCCACCTGGAGTTCAGTGCACACTTTTTCCAAGCACTATCACCTCCCACTATACTCAAAATCTAGAGCGGGCTTTGCCACAGCAGTCCTGCAGGGCATCCTAGCCCCTCCTAGTTCCACTTAGTGCCTACCACCCTTACTTAGCTTTGGGATTCTACCCGTCTGTTATGACTGCAGTTGTATGCACGATGAACATAGTACAGTTTTGTACCTACCATAAATGTAGATGTTCGAGTGCTCATACAGCTGCAGTCCAGGTTTCCCTCCCTCCATCCCCTCTTAGGACAGGCCTTTTAACAAACACTTTTCATATAACTTTTTTGGGGCATTCTTTTATGGTGTATTTGCTTGCAACTACTGTTTTTGATTTATCAACTTTGCATAGCATTATGTTTGCCTTCCTTCTGGGGGCACCTGACATCTGGGGCAAGAAAAACTGAAGAAAATGGTGTTGGCTGCCTCTTTTATACCCCTGCCGCACTGACGTCAGGGAAGAAGCGACGACAACCAACGCCGGACCTAGACTTTGGAATTCGGCCGACCGAGGACCCGCCTGACGGCAGGATAACCCATCTGTTATGACTGCAGCTGTATGAGCACTCGAACATCTACATTTATGGTAGGTACAAAACTGTACTTTCAGTAGTGGTTACATAACAAGCACTGTATGTATGTTTAAAAGACGCATACAGCACTGGCATCTCTGAATACTTTTGCAAACCAGTATAAACTGGAGGTGATCCCAGGTCTTTGTCTTCTTTTGGGGTAGAATCATTTGAGGCATGCTTTCAAGATGACACCCAGGAGGTGAAGGATCTTAAAGACTCTGTCCTGAAGGTTTCAAGAAGACAGGATTAAGTTACATTTGAAAGTTGTATACTTACCATAATGAGAGACTTGCATGATCTCAGTCCCTCTTCAACATACTCACCTCTTTTCCTCTGCCTTGGCAAAGTCTACAGGAAGAGATTTGAGGTACAGATTGTAAGCATAAGTGATTGCTTCTTGTTGTGATTTGGCTATGAGTAGTAAGCTGTAGATCTGGAGAATTATTGAGGAGGGATGTGCCTTATATGTAAGTGGAGAGGCTAAAGCCTGGGAATATTTTATGTGCTGAGCGGGCTCAGACTTGCTGTCTGTGTTCTGAAATCTTGAAGAAAGTGGGCATAGAACATGTCATTGCATTAAAGGAAGACTCTACCTTCTGCTACAGTTTAACTCAACTCTTGGGTTCCAGTATTGTATAGATACCTGAAACCTGCTTGTGCTTTATAAAATGTTAATTTCCTTGCCTTGGAATCAAAGGAAGGAAAAGAGCTCACACATTTTTTTAGATTAACTAATCACATAATTTGCAGAAGAATTTGCCAACACATGCATGAAATACCACAGACAAAGAGAAATTTATAGTCTGGAACTGCTGACAATCTTATATGAGTAATTAGTTCTACTGATGTCAGGAGCACAGGCTGTTGTAAACAAGACAGAGGTGTGAAATTGTTTTCAATTGTCTTTATTGCAGAGAGAAAGAGCACTTAACACTGATTCACAGCTGCTTCCAATGCAACCATGCCTTTCATAGCAATACAAAGCAATTAGATCAGTCAGTGATTCAAAGGGAGTTATCTCTTTTGACATATTTACATAAGCAGCATTACAGTATTGAAATGCTAAGGTTTAAATGTTATTTATACTTTACATTTTAAGAAGACTTGATTGTAGTATCAATGATGTCTGTGACTGTGTGTGTGTGGGGGGGGGCTGTCAATTCATCTTGGACTACGAAATATACTGTTTAAACCAAGGCCTGCAGTTTAGCTTGTTTGGTTGCAGCTGTATAATTTCTTAGTATAGTGTAAACAAACCCCGAGACACTTACAAATTAGGGTCATTCAAGAAAGTTTGTTTGTTTAATTTAACTGTTGAGGCTGCCCACTAAAGTGTGCTAGCCTGTGTAACTGATTTATCACTGTTTCTGCATTTTCTGTGTGTTTCTATCAAAAAAATAATCCTTGTTTTCCCGCCTCTCCTCGACTAGTTTAGACCAGTTTACAGGCATTGCTGTATTCTGGGCTGTGGTGTAGTTCCTGTGTTGTCCATTACCTTATTGGATAGAAGGAAGTTTCTTTGCTCACCAGTGGGAGTGGGGAGCCTTGAGCAGCCTACCTGTCCCTGTAGGAAGTGACCTCAGCACAAGAGCTGTAGTAATTGGTTGTTTTGGACCATTTCTAGCTCTTTTGTAGTTCCCTGTTTAAAATCCGCCTCTGGGCGTTTTTTTCTGGCTATACTGCTCAGACAAGCTCCTCGTGGTCCTGCAGAGTGGTCCTAGCTACAGAGAACTCAGAAAAGCGACTACTTTCTGGATTTAAGTATCTTTGCTGTTTTTTTACTTGGAATAGCTTCTGTAGCTTGCCCTGAACAAGCTTAAACTGTTTTTTAGCTGTTTGCTGCATTATTTTAAAATCTGCACTTAAAGTTACTTTTTAGTCGAATTTGATCGAAAGTTTGTTTGTTTGTTTAATTTAACTGTTGAGGCTGCCCACTAAAGTGTGCTAGCCTGTGTAACTGATTTATCACTGTTTCTGCATTTTCTGTGTGTTTCTATAAAAAAAAAAATAATCCTTGTTTTCCCGCCTCTCCTCGACTAGTTTAGACCAGTTTACAGGCATTGCTGTATTCTGGGCTGTGGTGTAGTTCCTGTGTTGTCCATTACCTTACTTGGATAGAAGGAAGATGTTCTTCATCTCACATTGCTGCAGTCCTTACACTTGGGTAGTCCGCTGTCCTCGGTCGGCCCGAATATCAAAGTATTAGGCTGACGTCGGTCAAGCCGCTTAAGACTGACATCAGGACATCAGGGTACAAATGCGCATGACCGACGTCATATCCTCAGTCTTTTTTGCCGCATGGTCCGATGCAGAAGCAGCGTTGCAAGTGCCGTTCGGCGTTCTGAAATTTTTCGACCGAGTTTCAGACCGAGTCAAAGTTGGCTAAGTACCCGTTGGGAATATTTTAGTTTTTCTTGCCTCAGTGGTTTACCGGATGTCAGAAAAAGTGAATAACTGTATTTCTTGTGGGAAGCAGATATCGCATAGGGATTATCATACTTTGTGTATTCCTTGTTTGGGGCCTGAGCACAACGTTGTTGGGTGTCGCTTTTGTGCTAGGTTCAATAAGCGCACTATTAAGCGAAGGTTAGATTGTGCCAGGTTGGTCTTCGGGAAGCGGTGCAATTATAATATGCCGTCGGATGCTCCGACGCCCGCTTCGAAGAAGCGCAAAGACAAAGCAGCTAAACCCAGGCAAGAAGAGTCGTCCGTACCGGACACCAGTTCTTTAGAGGCGTCAGTGGAACCGGTGGTTCCGCCGGAGGCTCCTCTGGAGTCCCAGGGGGAGACTTTGATATTGCAGGATGTGGCCTCTCAGGAGGCAGGTCAGGCTGAAGGGGCTTCTCAGGTTACTATACTCCCCTCCCTTCCTAGGGTGGTTAGGCCCTCTCCTTCTGTTTCCAAAGCTTCTCCCAGAGGCAGGCCAGGTTTAGCTTCTGTTGGTGTCACTCCTAGTTCAACAGGATCTGTGCCCAAGAAGCACATGCTTAAAATGGCAGAAGATTTAATTACTTTGATTAGAGGTTCTTTGCCCCCTCCTGATAAGAGGCCTAGGGTGGAACCAGAGTTGGGGAGTTTTGAGCAGGCTTCGGATGTTTCAGAGTCTTGACTGAAGACTTGCAGGAGTACTCTCCTTATTCTGATTCTGATGCAGATGATTCGACTCCTTCTGCTTCTCCTCCAGAGGATTTTTCTTTTCAGAGACTCTTCATTCCATGAGGGAACATTTTAAGTGGGAAGGTCAGGACTTCTCTGATTCCAGGAAAAGGCTTAGGGAATTTTGCTTTTACCCCAGCATAGGCCTTTGGCTATACCACCTGTTCTGGATGTTGTGGAAGATGTGTTTGCAGAGGCTTCACTTAATCCTGATTCTTTGCCTCCTGCTCCTGTTAAACCGGATAGATATTACAGGGTGCCTGAGGCTCATAAATATCTTTATAAGAGTCCTAGGGCGGACCCAGAAACTGTTAGTCAGGGACCTAAGGGTGTCAAGGCCTCTGTTGTTAAAAATCCGGTTCCTCCAGATAAAGAGGCCAGAGCTTTGGATAGATGGGGAAAGAAAGTCTATACTTCTTCCACCTTAACTATGAGGGCTTTGAATTGCCAGTTTCACATGTTGAAATATCAAAACTATCTTCTTTCTCAATTGAAGTCTAAGGTAGATGCTCTGGCGGAAGGCATTGAGAGTAAAGAATTACAAGATTTGGTACATGTCTCTGAACAGGTGGGTAAGCATTCTTTACAATGTGGTTTTGATGCTGTACAGGCCTCGTCTAGGGTGGCTGCCACTGGGTCAGTTCTTCGCAGGCACGCCTGGCTGAGGGATCAGAATTTATCTGACCATGTTAAGACAAGGATTTTGGATGCTCCTTTACAGTCTGATGTGTTGTTTGGTTCACCTGTGGAGTCAGTCTTAAAGAAAATGGAAGACAAGGCTAAGTCTATGCAGGCTGTTAAAGATTTTTTACAAGTTCAGCCTCCGAAGTTTAGTAGGAATTGGCCTGCTAAGGGGTGGACATACCCTTCTCATGATTCACAGTCTAGGGGTAGATCTAGACGTGGTAGGGGCAGAGCTCAGAGCTCCTTCAGACCTAGAACAGGGAGTTCACCTGCACAATCTTCGGGTGAGGGCAGGGGCCAGTCCTTTCGTAAACAGGCCCAATGACCTACCTTTTCAGCTGCCAGATCCTTCTTGCCTGGCAGCACCTTTGGGAGGAAGGTTGGCACTCTTCAAGGAAAATTGGAGTTTGATTACCCAAGACAGATGGGTATTGGATATCATACACCAAGGTTACAAGTTTTATTTCCATACCTTGCCTCCTTTCAAAGGCATGCCGGACGTTCCTCCTCAGCAAAGACTAGAGGCTCACAAACAAATTTCTCTGCTGCTCCAAATAGGGGCCATACAACCGGTCCCTCTGCCAGAAGTGGGCCTAGAATTTTATTCTCGCCTGTTCCTAGTACCAAAAAAGGGGAACACGTGGAGACCAATTTTGGATTTATCTATCCTCAACACTTATCTGGACATTCCCAAGTTCAAAATGTTGACGTTACAACAGCTTTTACCTCTGCTGGGCAAAGATCACTGGATGGTGACTCTGGATCTCAAGGAGGCTTACCTTCATGTTCCTATCAGGCTAAGTTGCAGGAAGTATCTGCGTTTTGGCTGGGACTTCTCATTATCAGTTCTCTGCATTGCCCTTTGGCTTATCTACTGCCCAGAGTGTTCACGAAGGTTCTGGCTCCAGTGATAGCTTTCTTCAGGCTAAGAGGAATACAGATCTATCCTTATTTGGACGATTGCCTGATTCTGGCCCAAGGAAAGGACAAACTTCTTCATCATTTACAATATGTGATAGCAGTGCTAAGATGCCTGGGGTATTCTGTGAACGAAATAAAGTCCAGTCTAGTACCCTCTCAGGACATGTGCTTTCTGGGTGTGAGACTGAATACAGCATCCCAGATGGCCTTTTGACCCCGGACAAACAAAAGAATCTTTCTCTTTACTTCCATCAATTGTCTCATCAGTCCAGGCTGACTGCAAGGACAGTCCTTCAAGCCTTGGGGTTCATGACATCTTGTATTCTGGTGCTTCCCAATGCCAAACTGCATATGAGGAAGCTACAATGGTATCTCAAAATGTATGGACACAGCACTGCCAGGATATGGACACTGTCATTCAGATAATACCTTGCATTCAAAAGGAATTTTTGTGGTGGGCTCAGGAATGTCACCTAAACAAGGGACTCTCTGTGACCCGCCAGAGGCGAGTCAGATTCTAACGACAGATACCTCAGACAAAGCTTGGGAGCTCATCTAAATGGAAAGTGGGTACAAGACACGTGGCCTGCCAGACTTCAACATCTACATATCAACTTGAAGGAGATGTTAGCAGTCCAATTTGCATTAATAGCTTTCAAGGATTTACTTCTTCCAGGGCAGGTGTTGGTTCTAACAGACAACACAACTGTCATGTGGTACATCAACAAGCAAGGGGGAACACATTCTTATCCTCTATGCAGACAAGCAATGATTTTGTGGGAGACTGCTCTCAGTTTACAGCTAAATCTTCAGGCAAGGTTTCTGCCGAGCACAGAACTCCTTAGCAGATGTGTTGAGCAGACAAATTATGGATCCCCACGAGTGGAAATTGGATCCTCATGTATTTCAGAAATTGACAGTGTTATGGGGAACTCCAGACATAGATCTGTTCGCTTCTCCACTAAACTACCAGCTGCCAAAGTTTTGCACAAAAAGGTTTCATCCCACAGCTTGGAAAGTGCATGCTCTTTCATTCAATTGGAGCAATCTTCATGTGTATGCCTTTCCACCTCTGTCTCTCCTCCCAAAGGTACTCCTGAAGGTCAGACAGGACAAGCCAAAGATGATTTTAATAGCTCCAGATTGGCCTCGACAGCACTGGTACCCATTACTGAGAAGTCTGGTACGGGAGCCTCCATGGCCTTTGCCTTCGATTCCACACCTGCTGTCTCAGGAGAACAGTCATTTACTCAATGTCAAACTTCACTCTCTTCACCTAACAGCCTGGCATATTCTGTTTTAAACCCTGGAGGGTCTCAGCTTCCACAGCAAGTTTTGAATGTTATTTTGGAGGCCAGAAGGCCTAGTACAAGGAAAGTGTACGCAGATAAATGGAAGAGATTTTTATTTTGGAGTACAGCAAAGGAATTTGATGTTTCTAAGCCTAATTTAAGTGTGGCTCTTCAATATTTTACTGAGTTACTGGACAAAGGTTTGTCCTTCTCTTCTATTAAGGTTCATGCTGCAGCAATTTCTGCTCACTATGACTGTGACCCACCATTGTTTTCTCATCCTTTGTTTAAGCAATTCCTTAGAGGGGCAAAGAATATAAGACCCCCACGTAGAGCTCCTACTCCTACTTGGGATCTCAATTTTGTGTTGGAGAAACTCACTCTACAACCTTTTGAGCCTGCAGCTACTGCCGAGTTGAAATATTTATCATGGAAGACTGCTTTTTTGTTGGCCATTACCTCTGCGAGAAGGGTTTCTGAATTACAGGCCCTTATGGCGGTTGAGCCTTTCTTAATTTTCCATAAGGATAGGGTATCTTTGCGTACTAATCCTTCCTTTATGCCTAAAGTGGTTTCTAGTGTGGCTTTAAACCAAACTATTCATTTGCCTACTTTTTATGCAAACCCCCAAAATAAAGGGGAAAAGATTTTGCACACTTTGGATATACACAGGCAGTTGCAATATTATTTGAGCAGAACTAAAGGGTTCGGGCAGTCTCAGCAGTTATTTGTTTCATTTGCTTTGGGTTCTCAGGGCAAGCCTGTGTCAAAACAAACTATTTCTAAGTGGATTGGGTTTTGTATTGCTTTCTGTTATTCCCATCATGGTAAGGAGATTCCAGCTGGGATTAGGCCTCATTCCACTATGGCTACTGCCACTTCTACAGCTTTTTTAAGGGGGGTGGCAACTAAAGATATTTTGGAGGCAGCTACTTGGAGTTCAGTGCATACTTTCTCTAAGCATTACCACCTTCCACTTTACTCTAAATCTAGGGCTGGTTTTGCCACTGCAATTTTACAGGGCATTTTGGCAGCTCCTACTGCTTTATAGTTTTGCCATCCTCCCTTACCTCTGCTTTGGGATTCTACCCAAGTGTAAGGACTGCAGCAATGTGAGATGAAGAACATAGTACAGTTTTGTACCTACCATAAATGTAGATGTTCAAAGATCCACATTGCTGCAGTCCACTTTACCTCCCTCCTTCCCCTCTGTAGTTAGAGGCGGTTGTGTGGTTTGGGTTGTGAATATTGTGGATATTGTATATATTGTACATATGATTAGTGCAAGGGTGGTTGGTTGTTTTTTGCTGTCTTTTGGTTTTGACCTTTCTTTTTAGGGTCTTCTGACATCTGGGGCAAGAAAAGACTGAGGATATGACGTCGGTCATGCGCATTTGTACCCTGACATCCTGATGTCAGTCTTAAGCGCCTTGACCGACGTCAGCCTAATACTTTGATATTCGGGCCGACCGAGGACAGCGGACTACCCAAGTGTAAGGACTGCAGCAATGTGGATCTTCGAACATCTACATTTATGGTAGGTACAAAACTGTACTTTTCTTTGCTCACCAGTGGGAGTGGGGAGCCTTGAGCAGCCTACCTGTCCCTGTAGGAAGTGACCTCAGTGCAAGAGCTGTAGTAATTGGTTGTTTTGGACCATTTCTAGCTCTTTTGTAGTTCCCTGTTTAAAATCTGCCTCTGGGCGTTTTTGCGCGGTTGTGCGCATAGGCGGTTAAACAAGGTTAAACTTCTTCTGGCTCCGCCAAGTCTGCTCTTCAAATTTTCCATTAAGGAAGCTCTACTCTTAGTATAATCAGACTACTCACTATATTATAAGCCTAGCACTTGTTCTCAAAACTTCTCTACTAAGTAAGCACTCTCGTACTAAGTAAAGCACTACATCCACCTACCACCCCTGTGAATATCCACTTCCCTTAAAGGCACAGCACTCCCTTATACTGTTCTAGCATGTCGAGTGGTAGATTACTGGCATCCTCTCCAGTTCAGCTGGTTAATCTGGGTATCTTGAGACAATGCTACAATTGTCTCATGTACACAGACAACCCTCTCCTCCTCCCAACAAACACGAATACATGTGAGAGATGCAACTATATAGCCAAACTGGAGGCTGAACTCTCTCAACTCAGGGCTGGCATGACCAGACAGGAGGAGATGGTAACCACACACACAACAAACCCAGTCCCACATAGACCTACCACAACTGCAAACCAAACACATAAAACACAAAGACATACTCGGAGGCTCTAATAAAAAACTTACCAAAACAACAGAGGCTCCCAAAGCAGACCTCCAAAAATCCACCACCTCAAAACAAAACACATGCAACACATACTTCAATAAATCAGTGTGTCAACCAATCACAGCCCTTAAGGCCAAACACCATGCCTGATACACTAGTAATAGGTGACTCTATAGTCAGACACACTGATGTCCCGCTGACCAGGCTGAACAAGGAGAGGGTGACTGTGAGCTGCCTATTGGGAGCTAGGATCCGCCACATAACACACGCACTCAGGTCACTCCAAAGCAAGTACAAATATGACTCCGTCATTGTCCATGCTGGTGTGAATGACCTGAGACGTACCTCCCTGGACTACATGAAAAGAGACATAGAGGAGCTCTCCGATTATGTAGCCCAGGCTGGTATGACCCTGACCCTGAGCAGCATCTTGCCCTCACCAAGAATGATGCCACAATACAAAGACAAGATGATCAGCTTTAATAATTGGCTCAAGTACTGGTGTCATTCTAAGGGGATCCAGTGTCTGTCTGCCTGGGATGAAATGTTGGACAAGCCACGCTGCTTCGCAAGGGATGGCTTACACATGTCACCACTGGGCTTCCAGATATTGGCTAAGGCTCTTGCCACCCCCATAGTGCCTTTTTTAGGCAAGGCTCAAAAGACAAACCCACCTCCTTAGAAAACAAAAATGGAGAAAAACTAAGGGTAATGCTGCTCAACGCCAGAAGTCTAAATCTCAAGATGCAGGCACTCGATGCACTCCTCAGCATGGAGAACATCGACGTCTGTGCAGTAACTGAAACCTGGTTCAAAGCTCCTGAGAGCACCCCAGCGCTACCAGGCTATACCTCGTATCATGCTTTTCGGCCTCAAAAACTGGGCCGAACCACAAAGGGAGGGGGAGTGTCCATATTCATTAAGGACACCCACACCTCCAGGTTAGTAGCAACACATGAAGCATCAGAGACTATACAGGTGCAAGTAACCATAGGCAAAACTGCTATACAACTGGTAGCATGTTACAGACCACCCTCCCAATCTCAGGAACCCCACTCAGCCTTCCTGAAGACATTGGAGGATATGAATGTATCACAAAATACCATCATACTGGGAGGCTTCAGCTACCCAAACATAGATTGGGTACATTATTCTAGCCCTAACACCCCAGCCCAAAGGTTCCTGGAATTCATAAATTCAAATGCACTGGAACAACTAGTCCCCTCTCCCACTAGGGGGGATAATGTACTAGACCTGATCATCACAAACATGGGGACAAAATGCTCCACACCGGAGGTATACCCCTCACTAGTGAGATCTGACCACAAACTAATCACCCTGGATATACATATCCCACCTCCACCCCCAGCACAAAAGACCACAGTGAAAAACTTCTCAAAAGCAGACTTCACTTTCTTAAGGCTGAGATGGTATCCTTTAAGCCCACTGGGCCAGTGGATACCACATCCCACAATGCCGAATCCTTCACAAATGCTTTCTATGGACATCTCCAAGAATGCATGGATCATGCAATCCCAAATAAATCAAAGTCCCTCTCCACCAAAGGCAAGCGTCCTGTCTGGCGGACCTCAGCCATTAACAAATTGTATAACAAAAGAAGGAAGCTAATGCACGTCAGAGCAAAATCCCATAAAGGGAAGACATCTCTGATCAACATTAGCAGAAAACTACGTTCTCTCATAAAAACATCCAAGGCCAACTTTGAGAGAAAAATCGCTAAGGACACTAAAGATAACCACAAAGCCTTCTTCAGCTATATTAGAAACCTGGGCGGAAACCCTCAGATATGCTCAGAGTTAGTTCACAACAACAAAAAATACACTGAACCCACAGATATTGCAAACATTCTGGCTGACAGGTTCAGTGCAAATTTCACCCCTCCTTCACCCCCAAAAGAAGCAATACTTTTCCCAGCTGAATGTAATCTTCCTGTCATCTCAGATGTCCAAGTGAGAACCGCCCTCAACAAAGCTAAAAACACAGCATCAATGGGACCTGACGGTATCCCGGGTTGCGTGCTACGTGAACTCCAAGAGGAGCTAAACCCGCACATAAAAATGCTATTTAACCTTAGCGTTACGACAGGATATGTACCTGAACACTGGCGTACAGCAACAGTGGTCCCACTCCACAAAGGGGGTACCTCTACAGACCCAGGGAACTACCACCCCATAAGCTTAACCAGCCTGGTCTGCAAAGCTATGGAAAGAATCATTATGGAACTCATAAACAGAGACATAGGGGACCTACAGACACTTGACCCCACCCAGTTCGGCTTTGTAAATGGCAGATCCTGCCTTTTGGACCTGGTTGACTTTTTCGAAGCAGTCACTAGAGCCATTGATGAGGGCAAAGCAGTCCATACAGCCTACCTGGACTTGACTAAGGCCTTCGACACAATACCCCACTCAGGCATCATAGACAAGCTCAACAGCTTAAACGTAAACCCTTATGTCACTAGATGGGTTGCAAACTGGCTAAAGGGCAGAACCCATAAAGTTAAAATCGCTGGGGCAATGTCAGACTCTAAGCCAGTCACAAGTGGTGTCCCACAGGGATCTGTCCTGGGACCCCTCTTGTTCAGCATTTATTTCTCAGATGTTAAAGCGAACATGGGAGGGTTGTGGCTGACAAAGTTCGCAGATGACTGCAAACTAGGCGCCATAGTAGATACACCAGCGGACACATACATCCTACAAAAAGGCCTCACAGAAACGGACAACTGGTGCCGGAGTCACAGCCTTAAACTAAATGCCAAAAAATGTATAGTTATCCCCTTTGGGAAAAACAAAGTACCCACAAATTATCACATAGACAGCTACCCACTGAGTACGGAAAAAGTAATCGGAGACCTAGGGACCCAAGTCGACAGCGACCTCTCATTTGACACCCACGTTGCCAAAATGGTTAGAAAAACATTCTACCTTGCACACCTCATCATGAAGGGATTCACATCCAGATCCAAGGATGTCATTGTACACCTATACTCCTCCCTCATCAGACCCATGATTGAGTACAATGCCCCATTTGGTATGTACGTCACCCGGCATTTGCAACAGCTGGAGAGACCACAAAAGTACCTCACCAAGAGGATCAAGGGTCTCCAACATATGTCTTATTCTGCCAGACTAAAGAAACTTCAGCTCTATTCAGTAGCATACCGCCTGCTCAGAGGTGATCTCTGCCTGACGTACAAGGCCATGTCCAATCAGGATCTGATGGACATGCTCCACCTCAAAAAATCCAAATCCATCAGGACCACGAGAGCTAAAGACTTAAACCTCGGCGCAAGTATGAATAGGACATGCTGGAGGGATAGATTCATAACACAGAGGCTTCCCATGCTTTGGAACAAGATCCCAGTTCATGTTAGGCAGAGCCCCTCACTGACTCTCTTCAAGAGAAATCTTGATGAGTGGATGGGAGATCGTACGTTTACCCCAGGGGTCACATCTGTGTCACTGCTAGACAGGGGCACAGTAAACTAATTCTATTATATAAGGGGACCTTCATTGATTGTGCCACTACTTAACAGAGGCACAATATTCTAAATTTATTCTGTAAATTTTTGTACCATTTCATGGGGTGGCAAGAGACACATCACTATGGCTAGGCTTACAAATGCCCCAAGGCAGATAGCCTAGTACTAAACTATGAAACTATGAAATAAAAGACGCAGTCTTGTTAAAGACAGTATATGACAGTGATTAACACTAATCCCACTGTATGTCAATGGCATGGGAATACACCACTACTTCCATATGTCTAGCATGACTGATATAAAGCAGACTTGAAATGGATTATGGGAAGGAGAAAGGCTTGAAGAAAAAAATAAGATCATGTTGATATTTCAAGCCCCATTGCCAGCAGTTTTGCAGAAAACATATCAAAGTTCTGAAGCAGTCAGAGTGATTTTGAGGTGTTAAAATAGCTCAGCAAACAGAGATAGACTGAAAAAATAGATTGTTTTAGTTCTAAGGTGGGGTTTATTATCAATTTGAAACTATGTGGTTTATAGCTGGTAGTGTTAATTACTGGAGGATGAGGTGTTTTGTATTGATTTAAATACTTTGATGTTGTAAATAAAGACTGCTGAGTTTCCCTTGATCCATATTAGAAAGAACGTTAGTGAGGCAGTATGTGGCATAAAAAGTATTTCTCTCCTTTCTGAAGTCTTGTTTAAACAGTTAAGAATGTTAAAGGAGTTAAGATGAGATTCAAGTTTGTAGGATGCAGCTCTCCTAGAATTTTAATAGCGGGAATAGATGAGATATGGGATAATATGAGGCAAGAATTACTGTTGCATTCACATGTAGCCACATGTAACAACTAGGTTTGCTACTATGTTTCTAGTACTTCATGATGCACATCACTTCAGTAAATTTGATTTACAGCTGTAGATATCTGGAATATTCCTCAAACAGGGTAAAAGTATGTGTGTGTTCAATGCAGCTACAACATTTAAAGGAACAGTTTTGTCAGTATTTGTAAAGAAGTTACAGGATAACGTGTACTTTTGCATTTGAGTTCATTTCATGCTGTGCAAGTCCATCAGCTTATCACAGTCTCATCACTTAGCTGTACTTGTTTATAATGAATCTTTGTACTTCTGAGTTGCAATGTTGACTTTTAAAAGTGTGCTGTACTAAACAGCACTGGGTTAAAAGGATTAAGAACAACAACTTAAATAAAGACTTGCATTTGGATAAGGAACATGAAGAATTGTCATACATAAATAATAATAAAGGTCTTTTGGAGAACTATCTTAAATAGCATATTAGTATTGGTACATTTTATGGGCAAAACTCATAATAAAGGTCTTTGAATCAGTCATAATGTGCATGTTATTAAGTCTTTATTTGAAATTATATTGAGTTAAGGAGATTGATGCCATTATATTTCTTAGTGAGCGTGTCACTGACTCTCGACAACAGATTGCACGTGACATCCACAAGATACAAAAGGATTAATAGAAGTGATCACACCAAACACAGGACTGCTTTCAGTTACCTAGCCTGATAAATGACTCAAGTTACTTACTTTGCTTTTATGATAGGATGAGAAACCACTAGCTAATCTTGAGGAGAATCCTGTAATGGTAAACTCTGTCTGTGTCTCTCCATAGTGGTTGATAATACTAAGTAAATCTGAATTTTAAATGGAAGCCATGATTGAGAAGTTACACAGAGACAGTCACAAAACAGTTTTAGTATGTGCACTGCAAAATATTAGGTGGGATCATTAGCACTGCTTAAACAAAAGTAAATGACCTGATTGTGTAATATAGCAGGGATGTATTGTAGCAAGGTAAGGTGAGTGAGAATGCACTATAATACTAACAGATCTCCAATATGCTGCTTAGAGCAATTTTTAAATTATAACATTCTCAATCTGGTTAACCACAGTTAAATAGGTTAATTTTATCCTCAAAAGCAATGTACTAGTTACTCAGATTTTCTGCTCAAAACATAGGACACTAGAGTAAAACAGAAGGTAAAACTTGACAAGGGAAAAAGAGAATGTTTCCAGCAAAACTTGGGTATATCCTTCACCCATTTAAGTTGAAAAAAACGTCCAGGTGGAGTATAGTTCCATGGTTTAACTCTGGAGGCTGCAAATCTTCAATAGTAGCAAAAAACAAAGTATTTATTACAGTTACAGTGAAAAATTATGGCAGTAGACTGAGTGAAAGGTAGCATTCACCACAATTAAAAGCTTATAGGAGGTAGCCTAGCTCTACCTCAATACTTCCAGGCATTTTTTTTCTCCAGGTGCACATAAGGCTGGAAAAGCCTATCAGTTTAAGGAGTGTTTGTGCTGTACAGTACTTGGTTGCAAATTAAATGCATGCCATCTTTGATGTGTGAATAGGATTTGAAAATATTGTGATGTTTGTGTGTGTGTGTGTGTGTGTGTGTGTGTGTGTGTGTGTGTGTGTCTATATAGATATATATATATATATATATATATATATATATATATATATATAAAATGTATACAAAATGTATACACATGCACACACACGCACACACCTGGCACAGCGCATAGCGTATTTGCCTCACAGCAAGGTGTTCTGCAGTTTGATTCTCAGACGGGATGACTTCTCTTTTGAGTCTGAATGTTCTCCCTGTGTTTGCGTGAGTTTTCTCCGTGTGCTCTGGTTTCCTCCCACATTCCAAAGACATGCAAGTCAGTGGACCTGACACTTTAAATTGTCAATAGGTGTGAGTGCGTGCAAGTCTGTGGTGTAGAAGAAATACCATGACGGGACTAGTCACCCCACAGTATAAACCTTGGCTCTAGATGATTGTCACTAATGAAGTGACACCCTAACCCCATGTGCAAAAAATGTGAAAAAGGGGTGATGGATGGATACACATACTATCCAACTGCAAGAAAGTAACAAACAACTGCCTGGAACCCTCCCACAGTATTCACCACCCAATTCCAACACTCAAATGTTGAAAAAGAACTCCTTTAATAAACATCAGTCGCAATAATCTTACAACTGACCCAGGATTTACTAAGTAGGCTATCTCAATATTGTCAGGAAACCCCATCTGAAACATTTAAATACAGCTGTTACTTCTTACATCTAGTTAAATTCTAAATAGCTTGAGCATATAAAACATCTATACAAAACTGCTTACATGCCATCTAGTGATCAAATGTAGTTATTATAGTTTGAAATAAACTTTTTTCATACAAACTGCTCACACACCATCTAGTGACTAAATATAGTGTTTACTATTTAAAAAAATGTATACAGTTATTGCTAAATATATAGAAATAAAATTGATTATGCAGTAATAAAAAACAGATGTGCATTAGTTAATGTCAAACTTCTTCATTCAAGTTCTGTTTTAACAAAGCACCTAGACTGGCAATTGATGTTCTTTCCAGGTGGTTCAAAATGGCATGTTTAGAAGACTTCATAATGTCACCCAATACTAAGTCTATGCCAGTAAAACAAAACAGCAGTAGTTCAGTATGTTGTAACTGAAGTAAACTTCTGTCAGTACTACTCATACGTTTGAAATAAGGGGTTTGATTACTTGCACTACATCTTGTATTATATCTGGCTGTATGCCACTGTGGCAGGTTTTATGGTTGTCAAACTTGTGTGCCATAGAAATTTCATTTAGCTTAACAATTAAGTGATATAAAATGTAAGAGAGAACACAGTCCTTTGTATAAACATCAGTAATGGCATACTACTGTGTGTAAGCAGTTTAGGGGGAAAAAAAGTTTTTCAAAATTCTAATAACTAAATTTGGTCACTAGATGGCGAGTAAGCAGTTTTGTATAGAAGCTTATATGCTCGCGCTATTTAGGCTTGATTGGATGGAAGAAGCAGCCACTATTTTTAAATGTTTCAGATGGGGTTTCCCCATAACATTGAGAAAGCCTTCTTGTCTAAATCTCGTGTCTGAAAGCCTTCTTGTCTAAATCTCGTGTCTGTTAGATTATTGTGATTGTTTGGTGTTTGTTAAAGGAGCTTTTTTCACCATTTAAGTGCTGGAATTGGTTGGTGTGTTGGGTGTGTATCTGTGTGTGTATATATATATATATATATATATATATATATGTATATATATATATATGTGTGTGTGTGTGTGTGTGTGTGTATGTGATATATATATATATATATATATATATATATATGTATATATATATATACATATATACACACACCCAAACGGCCGGGCATACTTATGCAAAAGTGCTTTTCACCGAAGAAGTACTTTCGCGTAAGTATGCCTGTTGCTGATGCCGTACTATGGTGCGGATAAAGGAAATTTCCCTTTTCCCCACTGTAGTGCGGTCACGGAGGGAGAATATTAAAGTAGGGGGGTTTAAAATGTTAATGCAGTGTTTTCTTTTTGTAACACGCTTTAATGAAAGAACTTTTTTGATAAAAGGGTTTTCATTATAGTGTGTTCGGTTGTTATGGATTCGGATGTTTGCTCATTCAAGCAAACGTCCTAGACCTAATATATATATATATATATATGTGTATATATATATATATATATATATATATATATATATATATATATATATATATATATCTGTGTGTGTGTGTGTGTTATATGTGTATAGACAAAATCAGAGCTAGCCTCCCAGCAGTGTGAACATTGGCACTAGATGGTTGTGACTGTTGAAATGACATCCTGAATCCATATGCACAAAATAGGGAAAGGGATTGTGGATATACACGTACACACATCCAGCAAAAGACATTGGCTAGACATTCATTTCCTTGACCAAGTAATCTGCATGGTACTCTTATTGAATTTTCTTTTTGCCATTTTGTTGAAAGAGGTCAGTTGTTAGGTATGTGAGCCTGTGTGTGTATGTGTGAATATGCATATGTATGACTGATAGTGGTTTAGTGTTAGAGTAGGGCCTAGGTAAGAGGACAGGTTTAGGTGTGTTATGTGTTTCTGTGAATGTAGTGCATGTGACTGCCCTGTGTAGTGCTACTGTTAGAGAAAGGGTTCATCGGAAGGTATGGTGCAGGATTGAAGTTAAGAGCAGAAATAGAGTTAGGGTTACATCCTTACTTTTGTGTGCAAACCCTTTCCTTGCTTTTAACCCTTGTACCTTACCTTTTCAACAAAATACTTTCCCTAACAGTACCACTCTTCAAACAAATTATATTTGATGGTATTGTTGGGTTTCATTGATGGCAAAATTAGACTGTCTGGATGATTTGCTGTTTAGTGAGGTTAGTTTCATAGATTCATAGGTTATAGGTAGGTACTAGGCTATCTGCCCGAAGGCATTTATGAGCCTAGCCAGAATGTGTTGGCTTTCGCTGCCCCCTTAGATTAGTTCCCTGTGCCTCTGTCCAGAAAAGCCACTGAAGTGATCCCCGGGGTAGACTTTGTTTCCCATCCACTTGTCAAGGTTTCTCTTGAAGAGTGCTAGCGAGGAGCTCTGCCTAATGTAGACTGGAATCTTGATGTTCATCGTGTTTCACTGTTGCAGTCATTATACTTGGGTTATCCTGCTGGCAGGCTACCCGCAGTCTGCCTGAATTCCAAAGTCCTGGTCCAACGTCATTTGCTGTCGCCTCTTCCCTGATGTCAGTGCACCAGGGGTATATAAGATGCAACCGGCGCCATTTTCTTCAGTCTTTCTTGCCACACGGTGCCCGAAGCAAAAGCAGTTCATAAGTGCCGGTCGGCCGACTCCTGAGATTTTCAAAATTGAATTTCAGATCCGAAGTCTTCAATAAAGCTAAGTACCCCATTGGGGAAACTTTTTCTTGCTCCAGACCGATGTCAGTAAAAGTCAACAATTGTATTTCTTGTGGGAAGCAAATACCTCATAAGGATTTTCATTCCTACTGTATTCCTTGCCTAGGCCCAGACCATGACGTTGCTAGTTGTCGGTTTTGTGCTAGATTCAACCAACGCACTATTAAGCGTCGGTTCGATTTTGCTTTACATTACTTTGGTCGAAGGTTTAACTATATAATGCCGTTGGAACAACCAACGACCGGAGTTCATAAAAAGCACAAAGACAAAGAAAAGGACAGGCATCCGAGGTCCAAAACTGACGACGAAGCCTCTTCTAGGCCAATTGCCGGTTCTCAGTGAGGCACTTTCGCAGCCCCTGACACCCGCTACCTCAGAGCCACAGGCCGCCTCCGACTCCCACGTGGAGATAACTAGGCCTCTGGAAACTCAAGGTTTTGGGCCTACGGAAACTATTCCCTCAGATGGGTCCAGAGTCGCTGAGCAGGCATTGGTTTCTGAGTGTGTTTACTATCAAGACCACTTCAGCAGCCAAGGCAAAGTCTAAAATACCTTTAAAGACAAAGAAACAAGTTCAGCATTCTCCAGGACAGTCATCCATGCCTACAAAACAGATGCTTAAAATGGCCGAGGACCTAATTACTTTGATCAGGGGTTCCCATCCCCCTCCTGATAAAAGGCCTAGGCAAGACATTGACCAGGACTCCTCTGACCAGGTTTCTATTTCTTCTGATTCCTCTTCAGAAAATGGATATTCTCTTCCTCCCTATGTGAGGACTCTGATGCTGAGGAATCTATCCCTTCAGCAACTCCTCCTGAGGACTACTCTTTTGGGGAAACCCTGCACACCATGAGGGAGCATTTCCATTGGGAGAGCCAGGATTATTCAGAATCCAAGAAAAGGCTCAGAGACTTTCTTTTATTGCCTCAGCACAGGCCTCTTGCTATCCCACCTGTGCTAGATATTGTTGATGATGTATTTTCTGAATTCAGTTTGTCTCCTGATTCTTTACCCCCTGTACCAGTTAAGCCAGATAGGTACTACAGGATTCCAGATTCTCATAAATTTCTTTATAAAAACCCTGCTGCTGATCCAAAAACAATTTCTCAGGGTCCCAAAGGGGTCAAGGCTTCCACTGCAAAAAACCCTGTTCCCTCTGATAGGGATTCTAGAGCACTGGACAGATGGGGGATAAAGGTTTACACCTCTGCTACTTTAGCTGTAAGGGCTTTAAACTGCCAGTTTCACATCCTTAAATATCAACAATACCTAATGTCTCTGCTAACACAGAAAATGCTGACAAGCTCTGAATGTCCTGAAAACAAAGAAATGCAGGATTTATTGCATGCGGTTGAACAAGTGGGAAAGCATACTTTGCAATGTGGTTTTGATTCACTAGAGGCTTCTTGCAGAGCCGCAGTTACAGGTTCTGTCATTCGAAGGCATGCTTGGTTAAAAGAACAGAGTTTACCCGATCATGTTCGGCATCTACTTCTCAGAAGTACAGGCCAACATGGGAGGACTTTGGCTGACAAAGTTTGCAGACGACTGCAAACTGGGCGCCATAGTGGAAAGTGCATCGGACACGGATATCCTTCAGAAGGGACTCACGGAAACAGATAGCTGGTGCCAGAGCCATGGCCTGAAGTTAAACGCCAAAAAATGTATAGTCATACCCTTCGGGAAAAACAAGGTAACCCCAAGCTACCATATAGGTGGCAATCCACTAAGCACAGAAGAGGTTATCAGGGACCTGGGGACCCAGGTTGACAGTGGCCTTTCTTTTGACACTCACGTTGCTAAAGTGGTTAGAAAGACCTTCTACATTGCCCACCTGATCATGAAGGGATTCACATCCAGATCTAGTGAGGTCATTGTTCCCCTGTACTCTTCACTTATCAGACCAATGATCGAGTACAATGCCCCATTCGGGATGTATCTCACCCGACATCTGCAGCAATTGGAGAGACCCCAATAGCTCCTCACCAAAAGGATAAAGGGGCTCCAAAATCTGTCATATGCTGCCAGATTGAAGAAACTCCAGCTCTATTCAGTCACATACAGTCTGCTCAGAGGTGACATGTGCCTGACATACAAGGCCATGTCCAACCCGGAATTAATGGACATGCTCCACCTCAAAAAATCCAAATCCACCAAAACCACTAGAGCAAGCAACTTAAACCTTAGCATGGATATAAATAGGACGTGCTGGAGGGATAGATTTATCACTCAGAGACTCCCTATGCTGTGGAATAAAATCCCGGTCCATGTGAGGCAGAGCACCTCGCTGGCTCTGTTCAAGAGAAATCTTGACCTGTGGATGGGAGATCGTAGGTTTACCCCGGGAATCATCTCTGTGTCACTGCTGGACAGAGGCACAACAAACTAATGGGCACAGTATTTTTTCATATAAGGGGTGGTGTAAGCCACAAAACTTTGGGCTAGGATTATAAATGCCTTAGGGCAGATAGCCTAGTATAAACCTATGAACCTATGTTAAAGCAAAATTATTGGATGCTCCATTACAGCATGATACTTTGTTTGGTGTTAAGGCAGAAGAGGTGTTAAAGAAAATGGAGGATAAATCAAAATCAATGCAGACAATAAAGGATTTCTTACAGGTTCAGCCATCCAGATTTAGCAGGAACTGGCCTTCTAAAAATTGGTCCTTTCCAGTATCAGACAGGCCACAAAGAGGCAGATACAGACACCCAAGAGGCAGATCTCAGCCCCAAGGCTCATACAGACCTAAACAATGGGGTGCTTCAGCCTCCAAATGCGGAGAAGACAAATCACCACCTTATATGAAACAGTCCCAATGACTTTCCACTACCAGTGCCAAGCACTTACCTTTTGGCAGCACCCTTAGGGGGAAAACTAGCTCTTTTCTCACAAAAATGGCACATGATCACCCAGGACAAATGGGTACTGAATATTGTTTCTCAGGGTTGCAGGTTCCACTTTCACACCCTCCCAAGGGCAAAAGCTATGCCAGACCTGCCACACAATCAATGGGCAGAGGCACAAAAGCAAATTTCTGCTCTCATGGACATGAGGGCTATTCAAAAAGTACCACAGCAAGAGCAGGGGCAAGGATTTTACTCAAGACTTTTCTTGGTACCCAGAAAGGACAAAGCCTGGAGACCAATACTGGACCTGTCTACTCTAAATACTTTCCTGGACGTTCCAAAATTCAAAATGTTGACACTGCAACAACTTCTACCCATGCTGGGCAAGAAGGCTTGGCTAGTTACTTTGGACCTCAAAGAGGCATACCTGCATGTCCCAATCAGACAATCTTGCAGAAGATACCTCAGGTTTATAGCTGGCTCAATGCATTACCAATTCTCTGCACTGCCCTTTGGGTTATCTACTGCGCTCAGGGTCTTCACAAAATGCCTGGCACCAGTGATTGCATTTTGCAGACAAAAAAATAATTGTAATATATCCCTACTTGGACGACTGCCTCATTCAAGCAGAGAGCAAGGACATTCTACTAAAGCATCTGGCGTTTGTAAAAAGATTACTAATTTGCCTAGGGTCCACAGTAAACGAAAATAAATCAAAACTAGTGCCCTCTCAAGAGATAATATTCCTGGGTGCAAGCTTAAATACAACTGCCCCAGATGGCTTATCTCACACCAGACAAACAAAGGCAACTGACTCATTACTTCCAAATTATAGCAACAAAGACCCAGCTACCTGCAAGAAAAATTCTGCAGGCTTTGGGCTTCATGGCATCCTGCATCCTGCTAATTCCATATGCAAGACTGCATATGAGGAAGCTAGAATGGTATCTAAAAAGTGTTTGGACTTAACATTGCCACAGCCGAA
The DNA here is from genome assembly GCF_019279795.1 of Protopterus annectens. Lineage (NCBI taxonomy): Eukaryota > Metazoa > Chordata > Ceratodontiformes > Protopteridae > Protopterus > Protopterus annectens. The sequence goes on from NC_056744.1 coordinate 931,828,199, forward strand.
ACAATAATTACTCTCATTCCCTGCCTGCAGCAAGAATTTTGATGGTGGGCACTGGCCTGTCACCGCAACAAGGGACAGCCTTTCACTTTACCCACTGCCAGGCAGACAGTAACAACAGATGCATTGGATTATACCCGGGGGCACACATGGCGGAAAAATGAATTCAGGGCACATGGCCCACAGACCAAATGCATCTTCATATCAATCCAAAAAGAGATGCTAGCTGTACAGAATGCCCTGACAGCCTTCAAGGATCTACTACATCCAGGACAACTTTTGCTAAAGACGGACAATACTACAGTCATGTGGTACATAAATAAGCAAGGGGGCACACATTCCTACCCCCTCTGCAGGCAAGCCATGACTTTGTGGAACACAGCATTGACCTATTAAGTACATCTGCAGGCACAATTCCTGCCAGGAAAGAAAAATACTCTGGCAGACGAACTAAGCAGAAACATCATGGACCCTCACGAGTGGAAACTAGATCCACAAGTCTTCAGCATGATAAGGAAATGGGGATGCCCAGACATAGATCTGTTTGCCTCCCCTCACAACTGCCAACTTCAGAGATTCTACACAAGGACTTATCACTCTCAAGCATGAAATGAATGAACACCAGTCGCAGTAACTACAGAAAATAATCCAACGAACCAGCTGGTGAAAATAAGGATGTACAATAAAACGTTAACCGATGGAAAGTAAAAAAATTACTTTATTCGACCAAACAAACAAATGCTTAAAGCTGAGGCATTAAGCGCTTTCATCCACCATAGTGGACTTCTTCAGAATGCCATAATACATAAGCAAACATTTAAAAACTTTTTGGCGCCAAACCCGCCAACATTCCATTCTGACGTTAAAGTCATATACCTCTAATATGGGTTAAATTAATACATACACTAATTCCATATGAACGTCAGTATACTGGTTGTAGTGAAAATATGTACATTCATCTAATCCATATAAATATACATACAATAAATCACGATATAAAAAATATTTGTTGGAAACTGTTGAATTTGCTAAAGCGAAGTAGTTACATATAAAATATATAAAAAAAAATAATAATAAAAATAGGAGTTATAATCAATAAACAAGGCTTGTTATATTCCTAATGGATATCATATTCAAGACAATACTATAAAATGCCATACCAAATTGTACCTATATGTGAAAAAACATGTGAACAAAGTTCATTTAAAAATTGCAAATAACATGAATCCATACATAATACTATCACTAAGTTACTATATAAACCCATCGAATAACACATTATCTTAAATCTAAGATGGGTTTTATAGTAAAATAATCATTCAGGCCAGGTTTAGTACCAGCGTCTGTAAAGATTTGCCAAATCGACTCAAAAGGGCTTTATAATTTGTGCCCATGACATTGATTATAACCTGGTCAATAATACCAAATTTAAAATAATGTTCATCACCGAAATCAAATACATGCCTGCTAAGGGCATTGTTCATATCATTGGTCCTTATAGAATATAAATGATCATATATACGTTTCTTGAAGGGTCGCTCGGTCTTACCAGTGTAGTAACTTGAACAAGTCATACATTTTGCTAGATATATAATATTCCTCGTGTTACAATTACCCTTTCAAAATTTTATTATAGTCCTATTAATATTTTCTAATACAATTTCTTCTTTTTATTTTTTTTCTTTTTCCAAAATTGCATAACATTGGTTACAGGAACCACATTTATTTGTACTACCATATTTGATAGCTCCTCTATTTGAAGATGACAGTTGTTCAAGTTTTCTTTTGATATTGCAACCGGTTTTATATACAAATAAAGGAGTGCTATCAACAATTTTGTGTGTATCGTCATCTATAATTAACATATTCCAATGGTTCCTAATGATGTTTTTAATGTATTCCACATAGGGAGAGTATTCCAAAATACATGCTCTCATAAATTTTTGATTAATTTCCTTTGACTCATTCATTATTAATTCCCTTCCTAATACTGGTAAATATTTCTTACCCCACTGTCCCAATTTATAAGATGAAATGTTATTTAGCATAACCTGCGGGTAGCCGCTATTACTAAACATATTCTTGATATATTCTATTTCTGGTGCAACATCATAAAATTCCGAGGTCATCCATGCAGCTCGGATGCACTGACCTTTGAAAATACAGGACAGTGTCTTACGAGGATGACAACTGGTGTAGTCTAGGTAGCTATTTGAGAATGTTATTTTTCTATATATATATTTGATTTAAACCCTTCACCTATTTTGGTTATAAGAACATCCAAATAAGGGATACTATCAGTATTAAATGTATAAGTAAATTTTAGAAAACAACTAGAATTGTTCAAAAATGTCATCAGGCTTTCAACACTTATTCGGTTGCCGTCCCATAATACAAAAATATCGTCCAGAAAATGTGAATAATAAATAACATTGCTAAAAAATGTACTATTAAATAATACTGTGGTTTCCCACTCTAACATTACTAAATTTGCATATATGGGAGCGCAAGCCGCTCCCATAGCCACTCCCCTCACTTGTTTAAAGTACTCTCCTTCAAATTGTATATAATTATAATCGAGTACTAAGGACATTCATTCCATTATTACCATTATTCGTTCCCATTCTAGGTCAGAATATTTGGTCAAACTATTACAAAAATATTCAAGACCAATGTCCTTGGGAATACTAGAAAAAAGATCAATAACATCTATTGTTAGAAAAGTACAATTCTCAATGAATTTATCTTTAGTAAGTTTAGCTAAAAAAGACCATGAGTCTTTAACTAAATGTTCAATATTGTTATAAATGGATTTAAGCCATCTATCAATTACAACACCAATATGAAAAGTCTTAGAATGACTACCTGAGACTATAGGACGAAATGGTGGATTGTCAATATTTTTATGAATTTTAGGTATCCCTACAATACATGCCAATATCGGATATTCAACTTTTATATAGTCATAAATATCCTTTGTAATACACTGGTCCGATAATAATTCTTCAATACACACATCAATGCGTCTATAACCGATGTTAATCTAATTTAAGGATACAGGTTCATAATTCCCTGAGTCGTGCAAAATCTTGTAAATTTCGTTAAATTTCTCAAGCATGGAAGGTGGATGCTGTATCATTCAGCTGGGGAAACCTGACAGTTTATGCCTTTCCTCCACTGCTTCTCCTCCCCAAGGTACTCCTAAAAGTCAGACAAGAGAAGCCAAAAATGATTCTGATTGCCCCAGACTGGCCACACCAGCACTGGTACCCAGTCCTAAAGAGCTTGTCTCAAGGACCAGCCTGGACTTTTACCTCAAATTCCTCATCTTCTGACCCAACAAAACAGTCAGATCCTGCACAGCCAATTATGAACCTTAAATCTGGCTGCATGGCGAATAATATAACCACACAGAACACAACTCTCTCTAAAGCAGTTATGGATGTCATCTTGGAAGCCAGGAGGCCCAACACCAGAAAATCTTATGCAGAAAAATGGAAGAGATTCTGTGCATGGAACCAGGCACAAGGACTTGAACCGCTTGTTCCAAATATTCCACAGATTTTACAATACCTAACTGAGATGCTGGACAAAAGCCTATCCTTCTCATCAATTAAGATCCATACCTCTGCCATTTCAGCTCATTACAATACAGAACCTCCTATTTTTTCACATCCACTGGTAAGACAGTACCTCAGAGGTGCCAAAAACATAAGACCCCCAAGCAAAGCATCAAATACCTACATGGGACCTCAACTTTGTCTTGGAAAAGCTCACACTGCCTCCTTTTGAGCCAGCCAATACATCTGAAATAAAATTCTTATCTTGGAAACCTGCTCTGCTCCTAGCAATAACTTCAGCAATTAATGGCAGTGGAACCTTTTATCATTTTCCATCCGGACAGGGTTTCTCTAAGGAAAAAAACAACATTTATGCCAAAGGTAGTAGTATCCAGTGTGGTTCTTAACCAAGCCATTCATTTGCCAACTTTTTATCCAAATACCCAGAATAAAGGGGAGAGACTTCTGCACTCTTTGGGCATACACAGGCAACTACGCTTCTACTTGGACAAAACAAAAGCTTTCAGAAAGACTGAGCAACTTTTTGTGGCATATGCTGCAGGATCACAAGGAAAGGCTATTTCAAAGCAGACTATTTCAAAATGGATAGGACACTGCATTTGTTTCTGCTATGCACAGCATGGCAAAACAGTGCCTAAGAATATTAGGCCACATTCTACCAGGGCAGCAGCCTTTCTCTGAGGAGTACCAACCAAGGAAATTTTGGAGGCTGCAACTTGGAGTTCAGTGCACACTTTTAACAAGCACTACCACTTACCTCTTTACTCTAAATGCAGAGCAGGCTTTGCCACTGCAGTTCTGCAGGGCCTCATAGCCACTCCTAATCCTATTTAGTCCCAGCCGCCCAACCTCAGCTTTGGGATTCAACACAAGTGTAATGACTGCAACAGTGAAACACGATGAACATAGTACAGTTGTGTACCTACCATAAATGTAGATGTTCGAGTGTATTCACTGTTGCAGTCCAGGTTACCCACCCACCATCCCTCTTTCTTTGCTGGGACTTATCTATACTTCTCTATCCTATACAACCTATGTGGTGTATTTGCTTGTAGATGAAGGTATTGTTTATTTTAGTGTATGTTTTTTATAAGCAAAGTGTATTGCCTACCTTCTTGGGGGCACCTGACATCTGGGGCAAGAAAAACTGAAGAAAATGGCGTCAGCTGCATCTTATATACCCCTGGCGCACTGATGTCAGGGAAGAGGCGACAGCAACCGTCGCCGGACCAGGACTTTGGAATTCAGGCCGACTGCGGGTAGCCTGCCAGCAGGATAACCCAAGTGTAATGATTGCAACAGTGAATACACTCAACAATCTACATTTATGGTAGGTACACAACTGTACTTTCCAAAGCATGGAATGTCTCTTGGACAGGAATCTATACCTCCAGCACATCCTATTTATTGTTGTGGTGAGGTTTAGATCCCTAGAGCATGTGGCTCGAGGGGATAAGGTTTTCTTTAGGTGGAGCATGTCCATCAATTCTCGGTTGGACATGGCCTTATATGTCAGGCAGAGAACACCTCTGAGCAGGCGGTATGCAACCAAGTACAGCTGGAGTTTCTTCAGTCGAGCTGCATAGGGCATCTGTTTGAGGCCAGTGATCCTCTTGGTGAGGTACTTCTGTGGTCTTTCCAGCTGTTACAGGTGTCTTGTAAGGTACATCTCAAATGGGGCATTGTACTCTATGATGGGTCTGATGAGTGATGAGTGATGAGTAGAGGGGCACAATGACCTCTTTTGATCTGGATGCAAACCCTTTTCTGATTAGGTGGACCACATAGAAGGGTTTTCTAACCACTTTGGCAATGTGATTATCAAAGGAGAGATTACTATCTACTTGGGTCCCCAGATCCCTTATTACGTTTTCCGTATTTAGGGGACTACCACCTATGTGGTAGTTTGTAGGTACTTTATTTCCAAAGGGAATAACTGTGCACTTTTTGGCATTTAGCTTGAGGTCATGATTTTGACACCAGGTATCCATCTCAGTGAGACCCTTTTGGAGGATGTCTGTGTTAGCCGGTGAGTCATTTATAGCCCCTAGTTTGCAGTTGTCTGCGAACTTGGTCAGCCATAGTCCTCCTGTGCTTGTCTGTACCTCTGAGAGGTATATGCCGAACAGAAGGGGTCCTAGGACTGATCCCTGGGGAATGCCACTTGTAACCGGTTTAGAGTCATACCTAGCTCCCGCAACTCTCACCATGTGGGTTCTGTCCGTGAGGCAATTGGCAACCCATCTTGTGACATAGGAGTTTATGTTCAGGTTGGTGAGCTTGTCTATAGCACCAGAATGGGGAATAGTGTTGAAGGCCTTTGCAAGGTCTAGGTAGGCTGTGTGTACCTCCTTTCCCTCATCTATAGCCTTGGTAACTGTCTCAAAGAAGTCCACCAGGTTTAGGAGGCATGATCTGCCCTTAACAAAGCTGAACTGGGTAGGGTCCTGTGTTTGGAAGTTCCCAATGTCTCTGTTAATGAGTTCCATGATGATGCGCTCCATAGCCTTGCAGACCAAGCTAGTCAGGCTTATAGGGTGATAGTTGGGGTCTGTTGTGGCTCCACCTTTGTGGAGCAGAATAACTGTTGCTGTGCACCACTCTGTGGGTATGTAGCCTGTGGAGAGGCTGAGTTTGAACAGTGTGTTTAGATGAGGGATTAATTCGTCTTTGAGCTCATGTAGGACGCAGCCTGGGACACCATCCGGTCCCATTGATGCTGTGTTTTTGGCTTTGGAGAGGGGTATTTTAACCTGAGTGTCTGTGATTTCAAGGGCTCTACATTCTTCTGGTATGGTTATGGGCCCTTTTGGGGGTGAGAGGGGGGTGAAGTTTGCAATGGAACCTGTCTGCCAGGATGTTGGCAATATCAGTTGGTTCAGTGTATTTTGTGCCATTCTGCACTAACTCCGAGCAGATCTGAGCATTGCCACTTAGATTCTTGACATAGCTAAAGAATGCGTTGTGGTTATCTTTGGAATCCTTGGCAAGTTTTCTTTCAAAGCTCGCCTTGGACGATTTTATGAGGGATCGTAGTTTTTTGCTGATACTGATCAGGGATATTTTCCCTTCTTGGGATTTTACTCTTTTCTGTACTAGTTTCCTCCTTCTATTGTATAGCTTGTTTATGGCAGGGGTCCACCAGACTGATTTCCTTTTCTTGTTAGTGAGTCTTGGTTTTGCTTGGGATAGCACCATCCATGCATTCTTGTAGGTGCCTGTAGAATGCATTAGTAAAGGATTTTGCAGCTTAGACAGCATTATCCTTTAGCATGGGGGCTTTGAAACTTTACACCTCCATCTTAAGTAACGTGAAGTTTGCTTTTGAAAGGTTTTTCATGGTGGTTTCCTTGTCCGGGGGTGGGGACGAAATGTGGATATCCAAAGTGATTTGTTTATGGTCAGATCTAACCAGCAAGAGGTTGACCTCCAGTGTGGAACACTGTCGCCCTTGTTGGTGATGACCGGTCCAATATGTTGTCACATCTGGTGGGAGTGTTGACTTGTTGTTCCAGGGTGTTTGAATTTATAAATTCTAGGAAATGTTGGGCAAGGGAGTTAGTACTTGAGTAGTTCTCCCAGTTAATGTTTGGGTAGTTGAAATCACCCAATATTAGGGTGTTTGGTAGGACCTTTATGTTACACAGTATTTCCAGAAATGCGAAATGGGGGTCCTGGGACATGGTGGGTGATCCGTAGCAAGCTACAATTTGAATTGCAGTTTTGCCCGTTGTTAGTTGCATGTGGATAATCTCTGAAGCATCGTGTTGTGCCACTAACCGGGAAGTGTGGGTATCCTTGATGAATATGGATACTCCCCCGTAAGCCACATTGCCTGCATACAGCAACTTTGTTGATCTGTCCTCTCCAACCTGTTTGGTAATGTAGCCCATCATTAGTATGAACAGCAGTGGACTCAGAGCTGAACCCTGATGCACACCCACTTCTACCGGGAACCCCCTCTGTGAGACCAAACACTGTTCGTACTTGAGTCATTGGGTCCTAGAACATTGCGTGCACTAATTTTACCTATGTTTCTGGGACTTTGAACTGCTGCAGGAGTGCTCAAATCCACTTTCTTGGGACGTTGTCTTGTACATTCTACAAGTCTAGGAATGCCCAGTTGGACTTTTTCCTCATTTCTAGCTTTTTATCAAGTGTCCGTCTCACTGCAAATATTGGGTTAGTTGGCTGCATCCTGATCTGAAGCCTAACTGATCATCTGACATCTAACTATGCATGTTCGATTATCAATCACCTTCTCGGGAACTTTCATGCAATGTGACAGAAGATTGATACCTCTCTACTGCCCGCTGTTGGAAATGTCCCCTTTGCTCTTGAACACTGGCCCTACTATGCTTATTCTCCAGTCATCTGGTATATGCCTTTCTTTCCATACTGCTATGAGTGCCCTCAAGCTATTTCTCCCCATCTGACCTGACATCTTTATTGTATTTTCTGTGACCTCATCTGAGCCTGCTGCTTTTCCTGACTGCATTTTCCTTAGTGCTGTTCCTCTTCTATGATGGGCTCCTTCTTTTCTTTCATTGTAGGCTGTAATTGGCTCAGTACAGCTTCTGTGAGGTATTCTTCATTTAGAAGCTGCTGGGAGTACTTCTTCCATTGGCCTTTTGATGTCCTCTGGACTGGTGAGCAGGTTGTTGCTGGCATCACTTATGATGGGTGTCTGACTGGCTTCTTTATCTTTCTGACTTTGTCTTGCGACCTGATGTAGATTCTTTGTGGCTCCTGCTGAGTCACTTTCCAGAAGCTGGTACAGTGCTTCTGATGCCTTGTTCTTTGCTATTTCAACTCCTTTCTTAGCTGTCTTTGTTAGCCAACCAGTATTCCTTCCTAGCCTGGTCTGTCTTTTCTAACTCCCACTTTTTCCTGCACTCCTCCTTTCTTATGATGACTTCTTGGACTTCTGCATTCCACCACCAGTTTTCGTTATGTACCTTATTGCCATACCTGGCTCGGCCACATATCTGTTCTGTAGTCCCCACACATGATGCTTTGAGGCACTGCCATTCTTCTTCAGATCCACCTATTTCCTTTTCTTCTTGAGGTGCTAGAGCCCTGATTAATTTCTTGAACTGTTGTGTTTTCTCTCCAGTCAACTTCCAAGTCTTCAGCCTGGTCTGTGTTGACCATAGAGCCTTCTTTGACAGTTGCTTATAGCTGATTATGGCAACCAGTGGTTTATGTTGTGGGCCGACTGTTTCACTGGGGATGATTTTGCAATCACTGATTCTACCCCAGTGCCCTTTCCTTACTATGAGGAAGTTGGCCAGTCTTGTATATGATCTTGTGACTCTCTCTCTTTCTAAACCACATGTTGGCTGCAATCAAGCCATTTGCCAAACAGAAGTCTAGAATACCCTCTCCTGCTTTATTCCTGTTGCCCTAACCATGCGGATATAAGCAATCCTCATTTCATGTTCTTTATATCCCGGTATGTGCATTTAGATCACCAGTTATCAACTCCAATTCCTGTTGTCCTGCTTTAGCTAGCAGGTTCTGCAACTGTTGTCTGAATGCACTGTTTTCATCACTGTTACAACCCTGCTGTAGAGCATAGGCTGAGATTATGAATACTGCCTTATCATTAGGCTGGAGTCTGATTTTGTGAGTACTTCACTAATTCTGATGACATTCCTGTGGATGAAAGCAACTTACACTCTTCATTTGTGAAGTCTGGGACTGACATCAGGTGGGGTGGCTAGCTTTGCTGTGGTTGAAAATAACTTGCCCCTTTCGTTTGCTCAGTTTAAAGTATGACATTAAGGGTTAGTGTTTATTTGATTGAAATGAAGTTAAATATGTGTTTTCTGTTTGTCAAGTGGTGGGGCTAACTGTACTGTGGATGAAAATAACTTGCCTTCTTTTAAAGGCAGGGATGAGTTAATGTGTATTTCTGTGGAATTAACTGGAATATTTTATTCTATTCTAGGTGGATTTTTAGCCATGCTGTGCATGAAAGCAATTTTTTAATTTCATGTTGATATTTGAAATGTACACAGTCAAGTAGCTATAACTGGTGATCATGGACTTTTGTGGATTGTAATGACAGTAGTTCAAAAGTTTTTAAATCAGTAAGATTCATCCAGTTGAACCCTTGACATTATGCATGGTCACCCCCCCCCCCCCAGAAAAAAGGTGTGTGGGGGGTGGAACATAGCTTGAAAACAGACCATGCCTAAAGTAGTGTTAATCTGCCACTTGTAACAGGGCAGTTCTTCCAGTGACTAAAGGTTATTCCTAAACTGATACTGCTGGCTTCACAAATGGACTTGTCTGTACTCTAAAGTGCTGTTCAGTAGGTAATTAATACATGGGGAGTCCTTCCTTTTGGCAAAATGTATTTCCTGGAGTTCATTTCCCCTATCCCAACTTCCAAAAGTGCATTTTCTGAAAGCGTTTGACATTACTTGGCTGCTATGCAAGAACACAGCTGTGCAAGCCTGTTCTTTCAGTGACTTTTTTTCTCTTTTCCTTACATTTGTGCAGCTGTGGCGTGAATCATTCAATCAATCTATCTATCTCTGTCTAAACTAAGTTGTTGGGGGTGCAAGGGGGTGGTATCTCCTGCAGGAAATTATAATTAAACTTGTGTCATCCACAGTTTTAGCAGGTATGTTATGTAATGAGCTTGTCTTTTCCAGCTTACTGTTGGCAAGTTGTGTATTGATTTCTCATAATAGATCCCTTACATTTGATATTTTGTGCAAGTTCAAGGTATATCATTTGTAAATGTGATTTTTTTTTTTCATCCTAGTTTTAGTGCATGGGTGGATGCTATGCAATCAAGTCCATTAGACAGTTAATAACCTAATCCAAACACTCACTTGCCACCTGTCTCGAGGAGTGTCACACATGATAGGTCCAGGGAAAATTTTGTGACTACCCATCAGTTGTCTAGATTAGTTTTTGAATGTAGCTGGAGTACTGCTTTGCTTAATCTTAATATTTTTCCGTGTGTGTTGTACATTGCCCCTTTGCCTGCCGATCATCTACCTCTTCCCAGGCAAAAATTCCTGAAACTTTTCTGTTCCTCCATCATTGGGATCATGGGTTGAGTGAGAGTAGTCATTATTATTGCAGCCATCAGCAGTGGATTGGAATTTTATTCTGCCCTTCCCTTGTGCATGCCCCCAGTGATCGCCTGTGGGTGGGATGTGCAGTAGCTGTCAGAGCTAAACCAACTCGGACTTCCTCAAAAGGGTGACAGCAGCATTTCCCTACCCATGTTCCCACAGGAAGTACTGCATAATTGTATTCCCAGCCTCTAACAAGGAAGTCAGCCTGTGTGCATGTGCCCCTGAGTGAACGCCCTGCCCTCCTTCCCATAGAGTGGGCATTGACATCCTGACTGCACTGTCTAGCATCTAAGCTGATACTCCAGTTTGGGTTACTTGCTCTATAATCAAGGCTTTATCCCTCTAGACCACTGGTGTAGGTATTTCATATGTGAGAAATATGCTGGGATAAATACTTGTCACTCCAATGTGTTCTATTAATTTCCTGGTAGAGATTAAGGTCTTTTGTTGAGATGCCGTTAGTCTCGTAAAGCTATATTAGGTTTAGGAGGGTGGTTTTTTTGGGGGCCTGAAAGGAAAAATGTAGGTCACTGTGGATGAGTCTGTAGGGATCTGACTACAGAGTGAAAAGGTTACCAGTTGGTCTAAGTAACTTATGGACTTTGAGGTCTGTGACTTTTTCTGCTTAGAAACCTGTTGGGTCTCTCCAAAGGAGTGATATATGTTTCAGTAAGTATATATGAAATATGGCATTATATTCAATAATGGTGTGTGTATGACATGACTATAGTGGAAGCAGGTCATCTGATTCTGAGTAACATGCCTTTGGTTATTAGCTGGGCCAGACAGAAGGAATTAAGTACTCTCGAGACATAAACATCATAGGCTAAGGTGTCATCCAGAAGGCTGCATGGCCATCTAATGACAGTGTTATTAAACAGCATGTGATCTGTGTAGAAGAATGAGGAGGCATTTGTTTTACCAAAGTGGACTGTACTGCATTTTTTGGCATTTAATATGAGGAATCAGTTTTTTGCATAGTCCAGCCAATCCTGGTGTACCTTCATGTCAGTGGGTGTTCAAATAACAACCCCTAGTCTACAGTCAGTGAATTTTGTTAATCAGTGACTATGGATATTGGCTTGTAGCTCAGAGAAATGCCAAGTGGAAGAGGACCCGGAACCAAGCCCTGCGGAGACCCTCTTGTTAGCAATTTTTTTTTTTTGGAATGTAAAAAATGTATCTCCCATATTACACATGGATTGATGCTTAAGTTCAGCAGGTTGTCAGCAATGTCTGCACGGTGGTAGTACTGAATGAAAGGAAACACTGTGGAGCCACTGCGTGTCACTGAGCTTTATTGACTGTGCTGCTTTTGCCTTTCAAGTTAGATGTGCAATTTTGTTAGCCATGTAAGTTTCTTCACTGTTGCAAAATATTAGCAATGGTGTTTAATTTTTTTTTATTGTTCAACATTTCATTGTGCAAAATCGTATTGTACCTGTCCAGTTTTGTTAGTGGAAGGTGAGTAATGGTATTGCTTTACACATCTGTCAAAGGCAGGATGATAAGGAATAAGTGCATAGGATAGCATGTTATTTGCATTGTATAATTTCCTTCCAGGTAATGCATGTTACTGTCTAAAAACATGATGAAGGCTTACAGTATTTTATATATATATATATATATATATATATGTATAATTTATTTATTTATTTATTTTGCAGGAGTTAACCGCTCACAAAAAGCAAGGCCCTGGCTTGCTCAGTAAAATGGGTGAAACAGTGAGATCCATGGCTGCTATAGTTAGAGGAGTAAAAAATCGTCCCGAGGAGTTCACTGAAATGCTCGAGTATATTGAAACATTTGGGCAGAAAGTGGGACTGCTTGACAGAATCTCTCAACGGATTTTGAAGGAACAAAAGGGTTAGTTAAAATGTTAAAAATTCTACAGTACTTCCCTTGAATTGATTGATGGATTCTTAATTCATTTAGAGTTGATTTTAATAATTAAACTGTCACCCTTATTTTTATTGAACTTGTAACGTAGAATGTGGAAAAAGTATGTTGGTCTTCATCCAAGGAAAAGGACCTGAATTTAATTATTTACATGTAGCTATAGACTAATGAACTCAATTTATCAGAATTCTGATGAACAAGCTGTCATTATTTTAAAAGCTTTTTGGCTTTGATTCTTCATTTAATAAAAGCCCTCTGATAGCCTCCACTTCTGATAGAATGTTGATGCAGGTTGTTAGCTAATCTCTGAAATGTACTTTGCTACCTTCCATATTGCTTTAATGATGATGGAACATTGTATAGCTTATGACAGTACTTGTGACTCCATCTGGAAAAATAATGCAATAGACGGATGTGTGATTCGCAGAGTACTTTCATAAGGGTCTAAGTAGGAACATCAAAGAACACAAGACACTCACTCGCCAGAGGCACTTTGTACCACGCATCAGCAGCATTTTGTCTGAAAGGCTGTGATAGTAAACAGTGATGATGCAGACAGCTGAGTAAGAGTCTGCTTCTTTGTACATGAAAAAGGCAAGGTTTTTTTATCTTAATTTAGTGTCTGGTAAGTTTTGAATGCACTGTTAGGCTTTGCAGTGTGTTCATGCTGCTGGGCAAGAACCACTTAATTTACTGTTTTAAGCACAGTACACTGTGTCTGAAATGCATTGTGTATTGTTCACAATAATATAAACTGTAAACTACATGTTAAAACTTGGGTTAATATTTTAATGTTCGTTTAGTATCCCTGCAGATCTGGGTTTAAAGAGAACATGAAATATTCTCCAGGTAGGTAGGCTATTTGGCTTGCATAAACTGTACTGACAGTTAAATGTTTAATAAGCTTGGAGAGTAGTGGACTCCTATGACAACAAAAAGATGACTGTCATATCTTGCAATTCCAGGCTAATAGTGTTCTTCTGGTGGGTGATGGATGTCACGGGTAAAAAATGGCCATTTTATGGATTTGCTATACTTTTATTTTCATTTCTATTTTCTGTGTATTGTCTGCTCTGCAGAGAAAGTAAATAAGCTAGATGAAGATCAGCATGTGGTAAAGGACTGATTATTTGTATTAAAAGAAGTTGTTCAAACTATAGTCCAACAAAGAAACATACTCTCAAGTACTGTTATGTAAACAAAACACTTCTCCGTTTCAAGAAACAGTACTCTGACAAACTTTATGCAGCTTTATCTTTTGTGGATTCTGTTATCCCAACTAAATAAAACAAGCTTTATCATTACATGGGGAGTAAAATGTATTTTTGATTTTTTTTTAGCAAGGTGTAAAATGAAAAAGGCAGTTTTTTTTTAAACCATAGGGTTCAGATTGGTGTTTTCATCATGGTATGGTTGGAAGTACTATATTTTATCTGATGAAACTTTGAGTTGAAAGACTGGCTTGGTGAGCGCCTTCTTCTAATGGAGATGGCAGCTGGCTCTGTCCATTATTGTCTGGTATGAAGCATGTAAGGCAACCTGTGGAATGCCAGAAGAATTATATTGAAGTACATTTCCATTCTCAAATGCAGCCTTAAACACACACTGTTACTTTTAGGTTTAAATCTACTGGGAGTATCCTTCGAAGAACCCTTCCATCTAACTCATGATAACTAGCATTTTTTTGTGGCATTCCTGCTGCTAGACACACTGCACAACAACGTGTTTCTGTATACACATGTGGACCTGTGTAACATCCATTAAAATTACAGTACAGAAAAAGTACTACACAGTTTTGTTCCAGTGAAATGAACAGAGTAAAAAACTGACAGATGAAAGCCAAAACTTGCCACTATACAGTGCAGATCTTTTGAAAGTAAAGTTTTTCTTGTACATTTTACAAGAACTGAAAAACAATGCCCAATTTAAACAGGAAAAGTTTAACTACTTGATTTGTTGTGACACATTTAAAGTATTTATTTTGCAGTAAGACTCCACCTACCTTGGACGACTGTCCGATCTAGCTAAACTGCAAATATTTCTGCTTCTTGAACTGTTTTTGCACCTGCACTTTTAAAGTTTGTCCTGTTTGTTGCATTTATCTGTTGAGGCTACACACTCAAGTGCGCTAGCCTGTGTTAACATATTTATTGCATTTTCCTGCTGTTTGTTGCAAAAAAGAAAAAAAAAACAAAAAAATGATCCTTGTTTCCCGTCTTTCCTGACCTAGAGTAGTCCAAATACAGGCTTTGCTGTATTCTGGATGTTTGGAAAGTTCCTGTGTTGCCCATTTCCTTTCTTGGATAAAGGGAGGCTTCTTTGTTCACCAGTGGCAGTGGGGAGCATAGAGCAGCCCATCTATCCCTGGAGGAGTGTTCCCAGCACAAGACTCTGATAGTCTATTGGTCGTTTTGGGCCAATTTCTAGCTCTTTCAAGTCCCTGTGTATAAAACCCACTTTGGCGCAGTTTTTGCACTTGTTACTACTCAGCCAAGCTCCTCGTGGTCCTGCAGAGTGGTGCTAGCAGCAGAGAGGCTGAAAGAGTGACTGCTAACCTGATAAGTGTTTTTTTTCCTGCTACTACCTGGGCGACTGTCCGGTCTAGCTAAACTGCAAATATTTCTGCTTCTTGAACTGTTTTAAACTGTTTAAAGTTGTTTTTGCACCTGCACTTTTAAAGTTTGTCCTGTTTGTTGCATTTACCTGTTGAGGCTACACACTCAAGTGCGCTAGCCTGTGTTACATATTTATTGCATTTTCCTGCTGTTTGTTGCAAAAAGAAAAAAAAAAAAATTATCCTTGTTTCCCATCTTTCCTGACCTAGAGTAGTTCAAATACAGGCTTTGCTTTATTCTGGACTTTTGGAAAGTTCCTGTGCTGCCCATTTCCTTTCTTGGATAAAGGGAGGCTTCTTTGTTCACCAGTGGCAGTGGGGAGCTTAGAGCAGCCTATCTATCCCTGGAGGAGTGTTCCCAGCACAAGAATCTGGTAGTCTATTGGCCGTTTTGGGCCAATTTCTAGCTCTTTCAAGTCCCCTTGTATAAAACCCACTTTGGCGCGGCTTTGCCCGATTTTGCGCATAGCGCATCATCGGGCAACTCCGCTTAATTGGGTTTAAACCATTTTCGGCTCCACAAAGTCTGCTCTTCACGTTTTCCCTTAGAACTGATGTAGTTCTCATAATAAACACCCTATTTCTACTCTAAAGCCTGGCACTTGCTCACTAAAGCAATTATATAAGTCAGCACTAAAAAATTAAAAGCACTACACCCTCACAAACTCCCCTTTTGTACCTTGTTCCCCATTGGCCCTTTTTTCAATTATAAAGGAATTCCCAATACTATTCTAGCATGTCCAAAGGTCAGTTGTCAGTCTCCTCTCCGGTCCAGCTGGTGAATCTGGGAATCTTGAGGCAATGTTACAACTGCCTCATGTACACAGACAACCCTCTCCTCCTCCCAACAAATTCCAACACGTGTGAGAGATGCAACCATATAGCCAAACTGGAGGCTAAGCTCTCTCAGCTCAGTACTGGCGTAACCAGTCAGGAGGAGAAGGAAACCACACTCACTACAATTCCAGTCTCACATAGACCTACCACGACAGCAAACCAAACACATAAACACACAAAAACATACTCAGAGGCTCTAAATAAAAATCTGCCTAAGCAGCAGAGACCTCCAAAGCAGACACCCAAGCAACCGCTACCCCAAAACAAAACACGTACAACACATAGCTCACAAAGCCAGTGTGCCGAACAGTCACAGCCCTTAAGGCTAAACAACACACCTGATACACTTGTAATAGGTGACTCTATCGTCAGGCACACTGACGTCCCACTCACCAGGCTGAACAAGGAGAAGGTCACAGTGAGCTGCCTGTCGGGTGTTAGGATACGCCACATAACACAAGCACTCAGGTCACTCCATGGCAAGTACAAATATGACTCCGTCATTGTCCATGCTGGTGTGAATGACCTGAGACGTACCTCCCTGGACTACATGAAAAGAGACATAGAGGAGCTCTCTGAGCATGTAGCCCAGGCCGGTATGAACCTGACCTTGAGTAGCATCTTACCCTCACCAAGAATGATGCCACAATATGAAGACAAGATGATCAATTTCAACAGTTGGCTTAAGTATTGGTGTCATTCAAAGGGGATCCAATGCCTGTCAGCCTGGGATGACATGCTCGACAAGCCACGATCCTTCTCTAGGGGCAGCTTGCACCTGCCACCCCTGGGCTTTCGGATATTGGCAAAGGCTCTTGCCACCCCCATAGTGCCTTTTTTAGGCAAGGCTCAAAAGATAAACCCACCTCCATAGGTATCACAAGGGATAAGAAACTAAGAGTAATGCTACTCAACGCCAGAAGTCTAAACCTCAAGATGCACGCACTCAAAACTCTCCTTAGCATGGAGAACATCGATATCTGTGCAGTAACAGAAACCTGGTTCAAGGCTCCCGAGAGCACCCCAGCACTACCAGGTTATACCTCATACCATGCTTTTTGGCCCCAAAACTTGGACCGAACCACAAAAGGAGGGGGAGTATCAATATTCGTCAAAGATACCCACACCTCCAGGTTGGTGGGACAGCACGAAGCATTAGAGACTATCCATGTGCAACTAACAGTGGGTAAAACTGCCTTCCAGTTTATAGCCTGCCAAAGACCACCCTCCCAATCCCAGGAACCCCACTCGGCCTTCCTGAGAACACTGAAAAATATGAAGATCTCTCCAAACACCATTATATTAGGCGACCTCAACTACCCAAACATAGACTGGGAGCATTACTTTAGCTCCAACACCCTAGCCCAAAGGTTCCTAGAATTTATAAACTCAAATGTTATGGAACAACTTGTTACCACTCCCACAAGAGGGGAAAACATACTGGACCTGATCATCACCAACATGGGGGCTCTGTGCTCCAGACCAGACGTGTATCCCTCACTGGTAAGATCAGACCATAAACTAATCTCACTGGATATTCACATCCCGACCCCACCCCCTGCCCAGAAAACCACAGTGAAAAACTTCTCTAAAGTAAATTTCACACGCCTCAAAACCGAGGTGGAATCCTTCAAAGCCCCCCGGGGCTGTGGAAAGTACGGCCCAGACCGCATAATCCTTTATAAACGCATTCTATGAACACCTTCAGGAATGCATGGATCATGCAATCCCAAATAAAACCAAGACCCAATCCTCCAAAGGCAGGCGTCCTGTCTGGTGGACCCCAGCCATAAACAAACTATACAGTAGAAGGAGGAAGCTACTACATGATAGAGCAAAATCACGAAAAGGGAAGGCATCTCTGATCATTATTAGAAAAAATCTATGGGCACTCATAAAATCGTCTAAGGCCAGCTTCGAGAGAAAAATTGCACAGGACACTAAGGATAATCACAAGGCTTTCTTTAGTTATGTTAGGAACCTGGGTGGGAATTCCCAGATATGCTCAGAATTAGTCCAAAATGACAAAAAATACACCGAACCCACAGACATTGCCAACATCCTAGCTGACAGGTTCAGCGCAAACCCCCCCCCCACCAAAAGGGCAAATATCTATCCCAGCAGAGTGCTGCCCCCCTGACATCTCAGATGCTCAGGTAAGAGCCGCCCTCTCCAAAGCAAAAAACACAGCATCAATGGGACCAGACAGTGTCCCAGGCTGCGTCCTACATGAACTCCAAGAAGAGCTAAACCTAAACATAAAACTACTGTTCAGTCTCAGCCTTACTACAGGATATGTACCCAAAGAGTGGCATACTGCAACAGTGGTCCCTCTCCATAAAGGTGGTGCCTCAACGGATCCTGGAAACTATCGCCCCATAAGCCTGACTAGCTTGGTCTGCAAAGCTATGGAAAGGATCATCATGGACCTCATAAATAAAGATATTGGGGACCTACAGACACTGTATTCTACCCAGTTCGGCTTTAAGGGCAGATCCTGCCTCTTAAACCTGGTCGATTTCTTTGAAACAGTCATTAAGGTCATTGACGAGGGGAAGGTGGTCCACACAGCCTACCTGGACCTCGCAAAAGCCTTCGATACAGTACCCCACTCGGGCATTATAGATAAGCTCACCAGCTTAAATATAAACCCCTATGTCACTAGATGGGTTGCAAATTGGCTCAAGGACAGAACCCACATGGTTAGAATTGCTGGAGCCATGTCAGACTCCAAACCAGTTACAAGTGGCATCCCACATGGCTCAGTCCTGGGACCTCTCTTGTTCGGTATATATTTCTCGGAGGTACAGGCCAACACGGAAGGACTGTGGCTGACCAAGTTCACAGATGACTGCAAGCTAGGCGCCGTAATAGACTCTCCAGCCGACACAAGCATCCTACAAAAGGGCCTCATAGAAACAGACAACTGGTGCCAGAGCGCGTAGCTCGATGGGATTTGGATTTTCACTCATCCCTCATCAGGCCCATAATTGAGTACAATGCCCCTTCTGGGATGTACCTTACCAGACACCTGCAGCAACTGGAAAGACCCCAAAAGTACCTCACCAAGAGAATCAAAGGGCTCAAACAGATGCCATATACTGCCCGGTTAAAGAAACTCCAGCTCTACTCAGTGGCATACCGCCTGCTCAGAGACTATCTATGCCTGACGTATAAAGCCATGTCCAACCCGGAATTAATGGACATGCTGCACCTCAGAAAATCCAAATCCCATCGAGCTACGCGCTCGAGAGACTTGAACCTCAGCACTGAAATAAATAGGACATGCTGGAGGGACAGATTCATAACCCAGAGGCTCCCTTCACTCTGGAATAAAATCCCAGTCCAGGTTAGGCAGAGTTCCCTCATTGACTCTCTTCAAGAGGAATCTTGATGAGTGGATGGGAGATCGTAGGTTTACCCCGGGTATCACTTCTGTGTCACTGTTAGACAGAAGCACAGTATACTAACCTCAAAAAAGGGCATAGCAAAATTAATTTAAAATGGGTGGCGAAAGCCAAACATACTCTGACTAGGCTTATAAATGCCCTAGGGCAGATAGCCTAGTATGAACCTATGAACCTTACTGCACTCTTGTTGTGAGGGTGTAGTCCCCACAACCCTGCTAATGACATTTGAGATCACAGCACCTCATCACTACAAGGAACTGCATCTTCAGATTTAGAATATGTTATTTTCCACCTTACTGCACTCTTGTTGTGAGGGTGTAGTCCCCACACCCCTGCTAATAACATTTGAGATCACAGCACCTCAGCACTACAAGGAACTGCATCTTCAGATTTAGAATATGTTGTTTTCCTGTCTTATGCCCATTGCCCACTGCTTGCCAATATAGCTTCAATTTCTTCTGACTCTGAATTTGAACAGGTGGGTGCTGAAAATACATAAACGAGTTAGCTGTAGGACAGGAGAATCATTAAGATAGGACAAGACTTCTTCATTGCTTTGTATAGCTTTGTCATTTTTTTCTTCATTTGTCTTTAACTTCTTTACAGACGTGCTGTATTTCACTGAAGGCCACAAGATAAGAACTCACTCTGCAACTATATTAATTCTGGGCATATTTTCAGACATATCATGATGAAAACTAAATGAACTGTTATTGTTATTATTATTACTATTAATAATTAATAGTGGTAGAATACTGATCCACATGGATCATTTTCAGACTCAACACTGTCTAGTTAAGTGACTTGCTTAGATTTTCACAGGAGACAAATGGAGGTGGAAGGAATCAAACCCTGTACTGTGCAATACGCAATACAAAGCAGCTAACTAACAACTCAGAGCCTTAATCCTGTGAACTGACTGCCAATGTTTTAGTGTAAGAACCCCCTTTCAGAAAGTAAATGGAGTCCAATTGCAAACTGAGACTCTAATATTAGTACTAATGTAAGGTAGTAGGTAATGTATAAATAGCTGTTTGATGTTGACAGCTAATTCTGTTACATGAGTGACCAGTTACTGCTCTGAATCAGTATGGTATTGTTTCTCTCTTCTTATTAAGATAAGAATGGTGCATTTTCATTTTATTTGTGTTGCTGAGTATCCTTTTTTTTTTTTGGTTCTTTTATAGATTATTTGGTCGAACTGAAAGAGTACAGCCCTGTTTATACCTTGTGGTCAGGCTCGGAGGATGAGTTAATGGACTCGCTCAAAGGTGTTGCTAGCTGCATCGATAAGTGCTGTAAATGTGTTGAAGAAAAGAGCCCAGGCCTCTCGGAAAACCTTATTCCCTTACTTCATGAATATACTCTGTGTGCTGAAATGTTGAAGGTAGAAAGTTTGGATTGGACTTACTTGTATAAGCATTAAAGTATTTGTTTTCTGTTTAGATTTGAAATGGTTAATGACTTTTCATTTCAGTAGGCTGCTAGCGACCTCAATTAAATTTATTGGTATCTTGGGCCTGTTTACACTTAAAGAAGTGTCTAAAACGCAAACCTACTATTAGCTGGCATTAAACAGTTCTATTTATAGTCTTGGCATGAATGGCCTTGTAAATGATGGTACAATGATTTTGCTTTAATTGCGGTCTTTCTTTTAGAGGCTGAACACATTCTTATTGCTGTGTGGAATTCGTGTTTACAGTTCCTAGATGTTACCATTTTTTTTTCAAAAACAGAAAGTTTTAAATTTTGGAGGAATTGTCCCTGTATCTTTCGCGAGTACTTCCTGACATAGAAGAAAGGATGTCACATTTAATCAATTTAAATGCGTAAATTATTTTTAAAAAGAAAATGTGCAAACTTATATAAAAGCTAGAGAGCAAAAATTGAAAAGTAATGCACATGGTAAAAATCATGGTGCAAGACAAGTCATGGAACTTTGCGGATCTGATTAAAAAAAAAATTATTTGCCAGTTTATCCCAAATGATGTTCAGACATAGATCAGTGTTGCAGTAGCTTGAGCTATATGGGTCCTACCCCACTGCAGTTGACCAGCTCCTAAAACCTAAGGGCACCTCCCTCACACTCCAACTGTAAGAAGCTCGAGCCAAGTTCCATAAAACAGACAGTTGGAGTTTTTTGCTGCTGAAAGCAGTGCTCCTTTGGCAGTCCCCTTCAAACTGCCAATCAGCTATAAATCTTCAAGAACTGGGCAGACAAGCCCCCATTGAGGAAAACCTTCCACTACCTTTAATTTTATGAAAAAAAACTTGCATTTTTCTGTAAAAATAATTGCATTTAGCTAGGAATCTAAATGTGTTCAGACTGTTGTTGCATTTCTAAGGGAGTTCTTTTGTAAATGCCTGTGTAAACATTTTGTAAAAACTTTTATTTTTTACTGAATTTTTACCTAGATAAGTTAGTGTGCTTGGGGCAGGGTACTATGCTTGTAGAGGACTGTTAGTAATTTAGAATCACTTGAAATGATGCCATCTTTTTCATCTGGCTTCAGCCTGTGGGTTATCGGATCCAACTCTAATCAGACAACAGCCATCTCGGAGTCATCAGCCTGAAAACTCCACTTTACCTACAATACCCTGCTCTGTTGTTCTCTCCTCACTCCTCAGATCTTATTTGCTGTCATCAAGAGTAGATCCTGGTCCTCTGAACTCCGCTTACTGTATCTTTCTGTGGGATAGCTGTAGCCTATTTTTGGATATATCTCTTCTTCCTTAGTTCAGCTTGTTTGTTAGGTTTAGGTGTTTGATTGGAAGGTTAGAGTTAAGCATTAGTATTTTTTTTTCCTATGCGTTGTTCTGACCGGGCATTCCCACCTTTTCTTTCTGGTGTCTTCTGGAAAGAAATGCATAGTATATTCATACTATTAGGGGGCGTATGGTGTGTGTGTGTGTGTGTGTGTGTGTGTGTGTGTATATATATATATATATATATATATATATATATATATATATATATATATATATATATATATATATATATATATATATATATATATATGTATATGTATGTATGTATATGTATATATATATATATGTATATATATATATATATATATGTAGATCCAACATCCTACTGGACAGTTTGAGCAGAGACATCCTTCTGTCTTACTAGTGTTTCCTAAACCTGTTCATAGCAGTACAGATTTTCAGATGCTGTGACCTCTTTCCTTACCCATCTGACATGAAGTGTACAGTAGGTTTTATGCCCTGATCTCTACAGGAGGACATTCACTCCGGGATGCTGTTCTATGCTTGGCCCCTGATTCTTGTATACACTTATCCTGCAATGCCTTTGATGATCCAGTTTCTTTAGAAGGCAACCCATTGCAGAGTGACTGTCATCCTTGTTTCCCCAATTTTGGCCCTGTCAAGTTTGGTTCCCCTTCCTTTGGCCTCACCTGCTTTACCCCCCCCCCCCCCCCCGAGTACAAGACCTGGTTCTGGGTCTGATTTCTCATCCTGATGCTTTACCCCTCCTGAAGCTTCACTCCTTTAGGCTAATAGCTTGCTTTTTCCAGTTCTGATGTTGGCCAGGAGTAACAAGCCCTCTGACAAAGTTGTGCATATCCTATCATCCTCCCAGAAATCTTCCAGCAGGAATGCTTATGCAAGTAAATGAAAGTGTTTTCTATTTGTGCTTCTTCCCACATCTTAGATCCTTTTTGAGCTATTTTAGATGCCATTCTAGACTTCTTGGCTGGTCGTTTGCAGTCTGGTCTTAGTTATTCTTCCATGAAGGTACATATAGCCTCCATTTCTAACTTTCATATTGGCGTGGATAATACCACTGTGGCACCTCTTGAGCTTTTTAAGGCCTTCTTTCAGGTCGCCTTTCTCCTAGGTTTACCTGTTAGAGACCTGGTGCCTCCATGGGACCTTTCCCTGAGATAAGGTCTTACTAAACCTCCGTTTGAACCTTCAGTCACAGTACCCTTAACATTGTTGTTACTGGGAAACTTTCTTTTTGGTACCTGTGATATCAACAAGAAGAATGTCTAAACTTCAAGTATTGTCCTGTCTTCCTCCTTACTTGATTTTTCATAAAGATAGTTACTTTACAGACCAGTTCCTCCTTTTTGCTCAAGTTTGCTTTGATGTCTAATTTGAATCAGACCATTTAGTCACTGATGTTCTTTTCATATTTTAGTAATGAGTGAATATTTGCCTCATTGTTTAGATGTGGATTATATAACTCAGATTTCATTTGGGCAGAACCAAAAGTTTCAAAAAATCTGACCAACTTTTTGTATCCTTTTCAAAGTCAAGATTTGCTGAGCCAGTTTCCAGATTGACCCTATCCAGATGTCTGATTGTATGTCTTTTGCATACTGTTTGAAAAGAATGTCTTTCCTGTGAAACCTAGAGGTCATTGTAACAAGAGCACTAGCTACTTCAACTGCCTTCTTTTCACAGGTTTCCATTGATTATATTTGTGCTGTGGCACCTTGGTCTAACACTCATACCTTTGTGTCCCATTACAAAGTGGGTGTTCATTCTAGGACTAGCGCTGCTTTTGGTTCCGTCATCTAGCATAATGTTCTCTCCTAGGGCCTCCCTGGGGTTTTACTGGCTGGGGACTTTGTCTCACATGTTGAGACAGGATGAAAACTACAACATCCAATATGAAATGTATGCAATTACCATAATAGTAGGTCTGCATTGTCTACTGTCTCAACCACCCCTCTCTCCATGCCCCCTCCAAATTGTCACCATTTAATAAGTGCTCCTGATCAGCCTTGCAGTCCAACCTTGAAGGCTGCAGAGAAGGGTGCGTTTGTGCTTCCCTCTCTTCCTTGCCTTTCATTCATGATCTTTTTTATGATTTGTTATATTCCATGGAGTTGTCATGGGCCAGATATGATCTGAGAAGTGGTTGTTAGACTGTGGTATTCTGGATAGAGGAGGCAGAGCTCTTGGAATGAAGATTCTGAAATGGCCTGCATTGGATCAGAGTCTGACCTGATTATCCCAAGGATGAGAAGGATGGAAGAAGACAACATGAATCTATTGTTATGGTAAGTACATACAGTTCATTTTCAAAACATACCCTTTCTGGGTTGTTGTCTCATGCAGTTGCCTTTTGTTAGACTCGCACTAATCAGCCACAGGGTGACAGCCCATTCCACAAGGGCTTTGGTGGCTTTCTGGAAAGGGGTGCAGTCCAGAAGTATTCTAAAAGCAGCAACATGGTCCTCTCCGCACACTTTTACAAAGCATTACAAACTGGATTCCTTTTCCAGGTGCAGAACCAGATTTGCTGGGACTGTTCTTTAGGAGCTTCTTGAGTCCCAGTTTATTGGCCTCCTCCTTTTCTTCCTTTTTCTTCCCTCAGGTATGGTGATCTACCCATGTAGTTTAGGCTACTGCAACAGTGTTCTGTGTTTGAATGTAGTACAGCTGTGTAAGTGAAACTTGCTATAGCAATAAATGTTCGGACAGATCACTATTGCAGTAGCCTCCCTTCCCTCCAGCTCCCTTTTGTTGCTTATATTTTTTCAGTGTCGCTGGGTGTGGATTTGTCCACCCCTTGTTTGGTTATTGTTACTGTTTTGTTACTTTCCTAGTATTGTTCTTTAGGGCTCTTGTCTCCCTCCTTGGTTAAAAAGCTTTGGAGCTTTCTGTGCGCAAGCTGTCATTTATATGGACAGCTGGATCAATCAGAAGATGCTTCTAACTTTTGGTAGCTGGTGAGTTGCAGTAGGACAGAGCCTATATAACTTGGGCGGCTGCAACAATGATCTAATACAGTGGTTCCCAAACCTTTTTAATTCTCGGCTCCATTGCTGAATCCAGGTTTTCCCAAGGCACCCCTCCCCCCTGCAGCACGCATAAAGTACGTATTTCATTTATTTATTAATTTGACATTTGTTTAATGAGGCTGCCCGACTGGACTAGGAGACCTGGGGAGAAAACCTCAAAAGTACAATAAAAAGACAATTGCCAAAAAAAGTGCACATTCTGCTTAACAGCACAACACTGACCTACTATGATTGAGAGGTAAGAAAACTTAATGGCAACCTTATTAACTTTAAGTTTATACGAGTAATATTTAAAATCTGTCCCTATTATTTGGCTCTGTCCGGCATACCTCTGAACTGTATAGATTTTTGCAGAATGTCCAGATTTTTGCAACATATTTTTGGTCTTTTTCTCATAAAATTGTTGTTTTCTGGAAAATCACTGGCAGATCATTGAGGTTGAAGTCAGAAAATAATGACAGACTGTTGAGTTTCATATTTCATACCCTTCAGAAAATTCAAGCTAATGCAAAACCTGCATTTCTGTCAACTTTCTAAGTTTGTGAGAGCAGTACTTAAGTGCCCCTATGTTGTGCCTTTGTACCTCCACTGTTTTTGGCTTTGTTGCGTTCATGCACGCATTCACTCACACACATCGCTCTCACTCTTTTCCGATCTCTCACACACTCACATTCACTTCCTCATTCATACCTGCATTCATTCACACATTGCTCTCACTCTTCCAATCTCACATATACACACACACACAGCCACTTCCTTATTCATACCTGCATTCATTCACACACACACACACACACACACACACACACACACACACAGCCACTTCCTCATTCATACCTGCATTCACTCACACATCGCTCTCACTCTCCCGATGTTCTTCGTGTTTCACTGTTGCAGTCATTACATTTGGGTAATCTGCTGGCTGGTTGCCCTCAGTTGGCCTGAATAACAAAGTCTTGGGTCCTGCGTCAGTTACTGTCTCCTATTCCATGACGTCAGGTCATCAGGGGTATAAAACATGCAGCCAACGCCATTTTAATCAGTCTTTCTTGCCACTCTGTGCCCGAAGCAGAAGAAGTTCGCAAGTGCCGGTCGGCCGACTCCTGAAATTTTCATTTTCGAGTTTCAGAACCAAAGTCTTCAAACTAAAGCTAAGTACCCCATTAGGGAAACTTTTTCTTGCTCCTTACCGATGTTAGTAAAAGTTAATAATTGCATTACTTGTGGGAAGCAAATACCTCATAAGGATTTTTATTTGTACTGTATTCCTTGCCTAGGCCCTGATCACAATGTGCCTTGCTGTCGGTTTTGTGCTAAATTTAACCAATGCACTATTAAGCGTCGGTATATTTTTGCTTCCAAATATTTTGGATCCAGATTTAATTATCCAGAAATGTCGTCAGTTAGCAATCCGACTACTAGAGTTCACAAAAAACGCAAAGAAAAAGACAGGGACAGACCGTCGAGGTCCAAAACCGACGACGAAGCTTCTCCTAAGCCAGTTGCCTGTACTCAATTGAGGCGCTTTCACATCCCCTGATACCTGCTACTTTTGAGTCGCAGGCCTCTACCGAGACCCATGCGAGATTCTCAGAGTATTGACCCCGCGGGTGTCTCTCCCTTGGATGAGTCCGGAGCCGCTGAGCAGGCACCGGCTTCTGAGGGTGTTTTCAGGCCTCAATATTTTTATATAAAACTGACGCCAGCTTCAAAAATGAGATCAAAAACATCTAAGTCTAAAATACCGACGCATGAGCCACATGCTCAGGCCCCTATGCCTAAAAAACAGATTATCAAAATGGCCGAGGACTTAATTACCTTGATCAGGGGTTCCCAACCCCCCCTGCTAAGAGGCCTAGGCAAGACACTGATTATGAATCTTCAGATCAGGTTTCCATTTCTTCTGATTCCTCTTCTGATCAGGAATTTTCTAATCTGCCCTATGAGGATTCAGATGCAGAAGAATCCATCCCATCTGCATCTCCTCCTGAGTATTATTCTTTTGTTGAAACCTTGCATACTTTAAGGGAACATTTTCATTGGGAGAGTCTGGATTTCTCTGAATCAAAAAAGAGGCTTAGGGATTTCCTTCTTCTTCCTCAGCATAGGCCTTTGGCAATACCTCCTGTATTAGACATTGTTGATGATGTGTTTTCGGAATCAAACATGGCTCCTGATTCCCTACCTCTGGCTCCTAGTAAGCCAGACAGATATTACAGGGTTCCTGACTCCCACAAATTTCTATTCAAAAATCCTGCATTCTGATCCTGAGACTATCTCACAGGGTCCCAAAGGTGTGAAAGCCTCTACAGCCAAAAATCCTACTCCCTCTGATAGAGATTCCAGGGCGCTGGATAGATGGGGAAAGAAGGTTTATACGTCTGCAGCCTTGGCAGTTAGGGCTTAAACTTCCAGTTTCATATGCTTAAATATCAACAGCATGTTATGGGCTTATTGAAGCAGAAAATTATGTTGATTTCTGATTGTGTGGAAAATAAATAATTACAGGAATTAATGCATGCAGCAGAACAGGTTGGAACACATACTTTGCAGTGTGGTTTTGATTCCTTGGAGGCCTCTTGCAGGGCCGCAGTTACTGGATCTGTGATTAGAAGGCATGCCTGGCTCAAGGAGCAAAATCTGCCTGATTTTATTAAAGCTAAATTGTTGGATGCCCCTCTACAGCATAATACTCGGTTTGGTAATAAGGCAGAAGAGGTTTTTAAAGAAAATGGAAGACAAAGCTATATCTATGCAAACTGTAAAAGATTTCTTACAAGTGCAGCCACCCAGGTTCAGTAGGCACTGGCCCACTAAAAACTGGTCCTTTCCAGTGTCCAACAGAGCCTCTCAAGGCAAATCTAAGCACTCAAAAGGCTCTAGATACCAATCACAGGGTTCTTACAGGTCAAAGCAATGGGGTGCCTCCACCTCCAAATCTGGAGGAAACAAAGCACAATCCTACAGTAAGCAGTCTCAATGACTTCCCTCTTCCTTCACCAAGCACTTATCTTTTGGCAGCCCCCTTGGGGGGAAAATTAGCATTTCATGCTCAAAATTGGCAGTTAATTATTACCCAGGACAAGTGGGTATTAAACATAGTATCCCAGGGGTACAGATTTCATTTCCATACTTTGCCAATCCCAAACGGTTGGCCAGATCTGCCACAGAATCAATGAGCAGAGGCTCAGAAACAAGTTATGTCCCTCATGGAGATGGGGGCTATTCAACCAGTACCAGAACAGGAAAAAGGACAAGGTTTTTATTCAAGACTGTTCCTGGTACCCAGAAAAGACAATTCCTGGCGTCCAGTACTGAACTTATTGATTTTGATCACGTTCCTGGACATTCCAAAATTCAAAATGCTGACTTTGCAACAGCTACTGCCTATACTGGGCAGGAACGCTTGGTTAGTGACTCTAGACTTAAGAGGCATACCTGCATTTCCCAATAAGGGAATCGTGCAGAAGGTACCTCCGCTTCAAGGCAGGTTTTTTGCATTACCAATTCTCTGCACCTGCCCTTTGGCTTATCTAATGCATCCAGGGTCTTTGCAAAGTGCCTGGCACCAGTAATTGCATTTTGCAGACAAAGAAGCATACAAATGTATCCTTACCTGGACGATTGTCTCATTCGAGCAGAGAACAAGGACATTCTTCTTCAACATCTGGCGTTTGTAAAAAAGCTTCTAACATGCCTAGGGTACACAATAAACGAAAAGAAATCACAACTGGTACCCTCTCAAATAATTACATTCCTGGGTGCAAGCTTGAATACAACTGCCCAGATGGCTTACCTTACGCCAGACAAACAAAGGCAACTGACAACATACTTCAAACAGATGGCAACAAAAACCCAGTTATCTGCAAGACAAATTCTGCAGGCTTTGGGGTTCATGGCATTCTGCATTCTACTAATTCCATATGCAAGATTGTATATGAGGAAACTTCAGTGATACCTAAAAAGTTTATGGAGTCAACATTGTCACAGTCTGGAAATAATGATTCCTCCCATTCCCTGCCTACAACAGGAGTTTCTTTGGTGGGCAGAGACATGTCACCAAAACAAGGGACTGTCATTCACTCTACCCCCTGCCACCCAAACCCTAACTACAGATGCATCAGACTATGCTTGGGGGAGCCCACCTGGCGGGGAGATGCATTCAGGGCATATGGAGCCCACAACAAATGCATCTGCATATCAACCAGAAAGAGATGCTAGCTGTTCAGAATGCTCTGACAGCCTTCAAGGACTTACTTCATCCAGGACAACTACTGATAATGATGGACAACACCACGGTTATGTGGTACATAAACAAGCAGGTGGGGTACACATTCCTACCCCCTTTGCAGACTAGCCATGGCATTGTGGAACACAGCTTTGACTTACCAAGTACATATTCAAGCTCAATTCCTGCCAGGAAAACAAAATACTCTGGCAGATGACCTAAGCAGAAATTTTGTGGACCCACACAAGTGGAAACTGGATCCACAAATCTTCAATATGGTAACACAGAAATGGGGGAGCCCAGACATAGATCTATTTGACTCTCCCCAAAATTATCAAGTTGACAAATTCTGCACAAGGACTTATCACAGACAAGCATGGAAAGTGGATGCCCTATCCTTCAATTGGAAAAACCTGTCAGTCTATGCCTTTCCCCCTCTGCCTCTTCTCTCCAAGGTCTTACTAAAGGTCAGATAGGAAAAACCAAAAATGATCCTGATTGCTCCAGACTGGCCTTGCCAACACTGGTACCCAATTCTAAGGAATATGTCTCAACTCCCTCATTGGTACT
The DNA here is from genome assembly GCF_019279795.1 of Protopterus annectens. Lineage (NCBI taxonomy): Eukaryota > Metazoa > Chordata > Ceratodontiformes > Protopteridae > Protopterus > Protopterus annectens. The sequence goes on from NC_056744.1 coordinate 931,858,215, forward strand.
TGCCTCAAATACCTCATCTACTGTCCCAGCAGAACAATCAAATTCTGCACACTCAGCTCCAAACTTTGAACCTTGCAGCATGCTGATCATTTAATTATTCAAACAACACCTCTCAGTAAATCTGTGATGGATGTAATTTTGGAAGCCAGAAGGCCTAGTACTAGAAAATCTTATGCTGATAAATGGAAGGGATTCTGTGCTTGGAACCAAGCACAAGGAACGGACACAGCAAAACCAAATATCCCTCAATTGTTGCAATACTTGACTGAGATGCTTGACAAGGACCTATCTTTTTCTTCAATAAAAATCCATGCCTCTGCCATCTCAGCTCATTACAACACAGAGCCTCCCCTCTTTTCTCATCCTCTGCTAAAACAGTATCTTAGAGGGGCCAAAAATTTAAGGCCTCCCAGAAGATCACCAACTCCTGCATAGGACCTCAATTTTGTGCTGGAAAAACTCACCTTGCCTCCTTTTAAACCAGCAGCTACTGCGGATATCAAATTGTTGTCTTGGAAAACAGCCTTCCTCTTGGCAATCACTTCAGCTAGAAGGGTTTCTGAACTACAGGCTCTCATGGCTGTGGAACCTTTTGTCACATTTTACCCGGACAGGGTGTCCCTCAGGACCAATCCTTCCTTTATGCCTAAGGTGGTATCCAGTGTGGCTCTTAACCAAACAGTTCACCTGCCAACATTTTACCCAAATCCACAGAACAAGGGGGAGTGGATTCTGCATTCATTGGATGTACACAGACAACTAAGATTCTACTTAAACAGGATCTAAGAAAGTCTGAGCAACTACTGGCGGCATTTGCATCAGGATCAGAGGGGAAGGCTATATCAAAGCAGACTATTTCTAAGTGGATAAGCCACTGCATTAGTTTCTGCTACTTGCACCATGGTAAACCTGTGCCCAAGGAATCAGGTCACATTCCACCAGGGCTGCCTCTACCTCAGCAGCCTTTCTCAGACGAGCTCCAACCAAAGACATTCTAGAAGGTGCTACTTGGAGCTCTGTTCATACCTTCACAAAGCATTATCATTTGCCTCTCTTCTCCAAATCCAGGGCAGGCTTTGCCACTGCAGTTCTGCAGGGCCTTATAGCCGCTCCTAATGCTATTTAGTTCCATCCTTCCATCCATAGCTTTGGGATTCTACCCAAATGTAATGACTGCAACAGTGAAACACGAAGAACATAGTACAGTTGTGTACACTTACCATAAATGTAGATGTTCGAGTGTATTCACTGTTGCAGTGCGGATTACCCACCCACCATCCCCCTTTCTCTATAACTTCTCTTTCCTTCACTATATTCTAAAGCCTTTTGTGGTGTATTTGCTTTTAGATGAAGGTAAAGTTTATGTTGTTAAAAGTGCATTTACATTTATTACTGTAAATATATGTGTATATATATATATATATATATATATATATATATATATATATATTTTTTTTTTTTTTGTTCCCCATTTGGGGGGCACCTGACATCTGGGGCAAGAAACACTATATAAAATGGTGTCAGCTGCATGTTTTATACCCCTGACGACCTGACGTCATGGAAGAGAAGACCGCAACCGACGCAGGACCCAAGACTTTTTATTCAGGCCGACTGAGGGCAACCTGCCAGCAGATTAGCCAAATGTAATGACTGCAACAGTGAATACACTCGAACATCTACATTTATGGTAAGTGTACACAACTGTACTTTCTACTTAAACTGGACAAAATCTCTAAGAAAGTCTGAGCAACTACTGGTAGCATTTGCTGCAGGATCAGAGGGGAAGGCTGTATCAAAGCAGACTTCTAAATGGATAAGCCACTGCATTCGTTTCTGCTATTTTCACCATGGGAAACCTGTGCCCAAGGGAATCAGATCCCATTCCACCAGGGCTGCCTCCACTTCAGCAGCTTTTCTCAGAGGGGTCCCAACCAAAGACATTCTAGAATCTGCAACTTGGAACTCTGTTCATACGTTCACAAAGCATTATCCTTTACCTCTCTTCTCTAAATCTAGGGCAGGCTTTGCCACTGCAGGGCCTTATAGCTGCTCCTAATGCTGTTTAGTTCCATCCTCCCATCCATAGCTTTGGGATTCTACCCAAATGTAATGACTGCAACAGTGAAACACGAAGAACATAGTACAGTTGTGTACACTTACCATAAATGTAGATGTTCGAGTGTATTCACTTTTGCAGTCCAGGTTACCCACCCGCCATCCCCCATTCTATACCTTTTCTTTCCTTCATTATACTCAAAAGCCTTTGTGGTGTATTTGCTTTTAGTTGAAGGTAAATTTTATGTTTCTAAAGTGCATTTATATATTTACAGTTTATTTATATATATTTTTGCTCCCCATTTGGGGGGCACCTGGCATCTGGGGCAAGAAAAACTGATTAAAATGGCGTTGGCTGCATGTTTTATACCCCTGACGACCTGGCATCATGGAAGAGGAGACAGCAACCGACGCAGGATCGAAGACTTTGTTATTCAGGCCGACTGAGGGCAACCTGCCAGCAGATTACCCAAATGTAATGACTACAACAGTGAATACACTCGAACATCTATATTTATGATGTGTACAGAACTGTACTATCTCTCGCTCGTGTGCACACACACACACAGCCACTTTTTCATTAATTCCTGCATTCATTCACACATCGCTCTCACTCTCCCGATCTCACACACACAGCCACTTCTTCATTCATTCTTACATTCACTCACACATTGCTCTCACTCTCCCGATCTCTCTCAACACACAGACTCTTTTGCTTTCATGCACGCATACATACACACACACACACACACACACACACACACACACACACACACACACACACACACACACACACTCATACAGGCATTCCCTTACCTGACGGCCCGGTTCCAAGTGCTCCACGTCCCAGTACTGATCCACGGCCCGGTGGTTGGGGACAGCTGCTATACTTGATGCCAGTTCTGCTAAAAAACTACAGTGTAGGTCTAGACTTAAGTTTGCCGCAAACTAATAAGCTTAGCTGCAGAATAAACTGTAAACTGTTTGCGGTTTATTTTGCAGCTAAGCTTATTAGTTCGCGGCACCCCTGTGAGGAAGCTACGTCTCCCCAGGGTGCCGTGGCACACACTTTGGGAATCCCTGATCTAATAGATCATTGACTGTTTATAAGTTTCACTTAACAGCTGTACTTTTTATGCATGCAAACTAACTATTAATATGAGATTGCTGTTTTCTAGCAAAGATGTTAGTTTTAATTTTTAGGTTGTGATTATAGAACCTGTGCTTTTATGGGGAAAAGCATCCTTTAAGTTGCTGTTCAGCACAACTGCATATAATAAGATTATACTTTATTTACAAAGTGGTGTAAATGCTCTTGGAGAGTAGGTCACAGTGCTATAGAAGGTTGTTCATATTGTGCATTTTGTTTATAATTCAGTTGGCATGAATGCTGAATTTCCTTCCATTTAAGCAGAATCTTCTAGAGACACACAGTATTAGAATGAATGGGGCTTAGCATGCTGCACAATTTTCCATATTAGACACTTGTAGCTAAATAACTGACAACTTAACTTAACAGATATCATTGTAGCTCTTAAACATGCATATGACCATAATCTAATTAATCAGCGTAATCTTTATTGGGTCCATTAGCTTTAGTGCTGCATGCCCCTTCATCATCCTGTTGTCAAAATGCCTTTATATTCTTAGACACCTTGGCATGCTAGTGAATATTACAGCTTAGACAGGCTGAGATGTACTTTAGTGGTTTACAGTTTGGTGGGAAATATGAAGTTTCTGCCTGCTGAGATGTGTATGCTTAAAAAACTTTTCATTGGCTCTGAATAGTACATAGAACAGTTGGATGCTTCCCTCTTGTGCCCACTCAAGCAACTGTTTCTGTAAATCTGTAGCTCCATGTTCATGGGCATGCCTGCCCTTTTATTCCACACTGGGTCATCTTGGGTCAGGGATAAACATGTGCTTTCCCCTCAACGATACACATTTTTTGTAGTCATTCCTGCATTTAAGTTCATCTTCATCTAAGCTTTGATCAGCATTTTTTGCATTCTTTGCTTAGGAAAAAAAAAAACAGATATTCTGTCTCCTAATTAACTGCATGTCCAAGTATGTCGTCGTTATATACATGAATGTGGGAGAATCTGAAAGAAACCATTTCTGTGCAATTTTAGGTTAAACCCATTATGTTATCCATTCAGTAGACCAAGGCCTTGTATGAGCTCAGCACAGCAGCCAGGTTTGAAAAGAGTAAAAAAAAAAAACTTCAGTAACTGTATTAGAAAAAAATGAAATGTGAACACTAACAATGCTATGCCCTGGAACCTAACACTGTTTTTTCAAACCCACAAGGCGTGATCAGTACCTTACAAGTTTTGTACCAACTGTATTCACTGCTCCCCCACATCCAGAAAGTGAAAACCCTCTGAAGTGTAGATCGTGAACCCCCAGATCTACCCTTTTCACCTTATTGAAGCAGCCATGCAAAATATTAAACATATCACAAGCTCAGTGGGTCCTGATAACATCCCCAGGAAGTTATGCTTTGCCTTGAGACATGACATGGCATACTCTCTGTATGTCATAGTGAATAAGTGTGTCTGTAAAGATTTGGAGTGAGGCTTTTGACACTAAGCCTGTAGGGGTGCAAGTTTGCAAGGAGGGCCACAACTCTGGATCTCCTGATGACTGCACACCAGTTAGTTTCCCAAGAATTCTATGCAGAGTAATGGAGGGGGACATTGTAAATCTGGTACAAAATGACACTCAAGTTCAGTTGTTTCTTGAGATGAGTCAGTATGTTTTTTTGAAATGCAGCTCCTGCCATTTGAATTGCACCATTGCTTGATTAAGAACTTGCCATACATACAGATAACTAGGGTTTTCCTAAAGCTTATAATATTTCCCCAGTTCAGGGATCATAAGCTAAGGGAGCTCAGAATCAGGGCTTATGCAACTCAGTGGCTTGAGAATTGACTGTTGAGTAAGAGTAGGTGACCAACTGTTTGATCCAACAGGTGAGGTAGAAGAGGTTCATTTCCTGCCCATTTCTCTTTGGTACTTTAAAGATATGTTGATTTGTACTATATAGGTATTTATGTGTTTGTTTGAAATTTGGTAACTGGGCCAGTGGACCGGTCAGTTGACCCTTTTCAGCCATGACCATAGGTGCAAAGTACATAATATAATAAAAAATCAGTAACTATAAATGATATCTTTCAGTAACAAGAATGCATATGAAATGTAAATACATACAGAAATGGATTAGCAAGAAACAACACTATTCACAATAATTCAAGTAATGTAGAAATATGTACAGTATTTTACAAAATCCGCACAGTTGGATTTCTGTTAGCAGAGTGATAACAAATTTAGCACTTGTAAATATTCCTTTTACAATAAATTTACAAGCCTGTCCATTGTCACGAAAGCAGTTGCAGGACATTTCTTCCATTAGATGTTTCTTCAATTTCACTTTGAAGCCATCCAGTATTATTTGCAAATACATTTCTCTGAGTAGTTGAGTCCATGTTGCTGGCCCGAGTTTAGTGGATTCCCTTTCCCCTGTGGTAGTGCCAGAAATTGGTCTCATCAAATTAGTGCCAACATCCATACTTCTCAATAAGTATGATGGTGCTTTTATTTTGAGGGTTGATTTTAGTGTATGATGGTTTTTATTTTTAGGGTTGACTGTAGTGGGAGAATTGATCCAGCATGACGATTTTGAATAATTGAGTCTTGAGTAGCATAGTAGATCTGGTATTACTCGGTAGCCAATTAAATATGTTTAAGAAATCAAAGTGGTAGGTATGCTTGACCTCTAGCAGTGTGGAATGACAGATTTTGTTTTCCAATATGAGTAGCTTTTTCATTGTTGGTACTAGAGTGAAGAGTTAAAATGTAGGGCCTGTTAAGTTTTGGTAAGGACATTTCTAGCTGTAGGCTGCCTTGCAGTCAGGGATAATAGGTGTGGAATTTTGCAGCAAAGTTTCAGTTATGAAAGTGTATTACTGACTGTATTCTGTATGCTTTGAGAATAGGTATTATATGGGTTTCCAAGTTTGCTATTCATTGCAAACTGGGTAGCATCATTCTTCGCACAGCAAATATGTCTTCCCTATCAAATTTACTGGACAACACTGGCACCCTAGTATGTATTCTAGCATTTAAGGTTAAAAATTATGATTATGTCCTTTAAATAGTAAAATGGTTCCAGTTAACTACTGTGTTGAGATTCGGGTACTAAACATAGATCAAGTTGGGTCTGGATAGGATGATCAGTGGCAGTCTCACCTTCAACACACATGACATCATATTTGCCTGTGAGGCATACAGGGATGTATATCTTTTATGCAAAGGGTTAACCTGCATGTCAAAGGGATGTAATTATTCCCCTAAACACCTCTCTAATCCATGCACTTACTGGGTGTAATACTACTTTGTGCGATTTCTTAACTGAACACCATGATCAGCTAGAAAATAGTTCAGAGATTCTGTACCAAAAGATCAACAGCATCAATAACCTGCATTATGCAAAATGCATCAGCAGCTGTACCTCTTCTCATTGTCTAACATCATCCTCAGGGAAGTAATGATGTAGGGTGGCAGTATCTCCACAGGTAATTCTAACTTTAAAATCACCATAAATAGTAGCACCAGAGCAGTAGCAAGGGTGAGGCATAGGGGGCAGCTGCTATATGCTCAGGCTGTTGGGAGAGTGATTGATGCTTCTCAGTCCCTACAAAAAGTATCCGCAATAATGTAAATAGCTGTGATTTGGAGGTTGCTTAAATGACAGTGAGTCAGTGTTTGTGTGGTAAGGAATATAGTACTTTTTTGACCTCACTGGGCAATATTAAATAGTGTGTTGCACAGGGCACCAACTTGCCTTGCTGTAGCTCTGCTTGGATCTACAAATTCATCAGCCAATGACCTCTGCATCCATAGAATAAAATTCCTGTGACTATCCAACAATGTAGGTCCATCTAAGCATTTAAAAAGCATATGTGTGTGTAACAGTTTAATGCTGAGGTTCAAAATCTTTCATGCTACACCTAAACTCTGCAGCAGTCCTGGATTTGCTACTGACATCTTTCATTGCTTGCTTTGCCGACTGAGCAAGTCACCTTAACCAATCTTGCTTTACTGGGGTGTTTCAAATTCAGTTTATAATTCATTTAGGTGTGTACATAACACCATAAGAAGCAAATAATTAGTCTGAGTGACGTCATTGGGCACAGTAGATACTTTTTTTTGCACATCCTTGTCTGTTGTGCAGGTATATGGTTCTTTCAGTTTGGTCTGGGAATATTGCATTTTCTTTTCACTGTACTGCTGCTTTATCTCTTATGTCCCCAGATTGCTTACCAAGGTGTCAGTCATGGTAATGGTGGGCCTGCAGGAAATTTAACTTTCTATGCTTCTTTACCTGGATAACTGTCTCCATGTGGTTCCAGTGAAGGACTGCCATGCAACATTGTTGGGTTTGGTTGCAAGGCCTAGGGGACTTTCTATGTAGGCAGTAGTCGTCTCTTTTTTTTTTTTTTTTGAAGCACTTAAGATTACTTTCTTCTTGGTAGAGTTAGGCAGTCTTCAGTGAAAGTCACTGCTATGTGTGGAGAGGGCTGAAGAAACTGTAGTCATAAAAGCTTAGGTTACACTGGGATATTCTGAGTTTGGACTTCTTTGTTCCTGTTGAGGCTTATATCAGCTGTGATGCCCGTGCATTGGCCCAGCAATCAAGGAGCCTCAATCCTCACCACTAACACCAGTGAGGGGCATCCACATTAGGAAGGATAAAAAATGCGCATACAGTAAAGTGCAGTTTCCCTTAAGAGCACACAGAGATCGCAGTCTGTCTGGGGCTGGTTTCTCCCTTTCTCTCCTGATCCCCAGTAAGACTCCCCACTGGCACAGCTATAAGGTCCAGATCTCAGCCTAGTGGGCAAGCTAAAACCACCAGCACCCTCTCTGTCCAACCAGTGCTTCATGTCCCTGCCCAAGTAGCTGACACACACACACACACACACACTTTGAGGTATAAGTTATATACAAACACACAGACACTCCTGGGGAAGGCTGGCACAGATTCTCCAGCTGTGCCCCCTTTCTGCTCAGTCTAAAAGGTAGTACCAGCTGCCACCACCCACTAATATTAGCTACTAAAAAGGCCCTTAAAAGGTGTCCAATTATTACTGTGCAATATTATTATCCAAATGGTAAATGTGACTGAACATCAAAGCTTATTGGAGTGACTTGGACAGTATCACTGTATACATGCAATGTACTCTAGAGCTTAAGTTATCTCTACAGATGCCAGACACAGTTGAAAGGTTTAAAAATATTTAATAATAAATAAAAACAAAAGACAATACTTCTTACTACACAGTGCTAGTCAAGAGTTCAGAGGTCACAGGAAAATGCTTAAATAATACAGTAGAATAGTTCTGACATCAACACAGAAAAACACTTAGATATAGCTAGGAAATAGGAAGATTAGACTAAGAAAACAGTCCTAAAATGAATTTGCATATAGAGCATAGGCAGTGCTGGTGAGTTGGATGTTCTCAAGACAAATGCAAAATGCTCTCTGATTCTGTCTCTTTAAATTGATAACACAGTGCTGCTTCACATTACATTATTTTTAACAATTTTCTGTTTTCCCAGGCTAACAGAAACTCATTCTGATCTTGTAGCTGGTCAGGAATCCAGAGCAATAAAAGAAATTATACATGTATATTCTAGCCATTAACTCAGGCCTCAAAACTATAGGAAGAATCCCTTCATTTAGACATCTTGGCTCCAAGTTTTGGCATCAAACAATTGCACAATGCTTGACTTATCAGCTTTAACTTTTCTACAGCAGAGTGCAGTTGTTACATTTTTGCAGTTCCACATTTAACACAATTTTTCCCATTTGAGAGAACAATCCTGTGGCTTATATTAATATTTACTAATGACAGAATTGTCTACAAAATTCTACCTGGCTAGGGTGGCAGGATTCGTCTGTCTTCACATATCATCCCCCCTGGAGAACTCTAGCTAGTTTTTCAAGTGACCCTTGAGAAACGTTGCTTAAGAGGGTTTATCTGAGTATACCTTACCCCATTCCCTGTCTGGAGACCCCATCTGTGTTGGCATCACTAATCCCACTGCGGTGCTGCACTGACATATCATATGCTTGCAACCCTAGGTTCCATCTTAGCAATTTTGCTGGCTGGCTCTGTGTAACCATGTTAGGGGATTATGCTCTGTCACTACAATGAATTTTCTTCCATACAGATAAGGCTGAAGTTTCTGCAGTGCCCACACTTTTCTACAGCTGCATAGCATTCCTCCCTGAGTTGGAGTATGTGACTGAGATAAACCACTGGGTGCTCTTCTCCCTCTGAAGAACTCTGGCCAAGTACCACCCCCACCCCATTGTTTGAAGCATCCACCTGCACAGCACATTCTTTGCTGTAATCTGGACTGGCTAACATGGGGTGGGGTCCTCCCAAAGCTTCTTTAAGTTTCTGGAATGCCTCCTCACATTCTGTGGTCCACACTACCTTATCTGGCCTGTTTGTCTGTGTCAGGTCTGTGAGGGGAGTAGCTATGGTACTGTAACTGGGGATGAACTTTCTGTAGTACCTGCTGTCCCTAAGAATGCCCTCACCTGCTTTTTGGTAACAGGTGCGGGCCATGCCTGAATGGCTTCTGCTTTGGCAGGTTCTGGCTTGATCTTACCACTCCCCACTCTATGTCCCAGGTAGGAGACCTCTGCCATACCCACCTGACATTTGCTGGGCTTAATTGTCAACCCTGCCCTCTGTAGTCTGCCCAGCACCTCCCTGACATGTTGAAGGTGCTCTTGTCAGGAATGGTTGTAGATGGCAATATCATCTAGGTAAGCAAGGGCAAACCCTCCTTCTCCTGCTAGGATATGGTCTACCAGCCTCTGTAAAGTTGCTGGGGCATTTTTCATCCCAAAGGGCATCTTTGTGAACTCATACAAGCCAAAAGTAGTCACAAAGGCTGACCTCTCTGTAGCACTGGGTGTCAAGGGAACCTGCCAGTAACCCTTGGTAAGATCAGTGGTTGTAAGGTACTTAGCCCCACCCAGCTGCTCTAGGGCCTCATCTGTCCTAGGCATGGGGTAAGCATCTGACTCTGTGTGACTATTTAATTTCCTGTAGTCCACACAGAACCTGGTGCTCCCATCCTTCTTTTGCACCAACACTACTGGGGAGGCCCAGGGACTGTTGGACTCTTGAATTACCCCTAGTTCAAACATTTCCTGTATCTCTTCCCTCGGTGTCTGTTTGACTGTCTCAAGCACTCTGTAAGGGGCCTGCCTAATAGGCCTTTGGGGTCCTGTATCCACCTGGTGCTGCACCAGGTGGGTGCACTCTGGTTTCCCAGTGAACATGTCCCCAAACTCCTGTAACACTGCTCAGATTTCTCACACTTCTGTAGGAGATAGCTGCTGGGACATTGCTACCCCTTCCACTGAGATGTCCGAGCCTCACTGAGGAGATCACTCACCAAATCTCCCTCAGACTCCTCCTGCAAATACTCAGCACAAGGGCCGCCCTGTCATGGTAAGGTTTCATCTTGTTAACATGGTACAGTTTGTGCTCCTGCCTAGCAGTTCCACCATGTAATTAACATCACTTACCTTTTTTACCACCTTTGGTCCCTCCCAAGCTGCTTGCAGCTTGCTGTATCTGACAGGAATGAGAACCATTACCTATTGCCCTACAGCATACTCTCTAGCTCAAGCATTCCTGTCATGCCTACATTTTTTCTGTTGTTGGGCTTCTGCCAGATTCGCCTGGGCCAAGCCCATGAGTTCCCTGAAACTTATCCTGAGGTTTAGGATGTATGCCACAACAGATACCTTGTGTGATTCACACTCAACTTCCCACTCATCTCGAATTAAATCTAGAGATCCCCATACCCTGTACCCATACAACAGCTCAAAGGGTGAGAAACCTGTGGATTCCTGGAGAACCTCCCCGTAAGCAAACAAAAGATGGGGCAGATGTTTGTCCCACTCCCTCTTAAACTGGTCTGTCCACTCTCTGTACAGTAACCCTTTGTCCCAGTATATATATTCCCCCTTCCCTTGAGAATCTGATGCCTACCTAGCTACCTGCCTCAGGCCTTGCAATATGGGGTCTGAGAGCTGAGCCTGTCTCAACTCTGTCTTTGTAACCCTCCCCAGCTCCCCTTCCACAGAAAGTCTGGTATCCTCTGACAGCGGTGCCTCACTGTCAGCCTGGGTACTACTACTCACCTTTACCCTTGCAGTCCCTCTGTCCAAGGGGACATCAATACCCACAAGCAGCTGTGGCTCACCTTCAGTCTCACTGCTACAGTGTAGCTTCCTCCCTGAAATAACCACCTCACCAGTCCTGGCTGCAAGTATGTGGTCTGTCTGGGTCTCCCCAAGGCTACCAGACCCACATGCTTGTCTGAAAGCCTGACTGCATGTAACTGCATTAACACTTAGGGAAGGATTTTGATGGAGAAGTACTATCAGAACATCATCAGGATGGCAGTTCAGTACCCCTGTTGTTTAAAGGCAACCTACTGTTGGCATTTTCTCATCCCCACTTAATGGCTCCCTTTTGTTCCCCACCTTGTCTCCGTGGACATCTGTATGCCACATGGCCCCAAACTGGTTGCATTCAAAACATTTAACACTAGGTCCTGGATGTGTACTTGGACTAGTGGCTTCCCCTGCTACTGGCAATGTCTGCTGGGGCAGTCTGGGCTGCCCACCATGGATTCCTTTAGACCCATGAGAAGTGCTGGGTGTCCCTTACCTGTGCAGGGATTCCCTGCTTGCTAGGTATAGGTCTCCCTTCTTCCCCAACTCATCTGAAGTAGCACATTGTCTATCAATTAACCAGATCCTCATGTCCTCAGGCAAAGTGCGAAGGGCTTGTTCCCTTACCAAAAGGTCTGCCAGCCCTTCAAAAGTGGTGACCTGACATCCACTCACCCACCTATGAAAATAAGTGCTCAGTTCAGCAACATATTCACATACACTTTCATCTGCCTTGCGTCTCTGCTCACGGAACTTTTTCGTATATGTTTCAGGTGTTAGCTTAAAGAATTCGAACAAGCAATTTTTAACAGCAGTATAATAAAAACATTCAATGTCAGACATTTTGGACAGCACAGTTACATCTTTACCATGAAGTAAAGGGGTCAGGAACCGTACCTAGAGCCTTTGGTCAACATCATACAGTTTACATACTCTCTCAAACGTATGAATGAAACTTTCAAAATTATCCCCCTCTGTAATCTGCGGTAGAAATTTATTGACCTTTTGTGCTTCTGGGGTCCAGTTACTCTCTTCCCCATTACCTCCATGACTTTGGCGAAGAGTCAGCATCTCCTTTATGTGCTGCCTCTGCCGCTCCTTTTTTACAGTTTCCATTTCCAAACGCCTGGCCTCCAACTCGAGTCTCTTTAGCTCCAGATGGATTTTTAAGTCCTCTGCACAAAGGTTGAGCTGTCCATTCCCTGAGTTTTGTACATCTCAACAGCCAGTTTGATCATCCTCCTGATTGTGGTTTTCTGACACAGCTGTGACCAAAGCTCCAATCATGTCTGCCTTAGTCAGGTTTCCATGCACTAGTCCCCTAGCCTGGCACATCCAGCCAGCTGGCTCCTTGTCAGCTTTCCATACTCCTCTTCTGACATGCTTGCCTGCTCTCCCTGACTAACTAAACTAACAAAAGAAATAAAATAATTGTGATCTGAACTGTGCGTATTCACTGTGTGGCTGATTTAGAGTACAAAAACACCTTCAGAGATCACTGTACACATGCTACAGGAATTCACACTACCCAGGCCACTACAAGCCAATTAGTATGTGCCAATCAATTAATATGTGGTGTTGATATCCCACCACTGCCAAATAATTAATATATGATGCCTATGCACTGGCCCAGCCGTCAAGGAGCCTCAGTCCTCACCACTAACACCAGTGAGGAATGTCCGCATAGGGGAGGATAACAGATACACACACAGTAAAGTACAGTTTCCCTTAAGAGCACACACAGATCACAATCAGTCTGGGGCTGGTTTCTCCCTTTCTCCAGATCCCCAATAAGACTCCCCACTTGCACAGCTATAGGGTCCAGATCTCAGCCTAGTGGGCAAGCTAAAACCTCCAGCACCCTCTATGTCCAACCAGTGCTTTGTGTCCCTGCCCACATAGCTGACACACTCACACTTTGAGATATGAGTATACAATCACACAGACATTCCTGGGAAAACTGGCACAGATTCTCCAGCTGTACCCCCTTTCTGCCCAGTCTAAAAGGTAGTACCAGACACCTCCACCCACTAACATCAGCTACTAAAATGGCCCTTAATAAAGGGCGTCCATTTATTACTGTGCAATATTATTATCCAAATGGTAAGTGTGACTGAACAGCAAAGCTTTTTGGAGTGACTTGGACAGTTTCAATATGTACATGCAATGTACTCTAGAGCTTAAATTATCTCTACACAAGACAGCCACAGTTGAAAGGTTTAAAAATATTGAGTAATAAATAATAAAATTGCAAAACAATACTTCTTACTACACAGTGCTAGTCAAGGGTTCAGAGATCACAGGAAAATGCTTAAAATAATACAGTAGAATAGTTCTGACATCAAGACAGAAAAACGCTTAGTCTAATCTTCCTATTTCATAGCTATAGCTAAGAGAAAACACAGTTCTAAAATAAATTTACATATAGAGCATATGCAGTGCTGGTGAGATGGATGTTCTCAAGACAAATGCAAAATGCTCTCTGATTCTGTGTCTTTAAATTGATAACACAGTGCTGCTTCACATTACATCATTTATGACAGTTATCTGTTTTCCCAGGCTAACAGAAACTTGGATGTTAATAGCCCCTTTGATCTTGCAGCTGGTCAGTAAGCCAGAACAATAAAAGAAACTATACGTGTAAATTCTAGCCATTAACTCTGGCCTCAAAACAATAGGAAGAATTCCTTCATTTAGACATCTCGGCTCCGAGTTTTAACATCAAACAATTACACAATGCTTGACTTATCAGCTTTCCTACAGCAGAGTGCACTGTTGTTACATTTTTGCAGTTCCACCTTTAACACCGTTTTTCCCATTTAAGAGAAAAAGCCTGTGGCTTATATTCATATTTACTTATGACAGAATTATCTACAAAATTCTACCTGGCTAGGCTGGCAGCCTTCACCTATCTTCACAGCAGCAACAATGTTTTTTGCTATATTTTCACATTCGAGTAATTAGGTGTTGTGGTGGACTATGGGAATATTGATGATTACAAAGTAATCAAGCCTTGATGGACCTTTTTCATATTAGGCTCTTGTGACAAGACTGTAGAGTGGTGGATGATTCCCATCAGCCTAAAAGTACCCTGCTGCAAAATCTGGCCCAGCCACTGATGATAGTCTTCATTAACAGAATCTTCCTTGTTCAAGAAAAGTGTCCCCCACTGGAACTGTGTCTGCACATAAATTATCTTCTTGAGTTATTGACAGTGTTCTATACCCTAAAAACTTTCAGAAGGTTAACAGAGTGCCTTGTATTTGTAGCCATTGGCTGTAGACTGAGAATTCACTCTGACACACAGTTACATTCCAGAGAAAGTAATTCTGTGGCAGACTCCTTTTAGCAACAGCTCCGACCCTCTCATGAATTTACATAATAAGGGAGACTTATCTGGTTAAGTTCTTTGAGGATTAAGGCTCCATATCCTGGCTTGACTTTTGCAGTAGATCTCACACAGGATTTGTTTTTCTGTATTAAACCTCCTGATGCCACTGGATTATTTGGTGACAGTATTTGAAATTCTTTAACTTGCCATAAAATATTCATCTCATCAGAGCAATTCTGTTCATTTGAAGAGATTTACAGTCTATGAGGAGAGGTGCCTTATGCATTTGTAGCCCATGATCACAGAGATTGCAGGTAGTTCTCTCCTACTTTGACCCCCTTTTAAATTTGGGTCTTGGTCTTTCTCCAGGCATGTCCATTCCATTGTTTTGGTGCATCTCAGTCATATGGATAGGAGAACAGTAACCCAGAACTTTCTTACCAAGCATTTCATTATTGTGACTCAACATCTTTGCCTGTTTTTAAAGAACCATCCTTTTTCTTAGAGTCACAAATTCTTGCTTGGCAGCCTTGCAGATTTCCTATTCAAATTTGATAGTTCAGTGACTCCGAAGTTTGTATTTCAGAATACACTCTTCTAGGTGGCCACTACTTCTGCCTGTCGTATCTTAGAGCTGCAGACCATTTTCTGTGGGAAGCCTGGTTGGCATTTCACAAGACTGTCATACCTGTTAACTGTATAGAATTATGCAGAATGTCCAGATATTTGCTTCATGTTTTTGGTTTGTTTCTCATAAAATTTGTGTTTTTTCTATCAAATCATTGAGGATTAAAGTCAATAAATGGCAAGCATTTGAGTTTCAGACTCTATAACCTTAAAAAGTGCATGTTAAGGCAAAACCTGTCATTCTAACAGCTTTCTAAGATTGTAAGACCAGTATTGAAAACTTGTTTCTGATTTTGGGCCCTTGTCCCCCCATTACTTTTTGCTTTGTCCAGAATTCTTATTCTAAATGGTTGAGAGGTTTGTTGGGTGCCCGTTAGGATTAAACCTCACATCTACCATAAGTGGTTTTAGAGCTATTTATTAGTCCATCCATGTCCTATTGTCCTTTGGTGGGTCAGCAAGTTCTTTCTCAAAAACATGCTTGAATTTAGGAAGATAAATCAATTGTTTGTCTTATTTGCATGGGTTAAGGAGAGCCTTATAATAGTGAAGCAAATTCTGTTTAATGTTATTATTAACTAAATTTTATTGTGCCACAGATCAGCTAGTAGCCCAGAAGAGAATGCCATCACTGGTCAGTTCATTAGAGGTGTGGCTGCTTAGTGTTTGTTTCATGAATGTTTTAATTGCAGACATTTATCCATGGCTGCTTGAGCAGCATTTATACTTTCACTATGCATGACTGAAAGAAATGGGTCAACCTTGTGGTCCTCAATGTTTCAGAAAGCCTTGACCTTTGTCATGTCATGTGACTCTTTCCACCCTAAAAGCTATTTTGGTTACTAATTGGAATTCTTTCCAGTAGTGACTTACTACAGAGGACGATTGAAGTCCAATATGACACACGTGTTCTCAACATATCAGCTCATCTATCAGCCCAAATGTTAGAAGACTGTCTGCAGAAAGTAGATATTACCATCCTGTAATATCCCTGTGTTCAGGGGTCTTTTGTATGCAGTTTTTGCTGATAAATTTTCTACTAAGTAGGCCAAGCTTATAATTCTACATTCTATTGTTTGCATTTGCAGTTGTGGTCGCTTATTGTATAGAGATCAGATTTGAAAGTTTAGGAGCTGGGTGTACCCTGTTGGCCTGCACATGATGGCACAGTGTTCTTCAACAACAGAAGTACACAATGTCCTATGTGTGTGAACTGAAAGCATTTTTTTGTCAAAACTGGGATCTCAGAAGAAGTTCCAACATGACCTACTCGCAGAGAGCCTGCTCAAAGCTGTGTTACTATGGTGAGTAGATATATGGTCGCTAGCAAGATCTCCTGGCTGTGGCTACATCTTGATTACTTCCTGGAGGCAGTGTTCCTCCTGAAAGTTATTTAATCTTGTTTCATGACCCATGTCTGTAGATTGTTCACTAAAGTTGTCAGAATCAACATCCTGTGTTTGTCTGTGGGGTCCTAGTTCTGGTCATAGTTCATACATTTGATTCACTTTTAAGAGCGTCCTTATTGGTTATACCTGTTCCATTTAGCGGGTCTGAATCTGAAACCCTGGTTGAAGCATAGGGTGGGAGGGGGCAAGGTGCACACATTAAAAACATTTGAATCAGTTCAGTGGAAATGGCTCAGTTGGTCAGAATTCACCAAGAAGTGAATTAGACACATGCATATATCTAACTCCTCCTTTGTGTATGTTTGTGACTGAAGCATGTTGTCAATTCTCCTGCTAACACTTTCTCAAGGAATTAATTAATGGTTTCCACTGCTTTACCTTTTACTTTTGGTCCATTCGCCCCACATTGTTACCCCAGGGCCTTTTTTTTTAATTCTAGAATCCTGCCTTCATTTTATCCTGACAAATACTGGGAAAAGTAATGTATTTAAGATCCTTTTCTGCTTATAAGCCTTCTTGTATCCTTTGAGTCTTTGTTGTAAGACGAACATGCTCTGAGAGAAAAAAATCCTTAGTCATTCATTATTCTCCTCATTAGTCAATAAAATTTAGTTTATTGCAGATTGTATGCCCCCACAGTGATCTGAATTGATTGACCATTTGTTGTTACAAGCAGATGACATGCTTAATTCCTCCAAATATCTAGGGCTTTTAGGTGCTGTAATGGTAATGGATCCTTTCTTAAGTCGGGACATGTTTAAGATCTGTAACATTACTGTTTCTCCAATCCCTGATAGTTTCCTAAAGCTCCATCCTCAGCACCTGCATTGTATCTTAACATTTCTCTTTTTGCTTCATATGCTGCTGCCAGCGTAAGTACTTTTTCTGTGTTTTTACCTTGCCCTCATCTCTGTTCCACATTGCTAAGGTTTCTTTTTACAGGTCCTGGAGTTTTGAGTTTTTGCCTCTCTGTGTCGAGGACAGTATAGTAATGGTGGTGGGGGACTAGTTCAGCAATTATTGTTAACTTTGGCCTTTTTTTTCTTAATTTACAGTATATTGCTTTCTCAGTTCTGTCTCAATTCATTTTACTTGATATTTTATAACAGTGCCTTCCATTTTCAGTAAAACTTTGCGGCCCATGTTTCCAGTGCTTCACATACAATTTTATGTTATAATGTTTGCACATTTTCCAGTGTTAGCAGCCTTACAAACCCTCAACTGGAAGTATTTCAGTTGGCCAGAAGATGTGCAGTTACCTGTAGTTCTGTTTAACGAGTCTGCATTTCTCCTTGACTACAATTTTTTCTATGATTTTTGTGAACTTTTTATACTTTTTTCTGTACATTTTATACTGTCTTAAGTTGCCATTAACAGTTTTTTGTATCTTTTGACTTAAGCAGACCATTATTTAACTGTTCAGTTGTCAGATCCTGAGATAAATGTGGCTGTTACAGTACGTCTGTTGTTTGACAGTATATTTCTACAGTGCTTTGTTGTTTCCCCTACTTTCTGTGGCTGCCTACTTATTGTACATTTCTGGTTAATTTTCATCTCTGTTTTCTTTTAAAATGGAAGTCTTCTAAAGAGAGTAGTTTTCTTCATAATTTAAAACTTTGTTAGGTTCTGAAGGATGTCAATAGATAATTTATTTAGTTCCCTAGGTGCACATCTGTCATCATAATAATTTTTAAGAAAGTATAGTTTCACCATACATAGATCTTTATGTATCATTATCAGATGAGCAAGAAATAATTTTTTTCTCTCTAACTGGTCCAGCTAGAGCAATAGTAGTGCAACTTGCAGCTTTGGAATAACCTTTCCTTTCTCTCTGTTTCAACCACTCTTTTTCCTCTGCACTTATTTGTTTTGATCTGTCTTTTTTTTTTTTACTCCGAGCCTCTTTGAAGTTAACCTACATGTAGCATTTATATTTTTTTCTCTGACTACAGATCAATCTGTATTTATGTTTCATGCTGTAATTTATTTTGTTGCATTCCTGATATTTTTCATTCAATGTCTTTTTTGTATATTTTATCTATTCACCCAGAAACATATTGTATTTTAACTCTGTTTTTGATTTGTATTTGGATAAATAGTTTCATAGCATTTTCCTCTCCATCTTCTGTGCTGTAATGGTTTTTGCCTCTAAATATGCAGAGTAAAATTCTACTCAACTCGTATATGCCAAGGTTTTTCTAGCAAGGAATGCCCATGTCCAGGAGAGAAGCTGGGGCAGTCCCCAGCAGAAATGTATGGTTTCCTATCTAGTCATCCAGGTTGTGCTTAAACAGGGTTATGGAGGTGCTGTGCTTGATATGGATTGGAAGCCTATTCCAGAGGAGTGGCAACCTGTGAGAGATGTATCTGTCTCTCCAGCAGGTCTTATTTATGTCGCAGGCTAGAGTGAGGTCCCTGGAATAGGTAACTGGAGTCCCATTTGACTTAAGGATATGCAGCATTTCCATTAGATGTAGGTCAGAGATAGCCCTTTGATCCAGACATAAATCGCCTCTAACTAGTCTATATGCTACTGAGTACAGTGACAGCAACTTCAGTCTGTCTGTATAAGATATGTGCCAGAGACCCTGCATTTTCTTAGAAATCTCTGAGGTCTGTCAAGTTGCTGCAGGTGTCTGGTACAGTGCATACCAAAGTGAGCATTATATTCAATAGTAGGTCTGATGTGAGACGAGTACAGGGAAGTTATAACCTCTTTTGCTCTTGAGGTGATGCCTTTGCTAATCAGGTGAATTATGTAGAATGCCTTCCTCACCACAATAGACACATGGTGGTCAAAGTTAAGGTCACAGTCAACTTGTGTTCCCAGGTCTCTCACTACAGAATGGGTACATTGGGATATTGTTTATTTTATAATCAACAGGAACATTGTTTTTATGGAAGGGATTGATAATGCCTTTTTTAGCATTTAGTTTAAGACCATGGCTTTGGCACCAATCACTGGTCTGTGTAAGCCCCCTTTGAAGTATGCTGACATTGCTAGGGGATTCAATTATAGCACCTAATTTACCACAAACTTGATTAACCACAGCCCCAATGTTTTAGCCTGGACTTGTATGCCAAACAAGAGAGGGCCCTGCACTGACCTTTGTGGGACCCCACTGGTGACAGGTTGGCTGGTAGAGGTAAAGTCTTGCTCTTTGACGGAGGGTTGTTGATCTGTATGCCAGTTTGCAACCCAGCTGACAACATAGGGGTTGATATTCAACTGTGTTATTTGTCAGTGATGCCCGAATGTGGGATAGTGTCAAAGGCCTTTGCCACGTCAAGCTAGGCTGTGTGCATGCTTTGCCCTCATCTATGGTTCTGGTCACGTTCTCGAAGAAGTCCACCAGGTTTAGCAGGCATGACCTGCTCTTGGCAAAACTGAACTGGGATGGATCCAGGGTTTGGAGGTCACCAATATCCTTATTTATGGGATCCTTGATGATTCATTCCATTGCCTTGCAGATGAGGCAGATTAAACTTCTAGGTCTATAGTTACCTAGGTCTGTTGCCAACCTGTCCTTGTGGAGGAGGATAACAGTCACTGTTTTCCATTCACTGGAGACAAAGTCAGTACACAGACTGTGGCTGAATGCAGTGCCTAATGGAGTAGCTAGCTCTTGTTTTATAGCATTAAGAACGTAGTCCAGAATGCCATCTGGTCCCATGGAGGCTGTGCTCTTAGACTTGGAGAGAACACTGATGAGTTTCTCTTTGGAGATGCAGTGAGGAGGTGATGATGAAGACGTGGTTTGTGGTATGCTTGGGGGCGATAGGGGGTGAAATTTTTGCCAAATCTGTCTGCTACCAGCAATTTCCACATGGTCAGTGTGTGTGATGCCATCCACAATTAGTTCAGCATACATCTGAGTCCTAGCTTTTAGGTTGCAGACATAGCTGAAGAAAGCCTTATAGTTATCCTTGGCTGTGATTCCTAAATTTTTTTCACAGTTGCTCTTTGAAGATTTTATGAGCTGTCTTATTTGCTTGTTTAGGCTGAGGGAGAGTGCTCTTCCAGTTGTGGGATCTCACTTGTGTATTTTTAGGAAGTATCTTCTTTTGCTTATTGTATAATTTATTAATGCTAGACTTCCACCAGGATGGTTTGTTTTTTCTTGAAGATCTTGCTTTAATCCTATCTGGCACGGCTGTGTCTGTACATTTGTGTAGATGTTTATACAGGACATCAATGTATACCTTAGTATAGCCATCAGTGCTATCTGTGGAAATTGGAGCTTGGAAGTTGATTATACTTTTCCTTAGGAGGGTTTAGTGAAGTTTTTTTTTTTTTTGCCTGAGTTCTCCTTTGGGGAGTTCTGGTGCTATTGCTAGTTCAAAAATGACTGGTTTATGGTCAGATTTAACCAGTCCGGGCCCTACACTTGAGGCATTGCATCGATCACTCATATTGGTAAGGAAACAGGTCTAGAATATTGGAGCCCCTTATAGGGTTGTGCACTATTTGTTTCAGGTGCATTTGAGTTAACAAAGTTCAGGAACTTTTGTGAGAGTAAGTTTGGGTTCATATAAGTTTCCCAATTAATGGAAAGATAGTTGAAGTTATCCATGACTAGGATGTTATGTTGTACATTAATTGTCCCAACTACGTCTGCATAAGCTGTGTGGGCTTCTTGGGTCATGTAAGGAGACCAGTAACTGACGACATGAAGGGGAGTCTTACCCACTGTAATTTGGACGTGGTGTAGCTCCATAGTGCTTCCTTGTCTTACCAGTCTAGAGGTGTAATTATCATAAATGAAGATAGATACTCCACCTCCTTTGGTTCTCACACCTTCAGTTTGTATCCTGAAAGTGTGGAAGGCATTGTTGTTTGCAAGGCCAGGGTACTGTTTCAGGCCTTGAGCCAGGCTTCTGTGACTCTACAGATGTCAACATCTTCCAGGGAGAGGAGTGTTTTCAGAGCATGCAGTTTCTTATTTAGAACACTTGCATTTACCAGCATGACCCTTAGTTTCTTTGTGCTTGATATTTTTACGTCAGGGAATTTTGTTGTTGTGACCTTGCCTAAATAAGGCATTATGGGGGAGGCAAGTGCCTTAGCCAGCAGCCGAAAGCCTAGAGGTACCAGGTGAAGGCTACCTCCAGCAAAACAACGTGGGCTATCCACCATGTTATCCCTGGCTGTAAGGAACTGGATCCCCTTAGAATGATACCAGAAATTAAGCCAATCATTGAAGTCAGTCATTTTCTGTTTATAGTTTGGTATCATCCTAGGCGAGGGTAAAATGTTGCTCAAAGCTAGGGACATACCCGCCTAGGACATATATTCAGAGAGCTCAATCATGTCTGTCTTCATATAGTCCACACCAGCATGAACTATGATGAAGTCATAACAGTACTTGTTGAGAGACTTGAGTGCATGTGTGATCTGGTGAATCTTTGCACCAGACAGGCAGCTGACCATAACCTTCTTCTTGTTCAACCTGGTGAGTGGGGCGTCTGTATGTCTCACTATAGAGTCACCTATAATTAAAACATTTAGAATAGTTGTGCATTGCTTTAAGGGCTCATTTGGTGAGACACAGGTGCTAGGTTTTCTATATGTATTGGGTGCTTTGGATGTTGTGTTAAGTATAGCATGTTTGTTATTTGGAGGTCTCTGGTGTTTAGGTGGGTTTCTGGAGAGTACCTCTGCATGTGAAGGTTTGTGTTGGGTGCATATTACGAATAGGAGTTGTGGTGTGTGAGCTGACATCCTGTTTATCCTGTTTAGTGTTGCTGTTCTGGGTGCGAGAGAGTAATGATTCCAGACTCTTA
The DNA here is from genome assembly GCF_019279795.1 of Protopterus annectens. Lineage (NCBI taxonomy): Eukaryota > Metazoa > Chordata > Ceratodontiformes > Protopteridae > Protopterus > Protopterus annectens. Next base: position 931,880,695 of record NC_056744.1, read on the forward strand.
GTGTAGGAGCATCTCTCATAAATTGTACATGAGTGATTTAGGAGTAAGGGGTTGTTAGTGTATCTGAGGCAGTTGCTACACTGCCTCAAAAAAAAAAAAACTTGTCCACCAGGCTGGCAGGATAAACAGAGAGAAACTGACAGTACATAATGCAAGGTTTGACCCTGGTATCTCAGCAGATAAGGGAAAAAAAGCTGTGGATATCAAGCAGGGAGCTATTTTAGGGTGACTAATCTATGGGGTGTACAGTAGGAGGTCTATAAAAGTGGGGATCTGTAAGGTCTGATGTTGATAGGCAAGAGGTAAAATCTCTGCTAGGTGGTTTACTGAACAGCTGAGAGCTATTCTAGAACTGCTTTGCTAGATAGCAGCTGCTTTTAAGGGAAAATACTTTTATTGGCACTTTTACATCAATAACTGCTGAGAGTTACCCTCTCTGCATGGTGATGCACAGTGATGCACTATGCACAAGCAGCAGTAAAGCACCTGATACAAAGGAGCCAATGAAAAAGCTCAAACTGAGCCCAGCACCAATGAAATAGCTCAGACTGAGTCCTGAATCAGTAACCTTCAATTAGATAGTCCTACTAAAGAGTTAGATCTATATGCAGCTTTTCTTTTGGCCCTTCATTGAGAATAGGCTGTGCTTCATCAAACATCCTTATCATCAAAACATAAACATACTAAGAATCAAGCTGACACATTCTGTGACTGGATGATTGCACCAAAACTATGTTATGACTGTGAGAACAAGGTGACCTTTATTCGTTGACGTTAGTGCAGTTTCAATTTAAACTTAAACTTCAGTAAATACATTTTTATCAAGCTGGTGAACTGGTACAGGACCCTTTTCAGTCACCTTCTAGGCCATGTGGCAGAAAACATATACACAATAGCTGCATAGTGTGGCCACAGTGGTGCAGCGGTTAGCATGGTCACCTCACAGCGAGAGGTTCTCCCATCCGATCCTCGGCTAGAGCGCCTTCTGTGTGGAGTCTGCATGTCCTCCCCGTGGTCGAGTGACATTCAAGACATGCAGGTAGGTGCGAGCGTGAATGGGTGTGCCTTCTTTGAAGGTTGGATGTCGGGCTGGCAGCTCGGATCTGTATAAGTCCACTACCATTCATTAGCGAACCGGCGCTCCGCTGTGGCGACCCCTAACCGGGAAAAGCCGAAAGACAGGACAACAGCTGCATAGCAGATGCAGTTTTTGTAGTTATTCACAGCAATTAGTCAAAATGTGTGAGCACTTTAGTATAAAAAGAAATTAACACCATAAGATATCCCAACAAACTAGGTCAATGAAATAGTGAAAGTAGATGCATATCAGAGATATAAACACAATAAGAATCACATAAGTAGTATTAATACAATGCTGCAATCCACGAGCAACTCAGAGTTCCCTAAAGTGCAGAAATGTAATAATTCAGAGTGTGCAATTGCATCAAGACCCATAGATGTTGGCAAGCATTTTTGAAGCACGTTAAGTACATTTGCTTTCAGTCTGTAGATATAATTTCAGATTTTTGTTTTAAGTGAAAGAACCTACAGTTGTCTAATGTGGTCAGGAAGAGAGTTCTGTAAAGCAGGTGCTAGCCTGAGAAAAGATCTTTCACAGATGGCAAAGGAATATTTAGGTCTGACTCGCATGAGAGTAGCATTTCTCCTTTAATGTGTAGGAGGATTCTTGTAGTGGTAATTTGTTAGCCAGTGGTAGGCAGTAACAATCATTCAAAAGTTTGTATGTAAGAGAGTTAAGAAGGCAGGAAATCCTGGATGAGATAGGAAGTCATTTGGCTTTATTAGTAATAGTACAGCGGTTCCCTGTAGGACTGGAAATATGAATGAACAAGTAGATCTTGCTTTCAGCTATGTGAAGGGCAGATGTGTTCTGTCCTGACTGGGGAGCAACTATAGGCAGAACATGTTCGAGCCTGGGATGAACGTTAATAGCAGTGGCACAATTTGCTTTGAGAGTGTGTACGTTGTAGAATGTTTGTGCCACTAAGTTGTGTACTGTCCTCTTGGATAAATGGAGTTGATTTGAGCATGAAAGGACAGAGTGTTATCTATTAGTGCTCCTAGATATATATCTTTTACTGAATTTGCAGGGAAGAAGGCATCCTGGGAGATCTTAAGTAGTAGGAATCTGAATGTTATTAAGTTGTCTGGCTGTTCCAAAGATCACAGCTGCAGATCTAGTGTACTGACTGTGAGTCTGTTTCTAGTAAGCCAGTTCCAGATCAATGAGAGGTATTTTTGCAGTGGGTTAGAATGATATTGAATTGATTTGTGGCACAAGTAAGAACAATGCCATCTGCATGATGTTTGATTTTTAGGCAAGGCAGGTCTCATAATAGGTTGTTTATAAATAGTAAGAAAAAAAAGGGACTTAACATGTTATATTGAACAAATATAACAGCTCACATTTTTAGAGAGCAATATGAAATATGTTTATCAGAAATGATAAAAGGTAAATGTTCTGTGTGTAAGATAATTATGGAAACCGAGAAACCACTGAAGAAAAATCTAAGTCTACTTGTTTGGCAGAAGGTCATTGTTCTCTACTTCTCTTTTAAGGTCAAGAAAGATACCTCCAGTCAGGAGACCTTTCTCAATGGTAAGAGTTGACGTCTGGGGTGAGAGAGAAGACTGCAGCCAGCATGCTACAATTTGGACTAGATCCATGTTGGTTTGTTGTGAGGGAATATTATTTCTGTAATATATTATATAATTTGATCATACACAATTATTTTGTTAGTATTTCTGTTAAAGGGCAAATGTTTTCATTTAGCCTATAGTCTTTGGGGATCTTTGTGTGAAATACCTCTGACAATGTGATGAGAAAAGCATATTTGAAGGTAGGAGGGAAGTACAGGTATAGAAAGACAGAAGTTAAAATATGAAGAATTGGTTTAGTAAAGAGAGAGGGTTTTGAGTTTAGTATCTTTGGGTTTACATAATGTAAGTAGAGTTTGAACTTGTATTTAAGAGAAAGTAGGAATTGAACTTGTAGTTCAGTTGATTAAGGTGTTTTTCTAAATATTTAACTGTAATAGCTTTAAAGCAAAATGGAGGAGAAGTTAAGGATTTTGTGTAGAGGGGATCATAGGTTCTGTGGTATTAGTAACATTAAAAATAGCAGCAGAGGTTATGGTAGGAAAAGATCATTTCTAAAGATGTCATCAACCAAGCTAGAAGGGATGTATGATGCAGCATTAGACTTTTGAGATATTTTATTGCTACCAAGTGCTTTTATTGTATTCCATTTATTGTATTCTAAAATTTATTGGGGTTGCTGAACTATTTAGGCAGTAGGTTTCTGAAATAGTGGGTTCTAACAGTGCTAGTCTGGAATCTGGCATTTTTTTTTTAATTCCTGAAACTGATGGCGTTCATCACTTATTTGGATCTTTTTCCCCCAGTCAGTCCAAGCCTGCTGCCTGTTTTTTTTTTTTTTTTTTTTAATTATAGCTCTAAGGTTAGCCTTGAACCATAGCATATAGGTAGCTTTGTTGACATGCTTAGATATGGTTTTGAGTTTGTCTGGAACTGAAGTGAGAATGTTATAGCATATTTAAAGGACATAGGTGCTATCTGTGGAGCTGTATAGCTATGACCAGTATGCTATATATAGCTCATTTTCCAATAGTTGGTCAGAATTGTCAGAAGTGCATATGATGTAAAGTGTCTGACAGGAGGATTACTGGTTTTGAACGACAAGTATGATAGAATTGGGTCATGGTCACTAAACATATTAGGAAGTGTATGCAGTTTTGTAAGTTTGCTAGATATGTTTGCATCCAATTTAGAGGAAATTTTAGTGATCAGGCTATATCTAGTACCTGTATTGACAAATTGAATGAGATTGTAAGAGTTAAGTAGAAAGACCTAAAGAGTATTTGAGAGAGGCAGTCCAATTTAAATACAGGACTCCACAGATTACTAATTTATAGTTTTTGTAAGGTTAACAATCTGATTTAAAGAATGTTGTGGACTACCATCTTGAAGACGTATGTTGCATGTGATGAGATTAGGGTTTAAGTAGGCAGCATTGTTAACCAATGTTAGAACCTCACCCACTGGTCTGTCATTAGACCCGTTAAAAGAAAAGAGATGAATTGTTTTTCAGGTGTGATTCAGTAATGGCAATGGTTTTAAGCTGCTATTGTACAAGCTTCCAGGTGTGCCAGTTTATTGTTAATGTACATATATTGCTGCTAGCAATTGAAAGTCTTTAGGCTGAGCAGAAGGACCTCAGTTAACACGTTTGTCACCTGATTGAAGAAGTGTGGTTTAGGGTAAGTAGTATAATGTGCTTCTAGGATTAAGTAAATATTTTAATGGGAAGTGTTTATGAACCATGTTAGTGGTGTAAATGCAGTTTTTCCTAGAAAATGGTGCTACAAGTGGTTTATACCATTCATTAATTTCATAGCACAAATGAGAAAGTTATGTAGACTGAGTGTAAGAGAGGCTTAGGATATTGTAGGAAGCTGTAGTCTGGATTTGGAAAGTGTTTTGAAGTGAGCATAATAGAAGGATATAAAGTAGAATTATTCTGAGTTGTATTATGGAAATTTCATGTATGTAGACAAATTGAATGGTTTACTTTAAAAAAGTGAAGGAGAAGAGAAGTGGGCATGGGAATTACTGTTTGGATTATACAGGGGTTGTTGGGGACTGGGGATGGGAGAAGAGTGAAGCAGGAAGTTTCACTTCATCAGATAGAGTTAATCACTGTGCACATGCGTAGTTGTGATTTACAGATAAAATATTACTGGGTAAGTACAGAGAATCATAAAGTGGCAATTTACAGTAAAGCAAGACCTGTACTATGAAATATTGTACGTGCTAAATAATTACGGACTCCTCAAACATATATGGTAAAAAGAGAAGGACACAAAAATAGCAAATGTGCTGTTTAACTGCATTAGCAGCTATAAACTCTCCGAGATGTACTTACCAGGCGCTCAGGATGGTGATTCATAAATGCCTAAATAAAAGACGCAAAAAGCTGCAGGAAAACTTGTTAAAGTAGCTTTCAGAAATAAAGTCAGGGAAAGCAGCATACTGTAGAGAAATAGAATTATTTTATAAAAGCAACAAAAGGAAAACATGGAAACACTCTTGTTTTTGACTGAAACATTGTGAGATTTAACGCTTTAATGTAAGGCAGTTTTACATATCAGTACCTTGCCTTGTAAAACTAACTGCAGTTATTAATTAAAAAAAAACATAGAATTGCAAAGTACGTGTGTGCTATGTAAAATTTTTACTGCAGTAAAGATAGGAAAAAATACACCCTGCTATGAAAGTATACAGATGGGAAAAGTGCATATGCGTATAATATATTTTTATATATAGACATGAACAAAGTGTGTGTGAGTGTGTGTGTGTGTGTGTGTGTGTGTGTGTGTGTGTGTGTGTGTGTGTGTGTGTGTGCTCCCCTGTATGTATGTATAAACCCTGCTAACAGCTGTACTGTACTGATGCATACAAACGGTAAATGATCCTTACAGCAAGTAACTAGTGCTGCAAGTGTAAAAGCCTTTAATATATTTTCCATGCTTGCATGATATTAATAAATTATTTTCAACTGAGTAGTACAAAAAAGCAGGATAACTATCAGTCAGCTGAAAAAAGGAGTTCTGCTCCAGGAACATGAGAACTGATTTAGATGTATAGTAGAATTGAGAGAGAAAGTGCAGTTGTGTAAGTTGAACTTACCTTAGCAATAGGTGTTTGAATGATCACTGCTGCAGTAGCCTTAGCTATATGGGGTATATCCTACCTAGGTTATAACAGCCAGCCATCTTCCAAAGCTTCAGGGCACCTTCCATCCACTCAAGCTGTCAAGCAACTCAAATTGAGCTGCCTTAGAGAAGTTTGGGCTTGAAGCCTTTCAGAGCTTTCCTGTCAGTAGTGTGAAGGAGGCTGAGCCTTGAAATAACAAGATTAGGTATAACAAAAGTAGATGTCCACACCCTGGCATAAAAAACACACAAAAAACAAGGGGAAAACAGTGATCATTCTAACATCTACTGTTACGGTAAGTTCAACTAACTTACTCAACTGTACTATGTTCTTAGAATTGATCACTGCTGCAGTAGCCTTAGCTGTGTGGGTAAATTACTATAGCTAACTATATTTGAGAGGTGGAAGGAGAAAGGTTCTGAAACCCCTGTAGAATGGTCCTAGCAAAAGCATGATCTAGACCTCAAGAATGAATGAAGCTTATAGTGCTTTTTAAAAGTACGTATAGAGGAACAAATAGCAGCTTGTAGAATTCTTCTAGAATATAATCCCTTCCAAAAAGCCGTAGAAGCCAAGATCTTTGTAGAGTGGGCCTTCTTCCTGCCTGGAATAGATTTGTCATGGTGAGTATAGCAAAAGGTAGCCTTAGACAACCATTTGGAAATGGTCTGTTTTGACATGGGTTGTCCCTTCTTCTTACCTTTACTAGTAACCACAGGAAATGCAGTAAATAATACAAATGCCAAAACTCCACAGCAGTGCAGAAAAGAAAGCCAGTAAAGGTCCATACACCTGTAGGTGAAGACAAAGCCAAGTCAAACCAAAATGGTATAAAGTTTAATACAAAATATCCACACCAAATAAGCACTTTCATTTCATCCACGGAAACTTCATCAGAATGGTGTATTGTCATAAATAAACTGTTAAAATAATCAAAACCTAAATGTAAGTGGCTGTAAGTTAATTATACAACGTTTGAAAATTTAAAGAAACATCACAGAAACTTGTATTATTTTATTTAACATATATATATATATATATATATATATATATATATATACACACACACACATGCACAACACAATTTGGTAAAAATATTTACAAATATTTACAAAAATGTATGTGCACAAATATTATTTACAAATGTGTATAGAATCTCCTAAACATGACAACAAATATGTTATAAAATATTTGCTGTAATATGCTGAAAACAAAGCATATACTATGTTCTTACCTAAAAAGAACACTTATTCAAGTGAATTTAAACAATGTGCAAGGCACTACCAGGGATGAAGGGGGGGGGTTGTTGAAGGCACTGAGGGACAGGCAGCTATCCCTTCAGAGAGACCTCCTTCACATTCAGATTTTGATTATTTTAACAGTTTGTCTGTGACTGTGATGCCTGTGCACTGGCCCAGCAGTCAAGGAGCCTCAATCCTCACCACTAACACCAGTGAGCGGCGTCCACATAAGGAAAGATAAAAAATACCCACACATTAAAGTACAGTTTCCCTTAAGGGCACACAGAGATCACAGTCAGTCTGGGGCTGGTTTCTCCCTTTCTCCCCAGATCCCCAATAAGACTCCCCACTGGCACAGCTATAGGATCGAGATCTCAGCCTAGTGGTTAAGCTAAAACCTCCAGCACCCTCTCTATCCAACCAGTGCTTCGTGTCCCTGCCCAAGTAGCTGACACATACACACTGTGAGATATGAGTTATGTACAAACACACATACACTCCTGGGGAATTCTGGCTCAGATTCACCAGCTGTGCCCTCTTTCTGCCCAGTCTAAATGGTAGTACCAGCTGCCCACTAATATTTATCAGCTACTAAAAAGGCCCTTAGCAAAGGGTGTACAATTATTACTGTGTAGTATTACTATCCAAATGGTAAGTGTGACTGAACAGCAAAACTTATTGGAGTGACTTGGACAGTATGACTATATACATGCAATGTACTATAAGCTTAAATTATCTCTACATAAAACAGCCACAGTTGGAAGGTTTAAAAATATTTAATAATAAATAATAAAAACACAAGACAATACTTCTTATTACACAGTGCTAGTCAAGAGTTCAGAGATCACAGAGAAATACTTAAAATAATACAGTAGAAAAGTTCTGACATCAATACAGAAAAAAAAACTTATCTAATCTTCCTATTTCCTAGCTATATCTAAGAGAAAACACAGTTCTTAAATAAACTTGCATATAGAGCATAGGCAGAGTGCTGGTGATGTTAGATGCTCCCAAGACAAATGCAAAATGCTCTGTCCTTAAATTGATAACACAGTGCCACTGACTCATTTCAGATTGCATCATTATTTTCTGTTTACCAGGCTAACAGAAGCTCAGAGTGTAACAGCCCTTTTGATCTTGCAGCTGGTCAGGAAGCCAGAGCAATAAAAGACATTATACATGCAAATTCTAGCAGTTAACTCTAGTCTCAAAACAAACACAAGAGTTCCTTCATCCAGACCTCTCAGTTCTGGGTTTTGTGATCAAACAATATTACACAATGCATGACTTATCAGTTTTTCTACAGCAGAGTGCACTGTTACATTTTTGCGGTTCCACATTCAACACCATTTTTTCCATTTAAGAGAACAAGCCTGTGGCTTATATTAATATTTACAAATGACAGAATTATCTAAAAAATTCTATCTGGCTAGGCTGGCAGCCTTCACCTATCTTCACAGTGGCAATACACCATTCTGATGAAGTTTCCATGGGTGAAACAAAAGCGCTTATTTGGTGTGGATATTTTGTATTAAACTTTATACCTTCTTACCTTCACAAGAAATGAACAATTGATTTGAAAGATTTAGTTCTGTCAAGATAATCCATGTAATGTCTGTGGACATCCAAGTTATAGAGTATCCTTTATCCCTCATTTTTAGGTTCAAGAAAAAAAATGGGAGGATGGATAGTTTGGCTTAAAGTAAACTCTGTTACCACTTTAGGCATAAGTGAAGGATTAATTCTCAAAGAAACCCTGTCTTTCTGAAAAATGAGGTAGGGTTGACTCTCGTATAAGAGCTTGCAACTCGGATACCCTTCTTTAAAAGGTCAGAGCAATCAGTAAAACTGTTTTCCATTATAAGAACCTCAAGTCAGCCATATTAGCTTGTTCAAATGGAGCAAGTGTTAGTTTCTCTAAGATCCCAAGGAACAGCCATTGTTTTATTTGGAAGCCTCTTATTGGAAAACCCCTTTCAAGAACACTTTGGCATGTGACTGCCTTGAATGAAGAGGATCCATGCTGAAATGGCCAATAAATGAACTTTGACAGAAGAATAAGGAAGGCCATAGGATAGTAACTTGTGCAACTATTGTAAATTCAGGAAACAACTATCCCTGAATGGGTGTTGGTTATATTGTTAGCACCAACTGGAAAAACTTTTCCATTTGCTACTATATGATTTTATGTAGTAGGCTTTCTTGCCTCCATTAGTACCTAATGCACATCCACAGAAAACAGGAGCCTAAAATGATTATGACACTGTTATCCAGAAAGTGAGTTGAAGGTGATTGATGTTGGGGTGTATCAGGCACCCTTATTCTTGTGTGAGTAGATTCATTCTGTGAGGAAGGGAAGCTTGGAGTAATTGCCACTGGCTATTTTCAAAAGAAGGGAAAGCCACAGTTGCCTGGGTCAGAAGGGAGTCACCACAATGATCTTGTAGGATTCCTTATGAATCTTCAGAAGTACCCTGGATATTAGTGAAAAAGCATACAGGAACTTCACTGTGATGTTGTCTATAACCACCTAAAGAAGGCCCAGAACCAAAGATAATTCAGAGAATTGAGTGCCTTGATCAGGGCAAGCTTGTCCTTGATATTTATGTGCATGCATGTATCATTGGTGTCCCACAACTCCTGCACTTTTATCTCTCCTGAAACTGATCCCAGACAAGATCCAAAGAATTTGTGGTGGTAACTGCTTTGTAGCAGGGAGGGGAAGGAGAGATTTTTTATTTAATGGGAGGGGAAGGGGAGACCTTGATTTAATTATATCTGTTATCTCCACTATGTGATTTCTCTTCTGACAAACACCAGCACTTGGATCTGAAAAGATCAAAGGTATTGATGCTAGGACCAAAGAAATGTCAGGTACTGTTTGGAGTCTTGCCAGGGGTATCATGATAATCCTAGATGCCTTAAGACCAAAAATCCTGAGGTATTCCCTCACAGTGACTGAAGTCTGATTAGAAAACCTTAGAAATAGATTTAAATAAAGATCTATTTTTTCCTGTGGAAAAAAAGCTCTTTGAACTGAAGTGTCTAGTTGCCATCTCAGGAACACAATCCTGTGTGAGGAAGTCAAGAAAGACGTTTAAATGTTCTCTTGGGACCCCAGCTTGTGCAAGAGATCTCTCACCCAAGAAAGTGATTCCTGAAAATTTGAAAAAGACTATGGCAAAATGTGGATGCCCTGTAGCCTGTAGTGCATAGTCCAAGGCATAAGACAGAGAACTGATAATGTGATCCTAAGAAATACCTGAAGTGTAGATGAATAGGAATGTGATAAGCATCTTTTCAGTCTTTTAAGTCTAGTGTTGCCAGGAAACTTGAAACAAGAAGAAGAGGCAACAAGTTGTAGAGTTGCATCATTTTGAATATGGGCATGATCACAAACTGGGTTTAGGAAAGAAAGTTCCAGAACTGGTCTCCAAAACATTTTCTTTCTTTGGGACTAGGGACGTCCTTGAATAAAACCCCCTTTCCATATGGGAGGGAGGAACTGATTTTTATCCATCCTTGAGACGGCAAGTGATGAACAGGTGGAAATAACCGAGTCTTATCTGGAAAGGAGGAATTTCCTACCACTGCCATTTGTAACCTTGATGAATAATTTTCAGAACCCATTTCTCTGAAACAATCTCTTGCTAAACAGAAAAATGGAGTTTCAGACTTTCTGGATGAGAAAAGTGGCCAGGGTGGGTGGGTTTCACAAGGTCTCTTGAATTGTTATTCAATTCAGACATGTTGGAGTCCTGGTTTTGGGAGATTTGAGATTATTTTTGGAACTTCCTTGCCACTTCTTAAATGTCTGTTTACCTGAATTCTGTTGGAGACTGTTTATTCTCTTTTTTGCCAAAATTGAATGGACAGTTTGGAAAAGGAGGGCTGAAAAATTTTAGAGATTCCCTGCATAAGCTTGCCCCTTTCATCACACATTTTGATCAAATCCACAGCAGAGGTACCAAATACTAAATCTCTCTCCAAGGGAGAATTTAAAATCTCATTTTTTTTACATTGTCTGGGAAGTTTTGAGAATGCAGCCAAGCAAACCTCCCTAAAATAAGTACCAGTGGCCATAATCCTGGAAGAAGTATCAACAAATTCATACACACACTGCAAACAATGAGCCTGCACAATAGAATAAATTAAGTTATTTACAGCAGCTTTTTCTTCACAAGAAGAAACTGTAGATAAAACATTCCTCATACTCAAAGTATGTCAGAATAAGCTTTAACATATGAACCTGACCATTTAAAATCCTGAAATTCAAAGTTAAAGTATACACTTTTTTGTCATTACCTGTCAATAATTTTTCCATCCTTATTAGAAAGATTAGAATTGGAATTAACTGCTTAGCAGAGTCAACTAAGGCTATAGATTCTGGGTCAGGTTTTGGAATAGTGTATACAAATGTAAAATGACTGAAGAACATTAAACATCCTATCTTCCTTTTAGGGACAGCTTTCTAACTAGCAGGAATATTACAAGCAGTAAAATATGCATCCTCTAAAGCAGAGAAGGAATGGGTGTAGGATCAATAGCCTGAATCAAACCTTCAGCCAAGTCCCATTAAACTGCTCCTATCCAAAGATATTTGAGGAAGGGAAGTAGATGCATGCTGGGTTTTATTTTTGTTTTGTTTTTTTTGTTTTTTTTTTTTTAACAGAAAAAACCCAGTTAAAAGCACTTTCAAACACTAGGGCCACCCCCACAAAGTTAAAATAAAAGCAGTTTTTCCACAGAAAATATTTTATCAGTTAGTTAATACTACTTTTAAACTGACAGAAATGTTCCTGAAGAGGAACGTAATAACTTCCATTTTCTTGTTTTTACTGATGATTTTTTCCCATGAAAGGGAACTTATCTGCCCAACTAAGGAAAGCACAAGCTAACCGTTGATCCTTGCAAGCCTCAGAGGAGCATATGTTTCACCAGCAGGAAAGATCTTAAGGGTTTTGCACCCAAACCTGTCTTTTAGTCACCCTCAGCGCAAGGTGCTTAGGTGCATGGAAGGTGCCCTGAAGCCTTGGAAGCTGTCCGGCTGCCATTTCCATGGCAGTATGTAACCCATATAGTTAAGGCTACTGCAACAGTGATCAATATGAAGAACATCTACTCTGCTTGTTCTAATTTGATTGTGTTGGACTTCTTATCTTTTTTTTCTTTAAGGGAATTATGTACTACTACTAGTTCATTTTAGGGTCTAGGGACCAGTCTATGTACATGGATAGCAAGCAAGTAAATAAATAACTATATTTATTTCGGTTTTATATGAGTACACCGAAAGATCAGAACAGTGAATGTATGTACATCGACACATTTATGTCGATGTACATACAGAGCGAAACACCTAAACAGCGAAAACTGGAATATAGACCCATTTATTTCATAGTGTGTTTGTGTCCTTGTTTTCTTGCTGAATTTTCTGAATGGAAATATTACTCTTACACACTTACCATGGCCAAAAGTCATTTGATACCATTCATAGGTAGTTACTAGTCTATTGGCCCTAGGGCCTATATAAGCCTAGCCAAAAAGGTACCCTGACTTTCGTCACCCAAGAAAATTATTTTCCTGTGCCCCTGTCGAGCAGCGCCACAGAAGTGATCCCTGGGATGAATTTCCTATCTCCCATCCAATCATCAAGATTTTTCTTGAAGAGTGCTAATGAGGAGCTTTGTTTGATATAGATAGGTAGTTTATTCCAGAGTATGGGAAGTCTCTGGGACAGGAATCTATCCCTCCAGCATGTTCTTTTTATTGTGGTAACAAGGTTTAGGTCCCTAGAGCATCTAGCTCGTAGGGATTGGGATTTCTTTAAGTGGAGCATGTCCAGCAGTTCTTGGTTTGACATAGCTTTGTATGTTAGGCAGAGATTGCCTCTGAGTAGGCGATATGCGACAGAGTAAAGCTGGAGTTTTTTCAGATGATCTGCGTAGGGCATCTGTTTGAGGCCAGTAATTCTCTTTGTGAGGTGCTTCTGTGGCTTTTCTAGTTGTTGTAAATGTCTTGTGAGGTATATATACCAAAAGGGGGTTGTACTCTATAATGGGTCTAATGAGTGACGAGTAGAGGGGAACAATGACCTCTCTTTTCCTGGATGAGAAACCTTTTGTGATGAGATGTGCCACGTAGAAGAATTTCCTGACTACTGGGTGATGTGATTATCAAAGGAGAGACTACTGTCCACCTGTGTCCCAAGGTCTCCTATCACACTTTCAGTGTTAAGTAGATTATCACCTATGTGGTAGTTCATGGGTACAGAGTTTTTAACAAAGGGGATGACAGTGCACTTTTTGGGATTGAGCTTGAGGCCATGGCTTTGACACCAGCCACCTGTCTCAGTGAGGCCCTTTTGTAGGATGTCCACATCGTTAGGAGTTTCGATTATGGCCCTAGTTTGTAGTCATCTGCGAACTTCGTTAGCCAAAGACCTTCTATGTTAGCCTTTACATTTTATAGTTTTACTTTCAGGTATTTATCTGATAAGCAGTAAAAAGTTGAGGCTGGTCAAGAAAAGGAAGTGACATGTCCATTGCTAATTTTGTTTTCTTGGGATCAAGCTGTATTCATAACTTAATTTATTAAATAAAAAATGAATGGGTTGGGCCAAAGGCAATACAGTAGTGATTTTTGAGAGACTTCCAAGTAACTGCCACTAAATTTGTATATCTGGTAGTTTGCTCCTTCGTCTAGCTCATTCATAAAGAAGTTGTCTACAGTTTCATAATAATTGGAGTGTAGTTTATGACTTTGTGAAGCATCTTATGAAATGTGTTACAGTCTGAGAATGCAGAAAGCTGTAAAATGCCTTTTTTAATCTTGCAAGGCTGTTCTAATGTTCCAGCCATTTCCCAGCTTTCCTTATTGCATTGCCCAGCAGAAGGTAATCCTCAGTGTTATTTTTTTTTCTGTTACCTTTTTGTTTTGCCATGGCTAATTTTTCTTAATTTTGGAAACCCTGACAAAGTTCTTGTGTTGAATATATGTGCAGTTGGTAGGCAGATTGTTTTAAATAGGCTTGCAACGAGTCATTTTTTGTGAATGTAAGCTGTGTTTGATTTGCTTTGTACAGCTTGTATGTAGTTGTAAGTGAAGTTATTGTTTGATAGGGTTTTGGATGGTTTGCAGGTGTAGTTTAATGAGGAATATGGTGTTCCCCAGTATCAGTTCAGAGTTTGCATATAGTTAGCTTTTACTATGAGGTAATGTAAGATTACAAAAGTTAGTATTGTACCCAAAAGCTCCATACATTCTTTGGATCTGTAGTTTTCCAGTTGGGCCATTTCTTTGTTTTTCTTTTTCTTTTTTTTTTTGTATTAACATTTACTGCGGTAGTGTTGTCACCTGACAGTAAGACGTTGTCCTGTTCGATTCTCAGCTAGGCGTCTTCTGTGTGGAGACATGAGTGAATGGGTATACCTTCGTTGAAGGTGTGCGTCAGGGCTGGCAACTCGGCACGTAAAAATCTACTGCCAGTCATTAGCGGACCAGAGTCCCGCTGTGGTGACCCCTAACCGGGAAAAGCCGAAAGACACAACTACTACCACTTTCATCCCTTTGTCTGCAGTGTTATACTCAGTATGATGTTTTAAATGCTTCTCAGTTCTGTGTTGACTTATCCAGCTTTTGGAGGTATCACTGCTATGGTATTTCTGCTTTCTGTGCTCCCAGTAAACTTTTTTCAGTGCTCCTTGAACTTTTTCTGTGAATTTTCATTTTTCAGTATATTTGCTAAGTTTCTTAGCCCTTCCATAAATGCTAAATTTATTGTTCGAGACAGTATTGCTTTGATCTTGTTCTGTTCTAACAATAAATATTTATTGAAATGCTTTGGTCTTGCTGAGGCTTTTCTTTGTTCCTTGTCTAATTGTCTCTGTTAATGATATTGCTTTCATTAACTCGTTCATTCCTAAATTATCATTTATAGTTTTTTTGTTTTTTGCTGCAAAGTATCTCTGTTTATCATTTTGTATCCTGAGTGGTATAATTATTCTTTCTGCCTGTCCTGTGAATTTTCATACAGGTTGTGTAATGCACAGCACAGTTTCCAAGCTTGCAGGAGCAGTAAAAAGCAAGTAATATTACAATTCTTCAAGTTCCACCATTACAAAAGGCTGGGATACAAGTCTGGCATACCTGCAAACCTGACTCCTGCAACACAGAGTCTCAATAAAATAAAAAATTCCCAATGCCGACCAGTCTATAGAATGTTACCAGCATCAGGCAAGATATTGAAAATACTGTATTATGAAGAATTTCAAGGATTTTATTAACTTATTGAACTGAACAAATGAAAAACAAACTAGTTTCACCTCTGGTCATGACTTTCTCATTGTAATCCCAGGTCCTACAAGAAGAGGCACCAGCTGACATTCTAGTGGTGGCAGAGTTTAGGTCTGAAATTAAATGCTATAATGTTTAGCATCATGTCTTTTAGACAGCATGAGCATGTACATGCTTACCAAATGAATGATACTTCGTGATAATTAACATTGTTAAAACCTGGTCAAACTCTCATTTCACCATCATGTATATGCTGCAATTAACAAATCGTTCCATTTAGTCCAGCTGATTACCAAAGCTATATGTTCCAGAGTCAAGGATGTTATCCCTCTATAATCCCTTGTTAGTGCCAGTAATTGAATATGATGCTCCCCTTTGTTATATTACCATCCAAATACATGATCCAAGCTGAAAAACCCTAACATTTCCTCACTAAAAAAAATTAAGGACCAGAGTCACAGTTTTCTGTTTTCTAAAGACTCCTATAGGGTGACCTCTGCATAGCCTGTACAACCTTAGTCCAGGGATGCCTCCTACATGTTCGCAAAACCCGTACCTTTCTGGTATGGTGTGGAAATAATTTGTTTACTATTATAGAATGTACTGTATTTTGTTTAAATTTAATACGAGACCATTGTCCTTCCACAAATTAATGCAGTCAACCCCATGTTGTAACAACTGTGAGTTGGTGGAAGATGGAATAAAAGAAACTAATTTGTAGCCCTCTGCAAAATGAGAACCATAGGCCAGATATGTTGTCTTGCAGATCTGAGAAGTAGATGCCATACAGGAGAGAACTTTATGATACACTACTAAGAAGAAGTGCCATATGTGACGCAAACCACTTACCCATCCATGGCACTACATAAAGATTTATATTCTGATTTCCAGGTCTCTCAGTAATACCACCAAATGGAATAGTGTCAAAGGCCCTGGCCATGTCATTTGTCCAGATATTCTGTATTTACTTTATAACACCCCCTGCTTTAGTGACTTTTTCAAAGAACTTGGAGGATAAAGAGGCAAGACTTGCCTTTGCAATCTTGAGTTGATGAAGGTATAGGGCTAAAAGATAATCAACATCAAAATTAACAAGATCTAAGATCATAGCTTTGTAGCCAAGCCTAATGAGACTAATGCATCTGTAGTTACCAGGTTACATGGTTGGCCAGCATTTTGTAATGGCATTATGATGGCTGTTTTTCAGACTTTAGGAATGTAAGCAGTGGAGAGGCTTATAGAGGTTAAGTAGGAGTTTAAATAGTCAATGTTTGTTAATGATAATCAGGCGACTTATGAAATCAGGGCCTATGGGTGAAGTGTTAGATTTTGAGAGGGCTACATGGACATTTCAAAGTAACTTAAGGGGGTGGCTGGGGCTGTAGTATAGCTATAACTGTAGGTAGAGTAAACTTTGCACTAAATTTGTCTGCTAAGTTATTGACTTCTAAATCTTCTTCAAACATAACCTAGATGAATGGATAGGAATCTTTCAATTATATAATGGGATAACAAATGGTGGGAACTCCAGTGGGTACACCAGTTGCTAAAGATCTGCCAGATCAAAAGTCTAGTAATCGCCCATGAACTTCTGGACCTAATTCTCAGTGTCTTAATTCCTTGTGATTGTTCCAGTTGCCCATCTTTTCTGGATTTCAGCATATTTATTTTGCAGATGTGTCTGTAGTTTCTTTTAAATTGTTTTCCTCCTTACTTTGAGTGAAATAGGACCTCACTTCACTTTCAGGTTGCAAACTTTGCCATGGCATTTACATTCCTTATAGATCTGCTGATTGAAGAACTTTGGTAGTTTATTTTATAGTAGTAATTCTGCCTGTACTAATTTCCTTTTAGCATTCCTTTATTTAATGCTGGTTTTTCAGGCATCAGCAATATAGCTGACACAGGTAATCCTCTTTTTGGTAGTCTGCATTTTAGCCTTCTTTTATTAACAGTTTTACTTGTGGCAGACTGAGTCTCTGTAATGAAATACTCCATTATTCAAAAATTGAGAGGTGGTTCTCATAGCTTTGGCCAGAGATCATTCTCATGAAGTTGTTGTACTTTTTGGATAGTTCTCTCCGCTTGCTCATTTGACTGGCTATCTGATTTAGATAATTACATTAAAGGAACTACAAAACACCTTCAGCTGCACCTGTATTTATTTAGAAAACCAGGTATCTCACTGAACCTTCTGGAATTCAGCAACCTTTCCCTCCATGACAGAAGCAGGCTTGGACACAGGTTGTTTAGAAATGGGTTCTTGAGTCAAGATCCTTCCTTGTGGCAATAAAATACTAGTTGAGTTCCATAAGGAAGATCCATTGGTATATGAGCAATCCATGGAAATATCACATCTACTCCATGGAGCAAGATATCTGAGATCCCAGCCATCCTGAAGAAATTCCTGTGGTGGCCTATGCAAACAACCATCAGTCTAAGACTGCCCTTCTCAATACCAGATGACTCAGAAACTAACTGCAAATGCTTTGGACCTAGTATAGGAAGCTTAGCTGGATGTACCCAAGGATCAGGGTACTTATGATAGGCACCTGAGGAATGAACCTGTCTCTGCCAAGGAGATGATGTCTGGCAGTTAGCGCAAAGGACTAAAATGCTGACCTGTTAATGAGCTGCTTTCTCTGTTTTCTGACAGCTGTGTGGGGAATTAACACTTCCTCCATCAACTGAAGCAAATGGCTGTACTGTGCGTTCTTTTTCCTACATGTCCAATAAACTGAAAAGAAAGTACCACAACCAAGTAAAAGCACGAACAATTTAATGAATCCACACATTAACGCACGTTGTAAAACAGAACGTTTTCGTCTTCAACTTCATCAGATAATGAAAAGTAATCACAACGTTGTCATATATATACACACCCACATTAAGAACCAATTAAAAAACACCAATCACAATGAGAGAACCATTTGAATTAATTAAAACACTCAGTAAAAATGAAAAGTAAAATCATGTCATCTTGAATGTTTGTAAACCTTTGTCAATAAAAATTATAAATGTATAAGTATTGTAAAACTTTCCCAAACCTAAAATCTCAAATAAATAAATAAATATAAACCAGTTGAGAAGTAATACCAAGTATAAAATATTTGAAACCTAGCACAATGAATAAAATGATATCCCCCTCCAGTGGTGAACCTTAAAATGACATTTAGAATACCATTTAAAATACAATAAAAAGTACTCAATATATATAGCACCTAAAAACAAAATTAATATTATTTGTCCCAATACAAAGTACCTATTTCTACCCATGCTCAAGTAAAGTGTTGATCTCCTTTAAAGTTTAGCAGATCTCAATTTGAGCACTGGTGCCAAAGATAACATTTCATTGAGTCCTGGGAATTTACTAGAATCCAACACTAGCTGCCAGTATAACTCCCTGTACTCGACTAGTGTTTCCCACATACCACCCCTAGGACTCATTGTAACCACCTCTAGTATAAAAAATTGAAAGCCAAGTGTCTTACAGGTGGTAGTATGCTTGTATAGTGCATTCCTCTCATTCTTTGTTCTAATTTCATATAAATGTTCGTATATTCTCTGCTTCAGTTTCCTTTCACTTTTCCCTATATAAAAAGATTTACATTCTTTATATGTTGCAATATAAATAATACCTTTCGTGTTAAAGTTGGCATAGGTGTTTAATGTTAATTTCTTTTTCCTAGCCTGCAAATATATGTGATCTCCAGCTGATAAGAATGAACAATAACTACAACTACCACACTTGTATAAGCCTTTCTTTTCCTTTGTACTGTTTTGTGTGTTGCCCCTATTTGAACCCCTCTCTAATATATTCTTAATGGTGTTCCCTTTACGATATGTGTATGTCAATTCATTATCAAAAATATGTCTTAAATCAGATATTTTGGAAAAATTATTCCATTCCCTATCAAAAATTCTCCTTATTAGTCTTGAATGTCCATCATAAGTGGTGATAAGATCTGACCTATAGTCTTCGTTGGATTTATTTTCTTGTTTTCTGTCATCTAACGTCTGAGATTTACCTAAAATTGGAGCAAATTTGTCCTTCCTCTTTTCTTTCACTTCATCCAAAATTTTGTCAAAAAGCTCATTGGGATAACCTCTGTTTAAAAATAATTCCCTGAGTACACCAGCCTCACTCAAGAAAATCTCATCATCAGAGGTTATCCTACTCAAACGTACCAGTTGTCCTTTCACTACACCTCTCTTCTGATGAGGTGGGTGAGAACTGGTATAATGTAAGTAAGAATTTGAAAAGGTCTCTTTTCTATAAATCTTAGACATAAATTGACCATTGTTTTTCGTAATGTGAACATCCAAATAAATTAATTCGTATTGGTTAAAATTTTTGGTAAATTGCAAAAAATCAGTTGTACTATTAACATATTGTACAAATTTGTCAAAATCTTCTTGTTGGCCCTTCCACTAAAAAAAAATAAATCATCCAAAAATCTACTATATAATATCCAATAACCGTGGTATGGTGAATTTACAAGATATTTATTTTCCCAATAAGCCATTATTATATTGGCATAGGTGGGAACACAGTGTGCACCCATAGCAACACCTTTTTCTTGCTTAAAATATTCCCCTTGAAAGAATATATAATTGTTTTTCAATACTATTTCCGTAAAAGTTAAAACTATTCTAAAGTCACTGTGAGAGATTTTTTTTACTATCCACTGACATTTCTTCAAACCACACCATACCAACATCATGTGGTATACTCGTAAAAAGGTCCACCACGTCTAATGTGCCAAATGCTACATTGTCATTAAACAAGGTACTTTCCAATTTCCTCAAAAAATCCCAAGAATCTGTAATACATTGTTGTTTCCCTCTAGTACACATTTCACCTTTAGGTCCACAAATTTTGCTAATGGTGCCATAACAGAACCATCCGCTGAAACTATAGGTCTCAAAGGTGGGTCATGAGGGTTTTTGTGCACTTTTGGAATTCCAAAAATGCAAGTCATTTTAGGCTTCTCAACATGTAAATATTTATATGTTTCTATATCTATTGAACCTTCTAATAATAAATCATTCAATATTACTTGTATTTTTTTATATGCTATATTAATTTCATTGATTGGACGCTCTTGAATATTTGTCAGTATTGTTGAGAATTTCCATAATTTTCCCTTCATATTGTATGAAGTCCCTTCATAACTGCCCCCCCCCCCCCACACACACCTTTATCAGGTTTCATGACCCTTACATTCCTATTATTACTGATGTCCTTCAAAATTTCCAATTCGGCAGGTGTTAAATTTGAATGTACATATTGTTGGTTCAAGTTTGTTCTCAGTTCCCTTTCAACCTTTAGTTCAAAATTTCTAAGTTGAGGGTGTAATGGTGGATTAAATGTGCTACTACATTTCAATCACTTCTAATATTGTTCCTTTTCCCATTAAAAAAACAACACTAAATTCTTCTTTCTAATAAATAATTTTATATCCACAAGTAATCTAAAAATGTTAGTTCTCTGTCTAGGAATAAACGTAAAACCTTTAGAAAATAAATCAAAAAAAGTTTTATTAATTGAAATACTAGAAAAATTAAAAATGTTAAAATCCTTGTACATCCATATGTTCCCTTCATGTGTTAAGCCACTTATTGATTCCAAACCCGTTCCTTCCTCCCATGTGGCCTGCATCCCCTGCCTGTGTAGTTTTTTGAATTGTAATCCACTGGTTCCTTATCCATTAACTTTTCAGATGTTCTAAGCGGGGGGAACTCAGACCTGCCTAAATTTTTCTCTGTATGTCCAGTTTCCTCCCATTCTATTTCCCCATAAGGTTCTTTTGCCCACCTACCAAAACCTTTCCTCTGTGAAAATTTTGGTTTTGGGTAGTGGGTCTTGTTTTTGTATTCATTTAGGTCCCTATCAATCTTACCTAATTTCCTGTTCTGAACTTCATTACATCTAGACTCAACATTCTTTAACAATTTATGATATTTTTCTTTTTCTGTTTCAACAGTGAACATTAAATCACATGTAACAGTCTGATTAATATTTTCAATATCAGTGTGTAGTTTCTCCATCTCAGTTTCATTGTTTTTGATAACTGCTCTCATAATCTCGTACCCACAATTATCAAAAGCACATATTAAGTCATTATAAAAATCTGTGCCTTCTACCACATTGTTCGGGTATTTACATACCCAAAGGCCTTTAGGCACTATTTTTAATTGCAAACAATGTTTTAAATAAGAATTGTCCATATCTAACATTTTGTACTTGTAAATGAAATAGTCCAAGTCTTTTAACATAGTATTATAGCTTGCGTTGTTGTTGGTATTAAAGTTCTTTTTGTTAAGTTTGATTTTTATGTAAGTATGTAAATACCCGAACAATGTGGTAGAAAGCATAGCCAGCAGAAGACAGTCTTTTCCTGTCCTGGAAAAACTTTTCTTGGAAATGATCAGTTCTGGTAGATTGCAGAGCTTCAGGCACTGAACCAGTCCATCTTTCGTGATCATTGTGCTATCTGAATGTATCCTCAGTCAATATTTTCATCTGGCAATGTTCCACTCTAATTCATAAAACAAAATAGAGAAGTTTGATACACAGTTGTGCCCACAGATAACTAAGATGCTATACTGAGTAAACTAAGGACTTCAGACAGACCAGTTGTTTAATTCACTCCACGGATACAAAGCAGGCCTGCAGCCAGACAAACCCTATCTAAATAGTTAGGAAACTGTTGTCTTCTCCTTTGACTACTGGGGAAAGGCTATATCTGGCCAAGTCTGATCATGGAAAACCTCTGCATGGACAAGATAGTACCCAGTCTACAAGATTAGCAGCCAGCAACATAGTTTTATTCAAAAATGTGTATTTTCAGAGTATTTGTAAAGCTGCATGTAGGACTTCCACCTGCACCTTCTGTCTTTGTCTGCATAAATGAGTTCTGCTATGTTACAAGTGGAATACTACAAGGATCAGTGCTGGACACTCTTTTGTGTGGCATTTATTTTGTAGACATACAATACAGCATCTCAGAAGTGTGTTAATCAAAGTTTGCAGATGGTTGCAATTTGGGCACTGTTTTCTACTCATCCACTAATGCTACACAGTTCCAGCAAAGGCTTGAATATGCACTTACTTGAGTGTACTGAAATCAGTCTCAAGTTAAATGCAAAAACTGCAGAGTAGCAGCATTCAGCAAAAAGCTGTTCCCACCTTGTATGTTATTATGTTATAAGTAATACTCCTTCTGAGAGAGACACAGTTGTAAGAGACCTAGGTACTTATTTGAAACATTCACTCTCTCTCATTTGATCATCATATTTCCACCATTGTCATGAAATCCCTTTTTCTGGCCTTAGTGTCTTTAAGGTTCAAAAAAAAAAAAAAGCCAACCTTCCTCTGTACTCCTCCCTTGTTAGATCCATAATTGAATATTGTACCAATTTTGGTATGTATTCAAACATGTCACACAACTGGAAAGACCACAAAGGTATCTAATCAAATAAATTAAGAGCCTTAAATCCTTCCAACTATCCCAGTAAGTTAGCACAATTCATCTTGTACTGTGTAGCCTGCAAGTTACTTTGAGGTGACTTGTGTCTTGTTTGTTTGGCCTTGAAAGACCTAATCCTATTTGCCCTCCTATTTCTACTACTTTAGGGTAGTCTTGATGGTAGAATGGGTAGTGACAAATTTACAAGAGGATTATGAACTAAGACCCTGCTCTGTTTGGGAAGAGAGCACTGTTGGGTGCTTGAAAAGGGAGGTACAAATTTTGCGTCTGTTTAAAGGTGAATATGGCTGGGCATCTTGCAGTACTTATTACTATTACTTGCCTAGTATTGTGCCTGTGTTCCTAAAAACTACGCACTGTACCCACAGTTTCAAAATAGAGAATGGTTCACAGCTGCTGTGCTAAAAAGCAGCTGCAGCATTCTCTTATGTTAGCAGTCAGAACCCCTATTCTACTTTGTAGTGTTCTTTTTATTTAGAATGCATCACAGCAGTTATTCTTTATCGAACACAGTGCAGTTGTATTGGATACTCATAAGAAGCACATATATTTGCTGATAGGGTTATTGCTGCCGTAGAATTGCTACCCATCAGACTCCCTTGAAGAGAGAGAGGGACAGTGCAGGGGTTGACTTTCCAACATTCTGGTCACCCTCTTAAGAGAATCCTCCTCCTCTTGCAGGGGTGTATGTAATGGGCAACGGATCTCCCAGGGCTTTTTCCATTAGTGCTTTGGTTTTCTTGAGTTCTTCATAGCAGTTATCCATTATTTTTGTAAAGTGTTCTGGGATATATAGCATTGTTTTCCTTAATTACTATAAGTTAGATTTCCTCTTCTGTATCCTATTAAGGTTGGACTGTGTCCTTCTTGTTAGTGTCATGGGGACTTAGTCATATTCATTGGTGGCCTTCCTTCAAAAAAAGGTCAGAAGATGGCACATATTTCTCTAACATATACAGGTAAGTTTCAGGCTGACTTAATGAGAGTGGGACATTACTCAGTGAGTGGAAGGAAAAGCCCCCCCCCACTCTAGAAATCAGACTAGAAGAAAAATGTCCATGTGCAGCCAAAATGTCATTATTCAGAATGTACCATAGAGATGATCATATTCTTGGACATCTGTAGTTATAAAGAGTGCCTTCACAGTAATGTACTTTTAGTGAATACTTTGGGGGTTCTGTCCTAACAGATAAGGATTGGCAGTGTCCATTGTTCAGAAAAGTGTATTGATTAGATCTTTATCTCTGTAATGTTGGAAGACCATTAGCTTTTGCATGTATAAAGCTGTGGTGCTCCAGCCTTAAGTATGTAGTTTAAAACTAAACACAAAAAACGTGCACTATTATCCCATTTGACAAAGCAGAATTCCCCACTAATAACAATACTGACAGCACCCCTCTAAGTTCAAACCATTGGTGTGAGATCTGGGAACACAGTTTGAAAACCATCTGAACTTTGTCCACCAGATTTCCACAGTGGTAAGTCAAGCCTTCTACATTGCACATCTCATAAGTAAAGGCATCACATCCAGGTTTAAGGATGTTGTAACCCCACTTTACTCGATCCTAATCAGACCATTAATAGAGTACAATGCTCCCTTCTGCATGTATCTCACCGGACACCTGCAACTGGAGAAACTACAGAGGGTTCTCACTAAGAAGATAGAGGGCCTCCAAACCATGGCCTATGTGGACAGATTGAAAGCCCTGTCACTTTACTCTGTATCATATAGGCTACTGAGAGGCAACTTGTGCCTGGCCTAAAGGGCATTCTGTGACCCCGACCCAGTGCAAATGCTGCACATCTGCAAATCAAATAGCACTAGAGTCGTTCACTGTAGGGATCAAAACCTTGCCAGTGACTTTAACAGAACGTGTTGGAGAGACATATGTCTCCCAGAGAGTGCCGCTGCTCTGGAATAAACTTCTAATTCATGTGAAGAAGAGCTCCCCAATGACCCTATTCAAGCGCAACCTGGACAAATGGGTGGGTGACCGCAAATTCACCCCATGGGTGACACCCATGTCCTCATGGACAGCAGTAGTCACTGCTGAACTGCAAAGTACCTCCATCTAACCAAGAACAATTGGGGCAACCCAGGATTAAAAATGATTAGGCTTATAAAGGCTCTAGGGCCACTAGCCTAGTAACCTGCTATGAACTATGATCATTCTGGTTGAATAGGTCAGTAGTAGTAGTGCCAAAGCCTATATGGAAACAATGTTATTCACTGAGCAGACTGCAGTTCTCAGTGTGGCATTGTAGTTAAGAGGAGGTATTTTTTTGTAAAACCTTGGTAAAAGCAAGTAGTAGAGATTGGCCTGCAGTTTTTAGGATTATCTTTATATCCATAAATGGGAAATAATTGTGGATGCCTTCCAGAGATGAGGAAAGGTATCCGTTTCTACTGATATGACATGGTAGTTGGCATAACTGTGCCACAGGCTTTGAAGAACTGTTTTTTTTTCCAGAGCTTGAAGGTCAGTAAACCACGGATTAATTTGTTTCAATTTACTTCTTAAAAGTAAAAGCTGGTGGAGAATTCAGAGATATCCTGCCCTTTGTCTTCTGTAGAAGGGTTGCACACCACAGCTGAGGAACAAATAGTTTGGAGAAATACTGAGCAAATTCATTAGGCAACCTTTTCAGTTGTGTTGATGTGTTTAGGTCTTCATCTTCCAGCTCTGCACGGAATTTGAATTCCAGAAGATGTTTGGACTGTGGACAAAAGTACAAGTGAGAGGTAGGTGTGTGTGCTTGTGTGTTTAAGGGGAATGTGTGTGTGTGAGAAATAGGTAGGGGACGGGGTGTGTGGAATGTAAGAAGTAGGTAGGTGGGGGTGTGTATGCGTGTATGTAAGAAGTAGGTAAGCAAAGGTAGGTGTGTGTGTGCGTGTGTGCGTGTGTGGGTGTGTGCGTGTGTGTGTGTGTGTGTGTGTGTGTGTGTGTGTGTGTGTGTGTGTGTGTGTGTGAGGGAGGTAGGGGTGTGTGTGTGAGGGAGGTAGGGGTGTGTGTGTGTGAGGGAGGTAGGGGTGTGTGTGTGTGAGGGAGGTAGGGGTGTGTGTGTGTGAGGGAGGTAGGGGTGTGTGTTTGTAAGTGGGAGGTAGAGGTGTGTGTGTGTTTGTAAGTGGGAGGTAGAGGTGTGTGTGTGTTTGTAAGAGGGAGGTAGGTATATGTGTGTGTAAGAAAGATGAGGGTAGCAGTGTATGTGTGTGTGTGGGGGGGTCATACCGCACAATTATCCCGATGTTTTGCCTCATATTTTCGGTTTGTTTCTCATAAAATTGTGTTTTTTTTCTGGCAGATTACTGAGGAAAGTTGTGCTTTTTCTGGCAGATTACTGAGGAGTGAAGTCAGAAAATAATGGCGGATATTTGAGTTTTAGACTTCACATCCCCAGAAAATGCATACTTATACAAACCTTGTTGTTCTATTCACTTTCTAAGGAGGTAGGGGGATGTATGCGTGTGTCATACCTCTCAAATGTACAGATTTTCACAGCATGTCCAGATTTTTGCCTTAAATTTTTGGCCTGTTCCTCATAAAATTCTTTATTTTATTTTTTTTTTGACAAATCACTGAGATGAGCTAAGGGTTAAAGTTACTAAATAATATCATGTATTTGAGTTTCAGACTCCATATCCTTTAGAAAATGCATTCTAACACAAATCCTTTTTGGTCTGTTCTTCCTAAAAGTTGTGGTTTTCTGATAAATCACTAAGGGAATGAAGTCACTAAATAATGAAAGATGTTTGAGTTGCAGACACATGTGCTTCACAAAATGCATGTTAATACAAAACCTGCTATACAAAACCTGCTATGTTTATAAGAGCAATATTTAAAACCTGTCCCTGATTTTGGACCTTTGTACTGCATTATTTTTGGTTATGTTCAGAATTGCTCTAAGTGATTGAGAGATATGCACATAATACT